>NC_087215.1:20391891-20401891 GCF_015104395.2 Macrobrachium nipponense | reverse complement strand
TTCTGTGCCAGACCCATCGAAGGAAATCCTACTTACTCTTAAAATGTGTTAATCTCAGAAGTTAATTGTAGTTATTTGCTTATATCAATTTGTACCTGGTATGGCACTAGTTAGTCTTCGTAACCCTTTTTACGTACTAGGCAAGTCCATGGGGTTTTATAGAAAACCTTCTAGTATCTTTGCATTTTTAGTGAAGTTATACTTTACTTTATTTTAGTGGAGTCATAGTGTTTCTCTCGAACCAATGTGGAAGACTAGTATACTTTTCACTCCTTTACCTTACTACCTTACTTTTCTGATTAATTGTCCTGTTGTTTAGATTGAGGCAAGTCATTGATTTACTTAAATCACCTACAAACTTGGGACCCAACGCTGTGACACTCTATTATATATCTATATTTGTAAGTTACAGTGGTCTCTTAACACTGAGTTTCCTCTCATTTTTGGGGGGATACACCCATCTCGGAAAAGTTTTGAACCTAAATGGAGAAACAAGTGAAGTAACGTTATCTCCTGTGGTAGGATTCGAACTAACACACACAATGTAACAGTGTAATTAACATTAACCAATCCGCCACGAAGAAGGTGCGATACTATATATCCGCTCACAAATACTTTGTCTGTTGAGTTAAGTCTTAATCATTTAGCTAGGCATCATCACCAACTTAGCATAGTGTTTAAAACGATTATTTGTGTTTGAAACCTGGAGGGATATCATTATCTCGTCATCTGCATGAATAGTGTGTAAGATGTTTTTCTCTCCTCTCTCTCGCTCTCTCTCTCTTTCTGACCACACACACACACACATACACACACACACACACACACACACACACACACTCACACACGTACCTCTCTGTTTGTATTCCTACACTGACATCGCCGACGGCACTGAAGACATTTCCATTTTTTATATCGCAGTATTTGCTAGGATGCTAATCATTTTCAAACATTGACTCACGTCTCCCCTTCAAGTTTTAAAAAAGCGAGGGCTGCACTCTTATCCTCATGACGTGGATAATGAACATGAAGTAGGTTAAAGCTACGGAATTTACACAGAGAGAAGGAAGTCGAGAAAGACTGATAACGAATTCAGAATTGTGACTTTTCTTTTTACTGTTGCTTATGAATTTCTTTGCGCTTGAAATTTAATTGTTTGTGGGTTCGATACACTATTAAGTGCATACACAAATAAACATTATATATATATATATATATATATATATATATATATATATATATATATATATATATATATGAATATATATGTATATATGTATATATATATATATATATATATATATATATATATATATATATATATATATATATATATATATATATAGTTCCGAATTTTTTGTGAAAAGGAAGGATGAATCCATAAAAAAGTGCTTGATAGTTTGGAGAATGCGACCCCGGCTAGGGATTAAGCTCAGAAACGGATGGGTGAAAGAGTCTTTAAACAAAAGTGGCTGAAATATCGAGGAGACGAGAGAGTGCGTGAGAGATATGGGTGAACAGAGTAGCATGTCAAAAGGTGTTCCGCACATTGCTGACGAGCCGTTTATTTACATTCCAAGCGGCTTAGTGTTGAGGAAATTTTCTGCAGAGGTAGAACTTCACTGTTCATATGTTAAAGAGTATGTGTAGAAATGACTGTTGCCTGTACTTTCTCTATATCCTCCTCTTATTGAAGGAAGGATATAAACCATACCATCTCCCAAGATCAGCTCTGAATCAATTCTCTCATACCTTTCGTTCTACCGCATCCAAAAAGGAAAACCTCCTACAAAGATATAGATATATATATATATATATATATATATATATATATATATATATATATATATATATATATATATATATATACATATATATGTATATATATATATATATATATATATATATATATATATATATATATATATATATCTGTGTGTGTGTGTGTGTGTGTCTGTGTGTGTGTAAATGTTCCGTATTTGTCATGGTATTCGTGAACTCGGAGGATGTTGAGGGTTTACGGTGTAAATATAGCTTATTAGGAGAGACTAAAATTTTTATGGTGGCCGCAAGCCATCTATTTAAATTGAGAGACTTGAGCGTGATATGCCAAAGTGGCTTTGTAGTAAAGGCATGATATATCTTCATGACTGCTTAATATCTTTACTGCTGGGGTTATAGAAGCGTCAGTGAAAGATTATTTAGACGTATTATTGCTGGAGTGTTGCAAGAGTCAGTGAAAGGATGTTTTGACGTATTACTGCCGTTGTGATGCAAGAGTCAGTAAAAGAATATTTAGACGTATTATTGCTGGAGTGATGCAAGAGTCAGTGAAAGAATATTTAGACATATTATTGCTGGAGTGATGCAAGAGTCAGTGAAAGGATGTTTTGACGTATTACTGCTTGAGTGATGCAAGAGTCAGTGCAAGGAAGTTTTGACGTATTACTGCTTGAGTGATGCAAGAGTCAGTGAAAGGATGTTTTGATGTATTACTGCTTGAGTGATGCAAGAGTCAGTGAAAGGATGTTTTGACGTATTACTGTTTGAGTGATGCAAGAATCAGTGAAAGGATGTTTTGACGTATTACTGCTTGAGTGATGGAAGAAGCAATGAAAAGATATTTAGACGTATGCACAAACTTGAGGGATAAGAAAACGAGTCGTGAATGGTTATTGTTTTCATATGGTAGAGTACTGAATAGGGTTAGCAAGGAAAAGTAGCAGAAAATAGTAAAAGAGTTTGAACGTGTTCGATATAGGAGAAAGTTGATGGGTAGAGTAATGATGGCGTGATAGAGGTAAATGAATCTTTAAGAGAAAATAATTATGAGTAAATATAGGAAAATAGGTGAGGCTAATCACAAAATTGGTGTAGCATTTTCAAGGCAGCAAGGTGTCGGCAAAATATCAGGAGGAGACTTGGATTGTCCTTTGAGAAAGGATTTAGGGATTAAACTTTCCTTTACAGAAGTAAATACATATTTTAAACGTAAATGAAAGAAAATATTTTAAAGACTGGAAGGACAGTCCAAAGTATTTCGTAAAGTCTTAAGCTGCCCGCACGCGGGATACTTTCAGTGGAGAGTGGTTGGCCGACTAAGTGGTGAACCACTAAAAAAAATATTGAACACATGTGTCTACAAGGAAGGCCGCAGACGAGCCACAAGCAGTGGACGCGACTAAAAGAGGCTAGGAAGTGGCTACTGGGTCTATTTTCTTAGCCCACACCATAGTCGCTCACCACTAGTGGCTGAGGATAGAAAACGTTATTTCAAATCAGAGCGCGTACACGAAAGATTTTGTCGTCGAGATACTTAACTTTGGCTGCAGGAGGTGACTGACCGGCAGAGGGGACATAAGTGTCAAAATGACATGTAGAGAGATAATTTCCTGTGAATCTTTGATTATGGAGGTGCAGAAAAGACCAGCTTTCTATGATTTTACAGCAAAGGTATATAGTTATAAGCATATAAAGGATAAATTATGGATAGTATATAATGCTACTTCATACATTATACATGTATCACAAAAAACTTTACATAGTCTACATACTATACGTGTTATAAAATATTGACATATACTCTTTCCCTTCTCCTCCTAAGCAATTATTAATTCCTTTGTATTAAAGAATATATAATAGTAAAGAACAGTATACTATTGCATAACTTATCTTTGCATCTATATATATCAAATATATATATATATATATATACATATACAATATATATATATATATATATATATATATATATATATATATATATTATATATATATATACATATATATATATATAATATTATATATATATATATATACATATATATATATATAATAATTATATATATATGCTAACACCAACAAATGGAAAAATGAGGAGCACAAATCCTAGCGCTTTTGTCTTTACTTAGATAAATATATATATATATATATATATATATATATATATATATATATATATATATATATATATATATATATATATATATATATATTATATATATATATATATATATATATAATATATATATATATATATATATATATATATATATATATATATATATATATATTATATATACACGGTATGTATATATATAAAATAATATACTTATATACTATATGTACGCATGCATGTATACACATACACAGTGCCCTCTTAATTTCTTTTTATCACACAAGGTAATATATCATTTATATTTCTAAATCTTATTATACTGCCATATTAGAGCTCCTAGCAGCGTTGTAAAATATAAAGCTAATTATTTTATAAATATCTTTAGCGGTTTCTTTCTCTTCAGTAGCAAAACGCAAATACATGCAACATCAACACTTGTTATTATCCGTGTTGACTCTGTTAGAAATTCAACTGTCTCGGACAGAAAATAGTACTAGTTGGCCATTTTGTGGCCAACTAGTACTTTTTACTGCAAGTGTCCCGTGTGCGGGCAACCTTAGGGCCCTTTCACACTATGTCGCACGTAAATGCGGCACGATGCCGCACCTCCATGCGGTTAGAAGTCGACTATTATCTTAGCCATGTGGAAAGGTTGGAGGACGATACGTTGGTAGCAATTGTAAATTCGTTAGTGCTAAGAGACAGGGGGAGAGGAAGACTTAGAAAGTGTTAGATAGATTGTGTGAAAATAGATACTAGAAAGGGAGGGCGTTCGTATCTATGAAATACAACAGTGCTTCAAGGATATTATCATATTGGCAGTGTGTTTAATGGGATTTAACTCGTTGCTGATGACGCTGTTGAATAAGTGTATGAAGTCGCTGTTGTTGCTGTAATACACAGGGGTTCATACGCGACTAAACAGTGAAAGTATGAATGCGGTACGAGAGTTGTTTGTCGTTGCCTGGAGCTTCCACCTAACCAGGGAAGGGACTGAATGTTATGACGTCTCAAAGTCTTGCTGTGATTATGTAGATGACGCTAATTCCATATTAAATCTTTAGGCAAGACAGAGCAAAACAGATAACCGGGTAGAGAGATGGGAACGCTCTTGCATAAGATTAAGAGAGCATAAAGAAAAGAAAGTTGAGGTAAAAAGACAAAATTTTCTAACTTATATATGTTATTTTAATAATGGTGTAATATTTGTTTTAAACACTTTTACTCTGTTATTTCTGTATTCCTTTCTTACCTCCAATCTGGAATTTATTAGTTTTTTTTATTATTATGAAATACGATGAAAAAATGCTGTTTGTGGAGTGAAGATGGCTTGGTAATACAGGGCGATTGTGACTGTTTGCTCTCCCCCCTTCCGTCCGTTTTACGTTTAGCTTATTCCCGAAGATTTGTTAAAGAACTTTGTTAAATATACTAAAATTTTATGGCCGTTGCCTTCTGTGTAAATCTTACTACACATTTCTTGAATTCACATTTATCTCATTTTCTGAACACCGCGAAGGATGCTTACCAGTTACTTTATGGCAGACTCATCTCAACACAAACATTTTCAGCTATGTGAAAATTTGATGGCCTTGATCTTCCACATAACGTTAACGTCAAGTTGTTTGAAGCTGCAGTTATATAATTTTCTTGAACACGGTGGAAGATGCTTTTTTTATAACTGCATACACGGATACATCTTGGTGTAGGGACTTCCACCATGCAACAATTCTTATGACCTCATCGTTACACTTCTTGATTTTGTGTAGGTGCTTTCATGTAAATGACTACTCAGGTGTATCCGGGAAAGAAAGCTTTAATCATGACAGAATTAGATCCTTTCGTAAATATCCTAAACTATGCTTACATATAACTATTTGGCAGCGGTATTTTGGCACGAATTCATATAACTACTCAGTAAATGTATCTTGGCACGAAATCTTCCATTTTGTCAAAATTAGATGAACTAGACATGTTTGACCTTGCCTTCATATTTTTCGATTTTGTGCTATGCTCCCATATTGCTTTAAACCACAACCCAAGGAGAAGCAATCATGTCCTGCGAACATATTTTTACTTTTTCATTTCGTTTTTACATAAAATTTATTGTGTTTCTTGATATTAGGGTTGTAAAGATTTAATCAAGTTTGAATCTTCAATTTGAATCGAACAGGAAACTTGCACATAGAGTTATCGATAAATCAATTTGTGTACCTTTGTTAACTCGAAATCCTCTGAAATTGTCTCGGAAGTTTGGCCACTCTCCTCAGAAACTCAAAGTAGACGACTATGGTGTATTGCAAGTTACTCTAAGACAGGAATCAATTTATGCCAGATGAACCTATTTCAGTCTGACTTGTGTTGTAATAAAGTTCGTGATGAAAATTGCCCCTTTTTTTTATAGCTGTTATTGATGTTACTTTAGGTGTGCAAACGAGGGAAGAAGTTGTAGACAGAAAATGACTTTTAAAGGTATTTAGGATCTTATAACCATGATTAGAGAGAGCCGCATCTATTCAAGTCAGAAATAAGATCAACTTATTTACCGTGTAATGTATAAGGAAAATCCCTTCTTCGAAAGAGTGAAATAGGTGAACTAAATGTCGACACAAACACATGTCCAAACAATCGTTTTATTCTTTGTAAGGTTAAGAGTGGCTTTCACTTGAAGTAGTTTCGGGATTTGTTGAGATAAAAGGATTTTCAATAGGAGATCAGAGGCTAAGAGGCCGTAGTTTTCGAGATGCGGGGAAGAGAGAGGGGGTCGGGGGGTGATGGGGGATGGTTAAAAAAGAAGAGGCTGTTCCTTGTGTATTGATGCTGAGAGAGAGAGAAGCAGAAGGGTGGTCGTATTTCTCCGGGGGATGAAATTTAGAAATGTCCGGGAATTCTTCAATTTCGCCGCAGAGGGGAGGGAAGCTTCGCCTCCTCACCTTCTGGTTGCCCGTTTCTCCTCTTATGCTCCATATCGGTCCGTCTTCGTATTTTAACCCCCTTGTCTGTCTGTCTGTTTCCCTGTCTCTCTGACTGTCCGTCTGTGCATGGAAGAGAAAGACCTCGTTTATGTATGTATCTCATTTCATCATACTGTTTTTTTTTTTTTTTTTTGAGTATGTAAATGTGTTTGCCTCCGGTAGATTATCATTAAATATTTCCTTACTTGAAGTCTGCATGTACTAGTATATCTCTCGGAAACTGCGTTATATAAGGTAAGTATTCAGCAGAGAAGCTTTTATTTTTTCATTACTTTTTATCTTTACTTTAGTATAATTACTTGAACTCACTCTATATCCTGTCCTCATTCCTAGCAGACCTCCCAGGTTTGCGTCTGTTTTTAGTAAAGTTGATTTTTGCATTGACTGTTTTGTAATTTCTATTTACACACGTAAGAGACGTTAGCCTTTTGCTGAAGCATCCTCTTTCATGCAGGTTGATACTTGCAGAATGTATAAGCTCTGATGGTAGAGTATTCAACTACTTGTATCTTAATACTAGTAATTGTTATCATTGAAATCAGCACCGATTGTAATATTAGTACATTCCATTTAAAATGGTTGATTTTAATTTTACTCCTTTATGTAAAGCGAAAACATATACATTTCATGAAATATGTCGTTTTTCAATTCGGAAAATTTCTGATATACATAACAATAAAAAAAACGAAAAATAAATGAATTTAACGACGCTACCTCGGATCTTACGCCAGTAACCGTACTAGGTAATTCCTTCTATGTACATAAATTTTGTACGTATGAATACAGTAATGACCTTTGAGGTAATAATTTATAGTCTCCACCTTATGAATTTGCTGAGGGTTTTCATAAATGTGCAGTCAGCGTAATTCATTGACCGACTGAGCTATAGATTAAATGGATCAATATCATCACTGAAAATATCGAGCAGTTTTTGTATTGTAATTGATATTCATCTGTTGTTTCTACATTCCATTTTACACTGGGTATATTTATGACCAAAAACGATTCTCATCCAAGTGAGTCTCGATATTTATGAAAAGTTTTCTCAGTGGTGACATGTTCATCAGTTCTATTCCAACCGGGGCGAGGAAAGGATAATTTATTTCCTTGTTTTTGGCGCTTGGTGGGGCAGGATTTAAAGTTGGCAGAAGTGATGTCCTATTTCTCTGTTGCTTATTGTTTGATAGAGTTAGTTTCTCACTATGCTTCAGTCATCTTTTCAAATAACGGAAATACATTTTACTCATACTTGATATCCAATGCCCGTAATACTATTCTGCGTTTACCACAGAAAGCAGTGTTCTGGAGACATTAATCAGTAATACTGTTCTGGAACTCTCTCTCTCTCTCTCTCTCTCTCTCTCTCTCTCTCTCTCTCTCTCTCTCGGAAATTAAATGCTCAGATCGTCTTTTTTGGCTGATTTATTATTTTATTTTTCTCATAAGAGATGAAGGTTTTCCAGGTGATTCGTCTTTTCTCTTTTCCCTTCCTCTTTGGACAGAGATTAAATGCTCAGGTGACTCTTGGTGTTCTTTCTCTTCTTTACTATTATTTGCTGTGTTTGTAATGGTCGTTATTGAATTTTCTTGTTTCCCTTGTCACTCGTGTTCAAAGGTTTTATTCAGGTAATTCTTCTCTATTATATGGTGTAATGCAAAGTTCTCAAATCATCTAAACGTCTATAATTTCTTTTTTATTCCTCGGTTCTTTATTCCCAAATTATTTCACCCCTAACATATCATTCCTATCTTTTTTTCCATAATCTTCAGTTCTCATCGAGGGATTTTTTAGTTCCCTTTTCTCATTGGTATATGGTGTTTCATTGGCAAATTGTCCAATTCGCGATTTAGTTTCTAAGATTTATTTATATTTTTGGATGTTTTTCTGTAATCTTTTTTTCTCACCTCTCCCTTTATTGTATGGTCTCATTACGGTGGTCGACTGATTTTCACTGGTATAATAAAAATTCTTAATGAATTTCATTAGCTGTATATTTTTGGCTTCTATTAAAGTGATATTATCTCAATATCCGGTAAATTGTCCCAACACGATCGATTACGATGGAGACTATTCTTGGACTTACGTCATAAAGGAAACATGTAGGCGACAGCAGCTTCTAATCAATTTCACGTATCTGTCGGAAGCAGAATTTCTTACTTTTTTCTTTTAAGATATAGGAAGTTGAGATAGAAGAGCAAGAAAATCTTATCTACATTTTAGATAAAATAAATATAGGTACTGTAGATACGTTACAAAAATGTTTTTTTTTGTGTGAGAATCAAGAATTGAAATAGGGCGCTAAATATACGTATGTCTAATTTACACTCACACGCATTGAGGAAAAATAAGAATGTCATCGAAGAGACCGAAGAGAATAAAACATCGGATTTGGGGACTTGGTGAGGACTTATATGAAGACATTGTATGCCTTAAGATGGCGCAGGAAATGGGAAAAGCGGAACAGAAATTTGCGGGGGAACGGATACATGGAAAGAAAAAAAGAAAACGGAAAATGTTCCGTAACATTATGAAGCTCTCTCTCTCTCTTTCTTTCTCTCTCTTTCTCTCTCTCTCGGTCTGGATCCCAGAAGATAAGAGGAACTGCTCTTTTATGTCTGAGCTCCACAAAGGAGAGAGTCAAGATTACAGGTCGTGACAACAAAAGCCGTCGCTTTGCCCCTCGCTACAGCCGCGTGCAATTCGGCTGACGCACAGTAAAATGATTGATGTTTGGTATCAAAGGGGATCTTTCGCAGAGGACCCGCGGCCAAATCATTCTTTTAATCAGACTCTTATTATGCTCATAAAGGCTCACGGTTCGTGAAGAGTGTGTGTGCATCAGCAGTTTCTATAAATAGCGGCTGATTAGCCGAAAAATGGCTTGTTTGCGACACTTGGGCCAACATTCATTGAACTGAACTGAACTGAATATGGAATTTAGGGCCTTTCTGAACTTATATATAAAATTTAGGCCTTTCTGAGCTGAATGTAGAATTTAGGCCTTTCTGAACTGAATATGGAATCTAGGCCAAAGGCCAAAGGCCAAGCACCGGGACTTATGAGGTCATTCATTGCTGAAACGGAAATTGACAGTAAAATTGTTTGTTTGAAAGGCGTAGCAGGAGG
>NC_087215.1:20366891-20389391 GCF_015104395.2 Macrobrachium nipponense | reverse complement strand
ATATATATATATATATATATTATAATATATATGTGTGTGTGTGTGTGTGTGAGTGGCTTTGACTATTTGGCTGTCAAGAATGATAAAATCTGTAAGTAATTCTCACCCGTCTTCGAATAGGCCATACTCGTTTGACGCATGGGTACTTAATGAACAGTCCACATGGCTCCCCATCCCGAATACTAATGAACAGTCCACATGCCCCTCCCGAATGCCAATGACCAGTCCACATACCCCTCCCCCCGAATGCTCAGAGTGCAAAGTGTTGATGACAGTCAAACATGAGTTATGTGACTGTCCAAAATATAACCAACAGCGATTATCAAACTGTGGAAATAAACTGATGAGAGAAAGTTTATCAGAATCTCCTGCATTTTCAGTAATTCCCATTTTAATGTTCATAAGAGTCTGTAATTAAATTAATAAAATATAAGAATAATAGAAATATGAAAACCCTTAGGGCGTTTAATGAATTTTAAAAACAGGAAAATTTTAAAATGATAGGTACTTATTCTGAATTCTAACATACGTTTTTAGTGTGTATAAGCACGAGTAAATGTATTTATTGTGTGCGTATTCCAGTTTAAGAGAATGTGCCTTTGTGCAGTTTTTGATGTAATTTCCACTCATTTACCACCACACCGAATAACTTATTTGATCCCAGTGCTTGGCTTCTGGCCTAGACCTGGCAATTTATTCAAATCCTTCGGGCCAGCCTTACGGTGCTGAAAACAAAAGTAATGATAAAATGCAATTTGACATTGTTTTTGTAGCATATTTTAGTTTTGAAATCCCCGGATCAGCTGCGCTTTTTATGAATTTTTTTTTCCTTTACATAATGAATGTTAGCTCCTCAGTGGCGTGGCTGGTTTGGTCTTGGTCTGCCACCAGGGTGGCCGCGAGTTCAATTCTCTGGCATTCCATTGAGGTGTGAGAGATGTGTATTTCTGGTGATAGAAGTTCACTCTGGACGTGGTTCGGAAGTCACGTAAAGCCGTTGGTCCCGTTGCTGAATAACCACTGGTTCCATGCAACATAAAAACATAAAAACACCATACAAACAAACAAATATAATAAATGTTGTTGAATCTGATGTATCTTTTTCGAGAGAGAGAGAGAGAGAGAGAGAGAGAGAGAGAGAGAGAGAGAGGCCGAATGGAAGTTATAATCACTTCATCGAAAAGAGTGTAGCAAATGGTAGGTATCAATTACCTAGTCAATTAAGGGAGAGTGAAAGACAATGTTTCCACTATTAGTTTATTTATTAATAGAATTTGTGCAGGTGCTGCATCGCTAAGGATTCTTTATAGATACCATACTGATATATTAAAGGGTTTCCGACCGCCTTAATCATTAAGGTATTACTTCATTTCCAGATTGGCCATCATAACCATCAACGTTTTGTGTATCAGTACAGGCGGTATTGTAATCAGATGTAATAACATTTAAATGAGAGCTCATAAATGACATTGTATTCAGACATTCAGTTTCTTCTATGATAGTAAATTCATCAGCACCGTAAGTATTCATCATTGTTATTGACAACTAAAGGACCTTGTTGACACCAAGTCATTTGATACAACGCGTCTTTTGCAATAAACTTAATAGTTGGTATATTTATGCTGAAAACGTTTCATGCTCTCCTCCAATCCACTGGCCAATATTTGAGTCATGCTCTTGGTGTCGATAGCCATAACAGCTGATACGCTATTTTGTACTATTTAATATTAATAACTCTTATCGAGTTCATAAATATTGCATGTGCAATATGTAGGAAGGGATTTTGCTTCCTCTGGTAAAAAAAAAAAAAAAAAAAAAAAAAAAAAAAAAAAAAAAAACAGAAAGAAGGCGAAGCAAAACAATACAAAGAGAAAGAAACGAATCGAAAAGAACGTGCAAATTAAAAGGTCAAGATTACAAAACGAAATGAAGAACGGATGAGAGAGGCGACAGAAATGGGGAAGATTGAGGAATAAATGTAAGCTGTACGCTTATATCAAATATATATATATATATATATATATATATATATATATATATATATATATATATATATATATATATATATATATATATATATATATATATATATATATATATAATTTGCACACTTATTATTATCGTTGACTTCTGTCGTCTCCATCATTATATTCATATATATATATATATATATATATATATATATATATATATATAATATATATATATATATATATATATATATATATATTCATTGAATAGAATGGCTTTCTCACTGTTAACCAGCTTTTTTGAAATTGCTTCATATTTTCTAATTATTTTCTTTACTTCATTGTTCAGGTTACTAATGGACACATAATGGGGTTCTTCCATTTACTCCAGTATTTTTACACGCGACAGCTGTTTCGTCAACCTATACGTATTGACGTTTTCAAGCGTACTGATACAAATATGTTGTTGTTTAAGATTAAGCTGGCCTTGTGCCAGCACGGGCTCTTGCTCACAGAGCAGCCCGTAAATACAAATATGAGCCTACATGCGTTTTGTGACGTCATGAGGACGGAAAGGTAGTACAATTGCCAGATACCTAGTTTTAAGTATTTACAAAAGACTATAGTGAAACATAAAATAAGACAAATAAATAAATATGTTAACAACAGAAATTAAATAAAAAAGTTGAAAGTAAGTTATTATATGCACATTATACATAAATATATATTAATTACTATATATGTCTTAATTCACTGAAAGTCAGTGTGCGCTCCTGTCCGCGTGTGGGGGCTTTGTCCCAGTCCCGCGGTTGAAGGACTGCCTCCTACACGAGGGCAAGGATCGGTCTGCCTCACGTTGGATGTTAAGGCTGGGACGTTGCATTGCGATGCTGACTGCTTCTGATATCAATAAACGATTGTAGTTGCCTTCCTTGTGTATTATTTTGGTGTTTGTGAGAAGTTCTTGTAATGATGGTTTTTTATTGTGGGTATCCACAAAGTGCTGATGAATGGCTCCTTGGTTTCTGTGGGCCTGCATGCGACGTTTGAGTGTGGTGGTTGTGTGT
Organism: Macrobrachium nipponense; assembly: GCF_015104395.2. NCBI lineage: Eukaryota > Metazoa > Arthropoda > Malacostraca > Decapoda > Palaemonidae > Macrobrachium > Macrobrachium nipponense. The sequence goes on along the minus strand of NC_087215.1, from coordinate 20,386,354 downwards.
CCGATATAGCATTTTTGGGGGGACTGACATTGCTCGTCAGCACAGACAAACTTGTATACTATATCAGATTTAACCTCTTTCTCCGTCGATGGGGCCGTACTATTTTTCATTACCAAAGAGGCCGTAAGGTTTGGTTTGCAGTAAATCCTTGCTGTTATTTTGTTATATGGCGCTAGGGGGGGTGGTTCTCTTCGCAGTATACCAAGGATGGCTTTCCTTTCATCTTCGTGGTGTTTGTTGTATGGTATCTGATGGTATATCACTATTTCTTTGTCTTTGTCTTGTGTGTTGTTCCTCGGGGTCGGATTATGGAAAGCCTCTAATCTCTTTTTGACAACTTGCTGGATCATGTCATCTGGATATCCGTTATTTGTGAGCAGCTGTTGAACTCTGTTGATCTCTTCGTTAGTCGCTTTCCACGTGGAACAGTGTGTTATGGCGCGTTTTATGTATGCATTTACCACAGATCGTTTATATGCATCAGGGCATTCTCCTCTAGCATTTAAACATCTTCCAGCGTCTGTCTTTTTAGTGTATACGGTGGTATTGTATTTGTTGTTCTTTTGGGTCACAAGTACGTCCAAGAAAGGGAGCATCTTCTCATCACTTCTTTCTACCGTAATTTAATGTAGAATTTGCTTGGAGTTTATTTACTAATTCTTCTATGTCATTGTCGCCCTTTGTTGTGATAAAGATATCATCAATATATCTCCCATAGATTCTGGGTTTTGGGGTGTTTCTTCAAATGTGACCTCTTCTGTGTGTGCCATGTATGCGTTTGCGAAAAGAACCCCGAGGGGGGAACCCATTGCCACGCCGTCCTTTTGTCGATATATTTCGCCCCTATGTGAGAGGAATGGGGCTTCCTTTGTACATGCTTCCAGCATCTCTTTTAAGATTTTTTCGGGGATCGGTAATGGTGGTTTCTCAGAGCGGTATATCTTGTCCATGATGATTTGTATTGTTTCATCCACTGGTACGTTAGTAAATAAACTTTCAACGTCCAGGGATGCTATGTCTTCGTCGGGATGCTATGTCTTCGTCGGGTCCAAGCAAATTCTACATTAAATTTTACGGTAGAAAGAAGTGATGAGAAGATGCTCCCTTTCTTGGACGTACTTGTGACCCAAAAGAACAACAAATACAATACCACCGTATACACTAAAAGACAGACGCTGGAAGATGTTTAAATGCTAGAGGAGGAATGCCCTGATGCATATAAACGATCTGTGGTAAATGCATACATAAAACGCGCCATAACACACTGTTCCACGTGGAAAGCGACTAACGAAGAGATCAACAGAGTTCAACAGCTGCTCACAAATAACGGATATCCAGATGACATGATCCAGCAAGTTGTCAAAAAGAGATTAGAGGCTTTCCATAATCCGACCCCGAGGAACAACACACAAGGACAAGACAAAGAAATAGTGATATACCATCAGATACCATACAACAAACACCACGAAGATGAAAGGAAAGCCATCCTTGGTATACTGCGAAGAGGAACCACCCCCCTAGCGCCATATAACAAAATAACAGCAAGGATTTACTGCAAACCAAACCTTACGGCCTCTTGGTAATGAAAAATAGTACGGCCCACATCGACGGAGAAAGAGGTTAAATCTGATATAGTATACAAGTTTGTCTGTGCTGACGAGCAATGTCAGCCCCCCCAAAAATGCTATATCGGACACACAACCACCACACTCAAACGTCGCATGCAGGCCCACAGAAACCAAGGAGCCATTCATCAGCACTTTGTGGATACCCACAATAAAAAACCATCATTACAAGAACTTCCTTTCACAAACACCAAAATAATACACAAGGAAGGCAACTACAATCGTTTATTGATATCAGAAGCAGTCAGCATCGCAATGCAACGTCCCAGCCTTAACATCCAACGTGAGGCAGACCGATCCTTGCCCTCGTGTAGGAGGCAGTCCTTCAACCGCGTGGGACAAAGCCCCCACACGCGGACAGGAGCGCACACTGACTTTCAGTGAATTAGACATATATGTAATAATATATTTATGTATAATGTGCATATAATAACTTACTTTCAACTTTTTTATTTAATTTCTGTTGTTAACATATTTTATTTATTTGTCTTATTTTATGTTTCACTATAGTCTTTTGTAAATACTTAAAACTAGGTATCTGGCAATTGTACTACCTTTCCGTCCTCATGACGTCACAAAACGCATGTAGGCTCATATTTGTATTTACGGGCTGCTCTGTGAGCAAGAGCCCGTGCTGACACAAGGTCAGCTAAATCAAAAACAACAAAACAACATATTTGTATCAGTACGCTTGAAAACGTCAATACGTATAGGTTGACGAAACAGCTGTCGCGTGTAAAAATACTGGAGTAAATGGAAGAACCCCATTATGTGTCCATTAGTAACCTGAACAATGAAGTAAAGAAAATAATTAGAAAATATGAAGCAATTTCAAAAAAGCTGGTTAACAGTGAGAAAGCCATTCTATTCAATGAATGTTGTATCCGTGAAAAATTGTGCCCTAGAAGTATTAAATATATAATATATATATATATATATATATATATATATATATATATATATATATATATATATATATATATATATATGTTTAAGAGGGCCACTTTGAAAGTTGATGTTATCAAGCGGAAGTATTTATTAATATATTTATGTATGTGTATGTATGAATGCCTGTATGTATTTGTGTATATATGTATAAGAGAAGGAAAGGAAATTCCTCTGATTAATGTTGTTTCATAAGCTGTCAATACTCAATATACAAGATGATTTCAGTTGCATTGACGTTATTACTTGATAATGGTTCGTGATAATGAGAATGAAAGTGTCATGAATATTGTCATTGCATATTAATTTCTCGAGGCGGAATGCACAATGGCGAGAATATCAATTTAACAACCTTGAAGTCCACTATTTATGATACTGGACTAATGTTACTTGGTGTACTGTAGACAGCCTTTATACATTTTAGACGGTAGCGTAATTTACCAAGACAACTTGCTGCAGTAGTAATGGGATGTATTTAAGAAACCCACGAATTTACGCGCATATATATATAATATATAATATATATATATATATATATATATATGATATATATATATATATATGTATATATATATATATATATATATATATATATATATATATATATATATATATATATATATATATCTACATATAGGATCTCCAGTCAGCAATATCACAGTATTTCAGAGGGTTTCGTGATACATCTTAGTAGACATTATAGTTTATTTAAGAAAAGTTTCGCACACAAAAAACACGATGCATCATCAGTCTGTGGAAATAAAAACAATTACATTATAAAAGGAACTCACAATAAGTACTAAAAATATTACATCTTAAAATACCGCAAAGTTAAAAGTTAAAGATTTTAAAAAAAAGGCAAAAGAACCAAGAGAGAGAGAACTAAGAACACCAACCATCCATGGTACGAGACAGAGAAGGAATGGCAAACTTTGGCGTTCCAAACAAAACGACAGCTATGCCAGATACAAAGGTGAAGCCGTAGAGTTACTGTTTAATGAAGGAACCAGCCTTTTAATGAGTAAGGACTCTAAGGTAGTTAAGTGCTCTGGGTCCCTCGTATAACCAATAATGGAGAAGTGCTGTTTCAAAACTTCTATTTACATATTGCTGCATGATTTTTAATATTTGAGAATTCTGGTTGCTTAATTCTCTGACCTGTAGAGAAACTGTAACCCATGTGACTGCAATATCTCACCTGCAGTAACCTACGTGTTGATCCAACGTAAGAGCCCGGACATCCAGGGCATGTAAATTTGTAAACAACGTTCGATCTCATGAAGGCCTGCAGGCGATCTTTAAAGTTAAAAAATGAGCCTATTCTGCATGGATAGTTAGAAATAAATTTGAGTTGAAGGCATGGAATTTTGATTTGCGTGAGTCTGCGTGAGAACTTGGTATCAAAAACATATGGGATGGATGCAAAAACTAGCTTTTTTGGAACATCGAAATTGGCTGCAGGTGGGTGGAGAAATTTGGTTAATACTACGTTAATGATTTTGAGAACTATATCTTTAGGATAAGAATTTCTCTGAAAAAAAAATTAATAAAAATTCTATTTCATTATGAAAAATGGACCAGTTAGAAGAGTATTTCAATGCTCTATGCACTAGGGTGTAAATAGTGTTTAATTTAAAAGTTTTTTGACAAGAACTGTAATAGTTGTTGGCTAGTCCTGTATGTCTTCTTTCTGTAAACTGCTGTGGAGAATTCCGAGTTAATTCTTTTAACATTAACATCTAAGAATGGTAAACTGTCATTGCTCTCCGTTTCCATCGTGAACTGAATATTTGAGTGTCGTTCATTAATGTATTGTAAAAACTGTGCACATTGCCATGGATATTTAAAAAGAGTGAAAGTGTCATATAGAAAGAAGACATATACAGGACTAGCCAACAACTATTACAGTTCTTGTCAAAAAACTTTTAAATTAAACACTATTTACACCCTAGTGCATAGAGCATTGAAATACTCTTCTAAATGGTCCATTTTTCATAATGAAATATAATGTTTATTAAATTTTTGTCAGAGAAATTCTTATCCTAAAGATATAGTTCTCAAAATCATTAACGTAGTATTAACCAAATTTCTCCACCCACCTATAGCCAATTTCGATGTTCCAAAAAAGCTGGTTTTTGCATCCATCCCATATGTTTTTGATACCAAGTTCTCACGCAGACTCACGCAAATCGTAGAACAGGAATTCCATGCCTTCAACTCAAACTTATTTCTAACAATCCATGCAGAATAGGCTCATTTTTTAATTTTAAAGATCGCCTGCAGGCCTTTATGAGATCGAACGTTGTTTACAAATTCACATGCCCTGGATGTCCAGGCTCTTACGTTGGATCAACGCGTAGGTTACTGCAGGTGAGATATTGCAGTCACATGGTTTACAGTTTTCGTACAGGTCAGAGAATTAAACAACCAGAATTCTCAAATATTAAAAATCATGCAGCAATATGTAAAATAAGTCTTGAAACAGCACTTCTCCATTATTGGTTATACGAGGGACCCAGAGCACTTAACTACCTTAGAGTCCTTACTCATTAAAAGGCTGGTTCCTTCTTTAAACAGTAACTCTACGCCTTCACCTTTGTATCTGGCATAGCTGTCGTTTCGTTTGGAACGCCAAAGTTTGCCATTCCTTCTCTGTCTCTTACCATGGATGGTTGGTGTTCTTAGTTCTCTCTCTCTCTTGGTTCTTTTGCCTTTTTTTAAAATCTTTAACTTTTAACTTTTGCGGTATTTTAATGATGTAATATTTTTAGTACTTATTGTGAGTTCCTTTTATAATGTAATTGTTTTTATTTCCACAGACTGATGATGCACCGTGTGTTTTTGTGTGCGAAACGTTTCTCTGAAATTTAATACATATATACATATATATATATATATATATATATATATATATATATATATATATATATATATATATATATATATTTATATATATATATATATATATATATATATATATATATATATATATATATATATATATATATATATATATAGGTGTGCGTGCATGTATGTACATATGTATTTATTGTAAAAATGTACACTGCCACGTTCAAACTTTGTCTACTAAATCAAGCGTAAACAGTTGTAAAAAAAGCTTCCACAGCATAGCATGTACATAAAAGGTTCACCAGTGACCTCCCCACCATCTTCCCAAAACTCATCGTCTGTCTTCGCGAACTTTCACTCTTCCCTAGTTATGAGTGCTCTTTTTCTTCTACACTTCCTCTTATTTTATACAAAGTGGTACTTTCTTTATACCTCTAATTTTTATTACCAACTGATTTCCAGTCAAAAAGCCGCTCACATAATAAGTGTCGTCTGCAAAATTATTTCACTAAACTATTTTATCTATATCTATATCAGACCCTTCGTTTCCCCTATACTTCCCAATACAGCTAACCTTCCCCCCCCCCCCCCATATGTGTGTATAAAACACGCATACAAATTTATCCTGTGAAACAATGTTCCTATGTTCATTTCCATTATACATATACATATATATATATATATATATATATATATATATATATATATATATATGTATATATATATGTGTGTGTGTGTGTGTATGTTTGTGTGTTGTGAGCGACTTCCTCCAGCTGTGTGTAATGGTTTTGAGAGTGCGGTAATCCCCTGCATTTGCTCCTCCCCGTGTACTCGTTAATTCTGCGAAGCACTCCACACTGTCATACCTGCAACTATCCATGATGCGCTGATCTGGACGAGTATACATTCACGAGCATCACATAAAGCTATGAACGTTGTTGTAATAATACTTATTTATTTAAGAAAGTTCTGATAGTGAATGCAGATGGTACAAATAGGGGATTGAAAAAGAAGGGCATTGAATGGCGGGAAGCCTAAGAGTTTGTGTAAGATGAAGGCGAATATTACCGTAGTATTTGGACTAATTTCTTATCAAAACCTGACGAGGCCTTCTTCTAGGTCTAGGACAAGTTAATCATGGAAGTTTTATGCATCAGGTGTTTTTTTATGATGATCCAGCATTCATATAGTGGCCGCGACTAATGTGATGATTTATCTCTGTAGCAACCTATTGCCAGGGTAACGGCTTGATTACACACACACACACATAGTGTGTGTGTGTGTGTGGCCTTGACTATTTGGCTGTCAAGAATGATAAAATCTGTAAGTAATTCTGACCCGTCTTCGAATAGGCCACACTCGTTTGACACATGGGCACTTAATGAACAGTCCACATGGCTCTCCTCCCGAATGCTAATGAACAGCCCACATGCCCCTCCCGAATGCCAATGAGCAGTCCACATGCCCCTCCCCCCGAATGCTCAGTGTGCAAAGTGTTGATGACAGTCAAACATGAGTTATGTGACTGTCCAAAATATAACCAACAGCGATTATCAAACTGTGGTAATAAACCGATGAGGGAAAGTTTATCAGAGTCTCCTGCATTTTCAGTAATTCCCATTTTAATGTTTATAAGAGTCTTTAATTAAATTGATAAAATTTAAGAAAAATAGAAATATGAAAACCCTTAGGGCGTTTAATGAATTTAAAAACAGGAAAATTTTAAAATGGTAGGTACTTATTCTGAATTCTAACATACGTTTTTAGTGTGTATATGTATGAGCATGATTAAATGTATTTATTGTGTGTGTATTTCAGTTTAAGAGAATGTGCCTTTGTGCAGTTTTTGATGTAATTTCCACTCATCTACCACCACACCGAATAACTTATTTGGTCCCAGTGCTTGGCTTCTGGCCTAGACCTGGCAATTTATTCAAATCCTTCGGGCCAGCCTTACGGTGCTGAATTCAAAAGTAATGATAAGACGCAATTTGGCATTGTTTTTGTAGCATATTTTAGTTTTGAAATCCCCGGAGCAGCTGCACTTTTTATGAAATTAATTTTTTTTCCTATACATAATGAATGTTAGCGCCTTAGTGGCGTGGCCGGTTTTGTCTTGGCCTACCACCTTGAAGGCCGAGAGTTCAATTCTCTGGCATTCCATTGAGGTGTGAGAGATGTGTATTTATGGTGATAGAAGTTCGCTCTCGACGTGGTTCGGAAGTCACGTTAAAGCCGTTGGTCATGTTGCTGAATAACCACTGGTTCCATGCAACGTAAAAACACCATACAAACAAACAAATATAATAAATGTTGTTGACGATTATGTATCTTTTTCGAGAGAGAGAGAGAGAGAGAGAGAGAGAGAGAGAGAGAGAGAGAGAGAGAGAGGCCGAATGGAAGTTATAATCACTTCATCGAAAAGAGTGTACCAAATGGAAGGTATCAATTACCTAGTCAATTAAGGAGAGTGAAAGACAATGTTTCCACTATTAGTTCATTTATTCATAGAATTTGTGCAGGTACTGCATCGCCAAGGATTCTTTATGGATACCATACTGATATATTAAAGGGATTCTGGCCGCCTTAATCATTAAGGTATTACTTCATTTCCAGATTGGTCGTCATAACCATCAACGTTTGTGTATCAGTACAGGCGGTATTGTAGTCAGCTGTAATAACATTTAAATGAGAGCTCAAAAATGACATTGTATTCAGACATTCAGTTTCTTCTATGATAGTAAATTCATCAGCACCGTAAGTATTCATCATTGTTATTGACAACTAAAGAACCTTGTTGACACCAAGTCATTTGACACAACGCGTCTTTTGCAATAAACTTAATAATTGGTATATTTAAGCTGAAAATGTTTCATGCTGTCCTCCAATCCACTGGCCAATATTTGAGTCATGCTCTTGGTGTCGATAGCCATACCAGTTGAAAAAAAAAAAAAAAAAAATCTTTTATTATGTCCTTAGGAAACCTAATACACCAGGTACATACTGACGAGAAAAAGATAATAAGAAGAATTGAGAAGATTCTATATAAATTAAATGCCGTTGAAACAGCTATAGTAATAATAATAATAATAATAATAAATAATAAAATAATAATAATAAATAATAATAATAATAATAATAAAATACGTCTTAGCTGTACCTCTGTCGAATTCAGGTTGTGTACTTAGAATTTATCTGCAACCATTTTTGTAGCTCTTATGAATTTTTGTCGCTTATACTATATGCATAACTTCTTTTGATATATGTTTACAAGTAACAAACCACAAATATAGTTTAATATAGAATTTTCTATACCCTTGGAACACTAACATCCAAGAGGGAATTACAATTGATAAGTGCAGTGAGTGAGATGTCGTAATGAATATGGGTTGATGTAGATTGTAAGTACGGAACCTTCAACTCGACAGATATATGTAAAGCAGAGTCAGTATCAACTTACATCTCTCTGTTTGTACCTGAGTGGTCATATTCGACCATTATAGCTGTATGCGAGCCAAGGGTCCAGGTTCGAATCCTGGCCTAGACAATGCCCCCTATCAATGATGAGTTCCCCTTAGGTGTAAGTTGTTTCCAAGGTACGGTGACTTTGATATTAAACGATATTTGTGGCTAAACTCATTGTTCCTCTGCTGATTTAAAAGAAGATACGGTGTTTATAAGAGATACAGTCTATATTCCTATGAATTTACTTGATGATGGAGACTTGATAATCACATTCTGTTATCACCACAATCGACAAATTTTCTAGGTGACAAATTTACTGGTTAGATTAACAAGTTTTGTGCCCAAAGGGGTTTCTAGAAAATATGTCTCTCAACCTCTTCACTGTTTCAAAACGAATTTTGTAACTACTGAATTATGGAATAGAGTTTTTTTTAATTTATTTATTTATTTATTTTATTTTTTTATTTTTTAGGAAAGTACTGACGTAGGCCCGTCCTTTCACATGATATCGGAATATATACCTTATCCCTTTCAAATTTATCCATCTCTTTTCATCAAATCAGTATCCCTTTCAAATTTATCCATCTCTTTTCATCAAATCAGACTAGTTTTTCTTTTTAGCGACGGGGTTTACATTGTAGTTTAGTGATACTGTTCTTTTCAACATGAAGTTAACATTTCATTACTTAACAGCTACTAGACACGAATATTTACTTACAAATCTACCCAGTACCTTAATGGACTTGCTCATGTTTTGAAAGCCCAGTGAAGATTTCATAGAGAATAAAGATGCTATCACCCCGGCACATGTTTCGGCATCTCTTACTGTTGAAACTAGACGGTGCTACTTTGGCTTGTCACCACCGAGGTGCTATAGTAGATTCACATCAACAGTACATCTGATGTCTAGGCCAGTCCCTTACGACGCTCCTGATTGGCTGTTGACAAGCCAATCACAGGGCTGGAAAGTCTCTGTGTCTCTCTTGAGAGTTCACATAGGCAGGAAGTATGTTCCACATCTCCTGAGGGATACGTCTTTCGTAAGGGACTGGCCTAGACATCAGATGCACAATTGATGTGAATCTACCATAGTACTAAAACATGGCTGAAGCTCAGCGGGACGCCGTGATTAGTAGAAGCTCCTGGGGAATCAAAGTATTTTATACACCAATATCTATATTGTGGGGTCCAGCGTCCGAGTATATTTAAAGGACCTTGGTGGAATTGACAAATTATATTGATAAACGATATCTTTGATCCCTGAGGATGTATTACTGAAAACGGCATCCTATTGAGCTCCCGCCATGTTATTACAAGCACCAACCAGATTCGTCTAATTTAGTCAGAATGTGCAGACAAATCTTCACCACTAACGATACAGTCTTTTTCCTCAGTCCTCCGTAGCAGCCACGTCGTCAACACACGATGCTCTGGCTGTAATTGGCTTGCTGACGTAGAAAAACATTCATAAACGTTAAGCAAGACGTCCAGTCACCCAGTGAAAGAGTGGTTGATAAAAACGAATTAGATACCCCCATTTGAATTTGTTAATAGTTTAAATTTGGCCGTAAGGACTTTCATAACCGTTTGCATATATTTCAAAGTTGACACATATAGGCCTGGTTATTTTCTAAATCCATTAATAGGGGTCAATACTGATTTGCTTTCATTTTCGTATGACGTATTACAATGAATTAAAATCCATACTTTACTACTGTCTTCCTTTGTTTCATTAGTGTTTTGATTATTCTAATTTCATTTCAAAACGAACTTAAGTGGGTTGTAAGCAATCAGTAAACTTTCATAGTCCAATATTGTTTGCTTTTGTTTCATCAGAAAGTAGAATATTATTTTGTTCTCATTTTAAAAATTGAATTGAATACATGATGCATTATCACAAATGGACACATATAGGCCTAGTCTTATTTTACGTTATATTGTCATAATGAATATTTATTCTAATTGAAAAACTGACTTGCTTATAAGGTTTATAACCACGAATAAACATACATAGGCTTAATTTGCTTCGATAGCCTTTGGATTTTACTTGCCAAAGCAATCTCATGCATATAGATTTCAATGAAATCTACAAGATATTCAGAATTGATGGATGTTGCCACTTTTAGCCTTCATTATACACAATTTTTCTTCCTGTGGAAAAATAGCAAAATTATAAAAATAAATATATCATCAATTTAGGTTAAACACTTTTTAATTTAATAAAACCCAACTCAATGTACTTAAGAGGTACGTTATCTGTCCCCGGATGAAGAGCGAGTCAAGTAAAGAGAAGTTGCCTCCGCCACATTAACGTTGCGTTGCAGTGCGCATGCGCAGCCGTTTAACCGAAGGTTCATTTAATATGGCAGCCTCTGATGGCGGGAAATGTGAAGACGTCCTCGTTCGTCGTCCCCCCAGCCAAATATCACTAACTTTCCACGGAAGAATGAATAACTTATCTCCTTATTCCCAAGTTTCGACGATATCTTTTTAACATATTCAACAGAAGCATAATTAACTATACTCTGTTTTTTTTCATCTGTCCATCCGCCTGTGGTGTTTTGTATGGTAACACTGCGTCCCGGGCTTTAGATAGTTACATTCAGCTTACATTCAACGATTGTAATAATATCCTATTTCGAATATTAACGGTGTAATTCGCATACAGTAAATTATTAAAACACTTTTCAGTTACAAATGTACACCCAGATATCCTTTTATTTACCTAAAACTTACAATTAGCGTAACTATCTAAAGCCCGGGATGCAGTGTTACCATACAAAAACACCACAGGGCGGATGGACAGATGAAAAAAAACAGAGTATAGTATTATTAGAGCTATATCGTATACCATTCCAGGAACAAATTATTAAATTAGATTAGATTATAAAATTTTTGGCTCATAGCCAAGCGCCGGAGCCGGGGGGCCATTCGGCGCATATATATCTTAAGAATAAAAAAATCACTGTCGCACAAAAAATCATACACAGAACCGATCAAACATACAAATCATTCATTCGTAAAAACCAAACAAGAAACCTAAAACAATTAAGAGAAAATTAAAATTCATAAAAAAGACCAATATTTTTTTAAAATGTCATAATTTGCTCAGACTGAGCACCTTCACCTAAAATATCGCAAGAGTCATATTTGCCAGGAAACAAGCTCTACGTTTGTTTTCAAATGATGGCACTCCACCAAAATATGCACCACAGTCAAATCCACATGACAGGTGGAACAGCGAGGAACCTGCCTATCCGCTCCACTCATCATTAGATACCTGTGAGTATATTTAGTGTGGCCAATACGTCATCTAGCTAAAACTATCTCAGACCTTCTATCCATCCGGCTATGAGGCAAGGATGAACAGAAGGCCTAATCGACTTTAATTTAAGATTATTATCTAAAGTAGAACCAGTGGGGCCTGCCACTGGTCTCTACAATAAAATCGAATGATGCTTTTAAAATCGGAAACAGGGACGCCCATGTTAGAAATGTGCCTAAGCCTAGTTGCAGCCTTAGCAGCAGCGTCGGCTCGCTCATTCCCAACAATTCCAACATGGGACGGAGCCCAACAAAACCTAACAGAAAATCCTCTTCTATTAATTAAAAGATAAAACTAATCTTGTACTTCTTGCACTAAAGGGTTGCAAGAGACTAGGCTTTTGAGAGAAGATAAAACACTCAAAGAGTCGGTAAAAAATGTAAAAATCTTGTTTAGTACAAGAACTACAAATAAAAATATATTTAAGAGCAGTCAAAACTGCCAGCAGTTCAGCTGTAAAAACAGAGGAATTAGATGGAAGCTTCTTTTTAATAATATTATCACTAGTCACTACAGAGCAACCAACACCATCAGAACCCTTCGAACCATCAGTATATATATGATGAGAATCACCATGTTCAAAAGCAGTATCCAAGAAACTTGCCCTCAACTGATCACCAGAACTGTTGCTCCTGCTGTCCCTAATTGGGCAGATTTCTAAACGTGGCCTATTCCAAGGAGGAAATTTTGAGGGCGAAATTTCAGCTACTGCAGGAGGTAGTAAACCCACCTCCCTGGCAGAGCTTGCTAGTCGAACTTCAAGCGGCTTTGGCAGTCTAGGTCTATTTGGGGCTCTATCAGTTGGTTCTCTAACGTACTTATAATTAGGGTTTAGCTTTGATGTAAGTACTCTTGATATGACTCTCAAGCCTAATTCCTCCCTACGGATAAATAGTGGGGGAAAACCCTACTCAACATATAGGCTTTCTACTGGAGAAGTTCTATAGGCTCCCATACAAATACGTAAAGCCAAATTATGGACAACATCTAATTTCTGCAGTGTTGTCTTGCATGCAGAACCATAAACTTGACAACCATAATCAATTTTGCTTAGCATAAAACCTGGTACATCCTCAAAAGGGTAATTCGATCTGCCCCCCAATTAAAATTAGACAACTTTAAGAATATTAAGACGAAGCTTCACGTTACATACAACTTCATTAACATGTTGAGTAAAAGTTAATTTCTTATCAAATGTAACACCTAGATACTTAATGCTATCTTCATAAGGTAAAATCGAATCATTTAAAAACAGCGTAGGGATCTCTTCCACTCTTCTTAATCGGCAAAATCGTTTAGCTTTGGTTTTTTTCTGGTGAAAAATTTGGAACCCTATAGGGCACTGGCCCATAATGTTGAAACATTAATAGCAGTCTGGATCTTTTGACAAGCTTCGACAGCTGTAGACTTGCTACAGATTATTGCATAATCATCAGCAAAGGCCAGACCATGCACCCCGACGAGAACTTGTTCTAGTAGGCCGTTGACAGCTACATTAAAGAGTGTTGGACTAAGGATGTTTCCCTGAGGTAACCCTTCTTCTTGAGGGTAAGCAGAGAGTGAAATGAAGAGCCCACTCTTACTTTCAGGTAACGTTCTGACAAAAAATCTTTCAGACAATAGAAAAATTACCCACAACACCCTACTCTACAAGTTGCAAAAGGATACCCCCTCGCCAGGTAGTGTCGTAGGCTTTTTCTAGGTCAAAGAACACTGCAGCAGTCTGGTTTTGCACAGCAAAAGCATTCTGTATCTCCCGAGTAAGGAACATCAAAGGGTCAGAAGTACTTCCATTTTTCCTAAAGCCAAACTGCCAATTAGATAAAAGATTCTTTGAATCCAAATACCACACAAGTCGAGCATTGACCATCCTCTCATAAATCTTGCTAACACAACTAGTTAGAGCAATTGGCCTATAATTCTTAGGAAGAAGGAATCTTTAAAAGGTTTTAAAACAGGTACATAATCGATATCTTCCAAGACTCTGGTGAAGTTCCTGAAAGCCAAAAACTGTTTAAAATGTCTAAAAGAAATTGTTTTGTACTTCTAGGCAGATTAAAAATCATTGAGTACAGTATATCATCTTCCCCAGGAGATGTTGGGGAAGACAACGAGATTGCATGATCCAATTCTTTCATGGTGAAAGGAAGATTATATGACTCTAAATTTAAACTAACAGCAGGAACAACCGTGGTACCGTCCCTAATATTCCTGAATGCAGGAGAGTAATGTAGGGCACTAGATATACTGGAGAAATGCCTACCAAAGGTTTCTGCAACTTCTCCAGAATCAGATATGAGGAAGCCATCAATTTTCAATATAGGCAAGGAGGTGGAGAAAATTTCCCTTGCAGCTTTCGGATTCTGTTCCAGACTAATGACATAGGGGAGTCATATTTTAATTCACTTATATATCTGATAAACGATTCCCTCTTTGCTTGCTTAAATGTTTTCTTTTGCTTAGCAAGAGCTCTTTTATAGATAATTTTATTGACCAAGCAAGGAAATCTACGATATCTCTTGTAGCAAGTTCTTGCTATCTTTCGGCTCAAGGTGCATGAATCGCTCCACCAAGGTACTAGAGGACGCTGAGGCTTACCAGAAGTTCGAGGAATAGACAGCATGGCACCACACAGCAATATAACTGATTAAATACTCATAAGCAGATGTTGGGCTCTGAAATCTTTTATCTCTTGATCAACTTCAGTAGATATTTTTATAATAATCCCAGTCAGCCTCCCCTACCTTCCATTTTGGTAAACATGGAGATGGAATATTTTTCATAAATTTTAAGTGAATGGGCCAGTGATCACAGCCATGATCATTCTGGTCTACTACCCACTGGTAATCTAACCTCAAAGACGAAGAGCAGATAGTGAGGTCAATGGCTGAATCAGTATTATGAAAAACATCATGTCTTGTAGGGGAACCATCATTCATTAAAGTGATGTCATCAAGTCAAGCAGCTGTTCTATTATTAAACCCCACCGGTCGCAGTTTGGCTCTCCCCAGAGGGTGTGCTCGCATTAAAATCCCCCATCAGAATGAAGGGTTTAGGAAGCTGTCTATTAAAGTCTGTAGATCGGTTAATTCTAGCTGACGGGGATTACCCTGCGCATCCTGCAATCTATTTTCCAATGATGGATCAAGGTAGAGAGAACAAATTGTGATCCATTTATAATTGAAAATTTGAATTGCACAAGCCTGCAACACAGTGTTCAATTGAACAACTCTGTGATTAACAGACTTACGGACTATGATGTCTCTGGCTCCCTGAGCACGTACACCTATCAGGGGTGGAGACCTATGAAATGAATAATTAAAACCCACGTTGGGTGTGTGCTCTCACAACTTTGTCTCTTGTAGACACATTGCAGATAGATTATGTTCCTTAAACAGAACCCGAACTTGCTCTATATTAGATATAAAGCCACGGATGTTCCATTGCATGAGAGCCATTATATAGAGTATGGGATCTTAAAATTTTCTACGCCAATTTAGGAATCTAGTCCTGGTGAGAGAGATTCTTATCAGTTTTACCAGAACTACTTGATCTAGATCTAGGTGTTATAGATCTTTTAGATGATGGGCCTTCACTTGCCCTTCCAGTTTTGCTTTTATTTTTCCTATGATGGCCGAGTGACCGAGAATGAGGCGAAGAGGGAGAAAGGGCCCTATTCTGACGAATGAAGAGGGCCTCCATCTCCTCACCGTCATTTCCACGTTGCATTGTAATGACAGGATCAGGTGAGGGCTCAATGTCAGGCAATGTCCCTGTCAGAGAGAAGTCATCAACATATTTAGATCTGGTTTGAACCCTTGAACCAACAGGGTCCCCTGGCTTGACCAGAGTCTCTGCAACATGAGGAGCCCCGCCAGAGGGGGCATGAGAAGCCCCACTAGGGGGGCCGTGGGGAGCCCCACCAGAGGGGGCGTGGGAAACCCAATTAGGGGGCCCCCGGGGAGCACCACCTGAAGGGGCTCCAGAAGTAGCAATATCCGGCTGTTGTTGGCCTTCAAGGCATCTGAATAAGTTTTCCTTCCCAACAGCTTCTTGGCCTGTCCCACACTGATGTGTTCAGCAATAGATTTATGTAATGCCTCCTGTTCTTTTTTGAATGCACTGCATTCCTTATCTCGGGCTCGATGTTCACCCTTACAGTTCACACAAATTACCGGTTCAGAACATTCCTCGTGCTCAGGCTTGCCACACGATTCACAAAGTTTATTCCTGGTGCAAACATTAGAGGAGTGTCCAAAGCCAAAACATTTAAAGCACTGGATCACTCTCGCTCTATTAGGACGAACTTTCATAATTTCATTGTCAAGAACAATTTCAGATGGCAAAAGAGGACTTACAAATGTTAAAATAATCATAGACGAGCGGGGCACTTTGAAAACCTTCCAAACCACATCTGGACACATCTCCAAAATTTACTCTTCGTCCATTTCATGTAAATCTTCATTGAAGATGACACCCTTTGCATAACTAAAATTATAGTGAGGTTTTACCTCTTTTATCATACCTTCGGGATCAAGCTTTAAATTTAGGAGTATTACTGATTGAACATTGGTCTTGGCATGAACTAAAAAACTATTACGCCCAAAGTGAGTTACTTCTGGCTCCCAACATTGCCGATCTTCTGGCTTACCAACCTTTTCACCTTGGAGAGGTTGCCTCTCTCACCATGTGTTGTAATAATCAATCACTTAGCTGGGTCTGGTGATCTGGAGGTTTTACTTATTTTACTCGAATCTTTAGTTTCAGTTGGTGGTCTATATATCTCAAGATACCTAGGGACCTCTTCTGTCTCTACAAGTCCAACACTCATAGAATCTGACCTAAACTCTCTGTAGGCTCTGTGAGCTACTGATTCGTTGTTGAAAAATATCAAAAATTCAAAACAACCATAATTTTGGCCAAGTCTATTCCGTAATTCTTTTACGTTCCCAAATTTACAAAATTCATTAAATAAGGTTTCATAATTCCAGTCTAAAGGGACTGGTTTTATATACAAATTGTTTGTAACAAGGAGCTCATTTGAAAAAGGCTCCAAAGTCACAATGGACGAATTACCAGAATTTTCCTTGTCCTTATCTTTGCCTAAGTCGTCAACGAAGGTTTTTAGTGTCTCCATAAGACGTAGAATTGATGATTCGTCCAGGTAGCCCCCACCCACCATGGAGCCACATTTAGAGGACAGTGTTATCCCATACAGGGCTGCCCTAGGGGTACCACCCAGATATATCACCCCACCCCCCTCAGTGCTTAAGGCGTCATGATGTCCGTCGAGATCAGACCCAGCACTAAGAGAAGGGTTTGACATATAAACTTTCCCCTCGCTCGACCACGTTAGGCACTCGAGTTCTACGGGTGAGGTGGCATGCCAACCATCCTCACCCTCCATCAAATCCAATGAACAAGTTCAAACCATGTCCAAAACCAATCCAAGTCATCAACATAAAATCCGTGCCTTATAGAGGGAGGAAGCAGAAGGAAGAAACGTTTTAGTAAAAGGAAAAGGGCTGACTTATTTAGTTGGATCAACAGCTGGGCACCAAGGCCCAGCGAGAAAGTAGTTCCCACCAGGCATCAGGGCCCAGCTGCTGAACCCTAAGCCCCCCATCCTCGGCAAGGCTTCAGCATCTGGGGGGGAACGAATTATTCCTTCTGTCACTGGTCAACAACTGTAAATTCAAATTTAACATAATCTAGGCCTATAACACACTAGCTACAACTTTTTCAGCCAAATCTACGTAAGGCTTCTAATCTCCTATTAATAAGCGTAGACCTTATTCATACTTATTATTTACGAAATAGACAGGGCTAAGTATATTGCAAGGCCAAATGCATGCAGACATTTGAAGTAAGAGCGATCCTTGTTCATGGCGACAAATGATTCGTCCTATATGACAACAAAGGCGTTAGGCACCTTTTGATGTCCTCGTTGTCGCTACAACAACACAAGATGCCAATAATAATATAATCGTTCGTGACGAGGTTAGTTTCGTAACGGAATTCACTGTAAGTTTAAGGAAGGCCCCACACACACACACACACAGTAAAGGTATTTGGGTGTTGCCAGTGATCTGTCGTTTTTTATAGGACACATGGATCGTTCGGACACTGGTTTAAAATTACGGAGGAGTTTCCATAAGATCACAGTTTTGGTATTTTAAGACCATGCACAGAAAGTCACAGAACTATGGGGTTCGTGTTTTTTTTTTTATTATGTTTGTTCGCTCATCGAAGATTCAACAAGCTGTGACAAATGAGGAAATCATTGGGCAACCCCTGTTCTCATCTACCATTTACAGTTTTAAAACCTGCTAGTTCTGGCTCCTTTAATTAAAATCATTGATCTGCTATTTTTTTCCGACAGCAAAAAAAAAAAAAAAAAAGAAAAAAAAATTGGGTCCAGCGGATGGCAACACTGCCTCGATACGATTACTTCATAGTTTACACACCTGACTCCATCACTCATAGACTCATCAGTCAAGTAATTGATCGCTTAGTAACATTTCAAAGTTTGGTGAGGAAACCAATAACATTATTTGTTAAGTTCATATCAAATTCTAGTACTTAGTTACTCTGTCCCTTTTCCACCTTGGTATTAATGATTAGGAAGGAAATATTTGTTAAATTAACCAAGGTAGTGTGCGGCTATTTGCTAAGCAGTCATATGCATGTTGGACTTTCTATTTGCTTGTTCAAGCGTAAAGTTGATTGTTATCACTAATGAAGGTAAATTTGCAGTGAACTAGAAGACTTATAAAAAAAATAGTTATTCTCATTATTGTTGAATGCTTTGTGAATTAAGGATAATTTTGTTTAGAAAGAAACATTCCCGGTTTCCTTATCCCGTAAACAGCACTTTACCCCCATCTAAGCAGAACATGCACAACTGTACTTGGATATGTCAGTGAATACATGGGCAGTTGTGCCAGTCCGCTATTTAAAGGAAATAACAGTTAAGTTTCAGAGAACTCGGAATATTTATGAAGGTCCATAGAAAGTCATTTAGAATTTTGTAATGGGAGCCACTTTAATATCATTACTACTGACATATAATTATACTCAGATAATCACTCTGAATAACCATTCTGAATAATCAGTGTATGCATTAGTTTTAATTGTTCTACAAGTATTAGTTTGAATGGCAGCAACCGGCATGTCGCTAGACGCCGCGTGATTGGTCTCCTGAAGGTTAGGGCCAAAGTCTTTGGTTAGGGCGGTGGGGTTCTTGAAGAGGC
>NC_087215.1:20293133-20366391 GCF_015104395.2 Macrobrachium nipponense | reverse complement strand
TTATATTCTTCATTTGATCTTCTTACCATTTCTAATTTGGAGATTTTGATTTCTAGAAATATTATTTCTCGTGACATTCCCTGGCAAGTTAATTGCAGGTTTTGACTTTACCCCTGCTGAACTGGGGAAGGATTCGAAATTTGTTCTAGTTGAGGTTTGCAATACTTTGGCCATCTCTCTTCATCACAGGGATTAGAATAACCTTATTAAGCACTGTAAATATACTTTTAATCTTACAAATCAAATATGAAAATGAATAAAGGATTCCTAAGATCCTGACAGTGGACTGGTTATTATTTTAGATAAAAAGGGTAACTTTGTCAGTCCACTGTCCATCTGGCTCGCAAGTTTTTAAACTATTTTCTAGGGGTTTTGAGAAATGTAAACAAACAATGATGTCACATTCACATTTTCTCACCATACAAAATTGAGTCTTCCTCAGCTTATATGAATTTAATTAAATCACCTCCTGTTGTGCATTCTCTTTCAATCCCTCAGAAATGTCATGTAACATAAGGCTATTATTTATACTAATCCTCATCTCCGAAACACGCTATGGCTACTTGGCTGATAGCCACAGTCGCCTCGGGTTGCATTTATGGTGGCCGTGTCCATTGTGGGCTGCTTCAGCTTCAGTAAAATGTAAGTATATATTCCTTCCAGTTTACGCGTTAAGGACAAGACCCTCGATCTGCTAGTCGTTCAACTCTGGCCCTGAGTAGTATTCCAGTTTGCTGCTGGACAATTAGCTCCCTTTCAGAGTTGACTCCAAATTTGGGTGGGGCAGTCTGCTCATAGGTCATAAACAAATTAGAACTGGATGCACTTGGATCTTTGGTGATCCATTCTACTTTGGGTGATAGATTACAATAAATTTTATACCCTTGAACTGAGTGTAGTCTAGTCTTCATAGACGATAAATGTTCTAAAATGAAAGACCCTTAAACTTGGGGTTCTCTATCCTATTTATAGCATTGCTTCTATATTGGGTATGAAAGTTCTATAATCAGTCATTTTCTATACATATGACAAATACTAAGTGTATAGACTAGTATAGACTATAAGCGCATTTACAGTGACCCCTAGGTTAAAGAAGTTCACATTTTCCTTCATTTTCCAGGAAGATTAAGGAGTTTCTGAGACTCTACGAGAAACCCATCAACATACCACTGGCATCACGGTGAGTCCGGTGACATTTATATTAAGTTTCTCTGTGCAGGCCTACTATAAATGCTATGTGTACCCATAGATTTATTTTTCTTCTGTCTGCGATCATCTATGAGCAAACATCTCCACATTTAGATTGGCTGTCACTCAGTGCAGAGCCACCCTTACCCTCCCCCCCTCTCTCTCTCTCCACTAGCCACCATGTAAGCAGAATTGAGATACCTTGAGCCAAACTTCTAAGAGATAGCGCATAATGTCCCTAAAGACTCTCAGTCCTGTCATCTTGACCCTCCATTATAAAACTGTCACTTATGATAACATGGGTACAATTTAGATTTTTAAAATTTATTTATTGTATGTGACACATACAGACAAACTCACGCCCTTCGTCCACACCCAGAAACTACTTTCAACTAGTTTCAAAGTCACCTTCTCTCGAACTCACATACCTACAGAACGAACCTTGACCTGCTAAGTAGGCATCTAATGTCACACCATCCCAGAAAAGAGTTATCAGCTTTCTTAAGCTGTCGCTCGGACTCTGTCTCCATGGGAAGTTAAATATGATGAGTCTGTGCATTCCCTCTTACTACACATGTACCCATCATGTCTCCCATTCGTTTTTCTGTGAGTTAACAATATTCATTTGCTTATGATTACAGAGTGACATCATCCCCAAAATCAACCAGATCAGAAGCCGCCATTGACTGAGAAGTCGTCGACTCTGGTTGCTGTAGACACAAGGTGAGCAATTTCTTCTTCTTCTTCTCCTCATCCTTTTCATGACATTAACTCAGTCTCGTGGATCACTCCAACTCAGATCCCAAGGCAGACTTCTCTAACTGCCAAAGACCCTCCTTCAATAGTTAGCATTTATTGCAAAACAAAATCTAAATTTGTTCAGTGGACATAACGCTTTCTAAAAAGTCTGTGGCAGGATCCTTTTAATGGTACTTTTTATTCCACAGTCCTGAGAAGCAATCAGGCGAAAGCAAGCACCAGGGGGAAATCGAGACGCTGATCAAGAAATCTGGCAACCCAGAGAATGAACTGACAGGCCCTTTGCCACGACATTTAGGGATGGCTCCAGTTCCCCAGAACCCCAGTGGTTATATTCAAGCTTTCTCCCTGATACAATGTTGAACTATGTGTCTATAAAAAGGTGATTTGCTATCCCCTGGGAGAGTGGCAGAGGAAGAGGCCAATCCAGCTAAAAACGGGTACATTCTGCACAACTACAATGGAGGAGTTGGACACCCTGCAGAAGGAGCACCAACAAATGAAACAAAGGCTCAGATGTTGGAGCTCTCTGAATTCAGTCTCCCATCTTCTGGTTATTTCTCAGTTTTGCATCATCCTGAAAACATAAATGAGCATGGCTATGTTGAGTCCGCTAACATTCCCGAGATTTTGCCAAGTGCAAATGTAGAGCCATTGGTAACAAAGGAGAAAGGTCTGATGAAGGCTGTCACAGCCGACAACAGCTTCAGTGGGTACCCAAATTCTAATATTCCTTGTAAAGGAAAGGGTTACGTTCAACTAGATTTCACTCTTGCAAATGTCCTACAACAGTCCTCCCAGGATTCTGGTTTAGGAGATGAGCCACAGGCTTATTCTACTTCTGATGAGTTGCTGACTCATGCAGACCACACTCTGGTGGAAGAGTTGCAGGGCAAGGAAACCTCAGAAAATTATATCAAGCCATTGTCAAAAGATAACGTCATCAGAAATGGCAAGGGTTATGTGGAATCCCTTCCTACAGGATGACACTGGAGGCTACTACAGGGATCCCAAGCCTGAAAACTCTGGGATTGAAATGTTACCCAGTGAGTTGAGGCTACGTCGACAGACAAGACTGTTTCCAATATTGGCCTTCCCATCCATGAAGACTCTTCTGTAGAGGATGTCAAACCACAAAAGAGGAAACTGTGAGGTCCAACGCAGGAATAATCGGTAAACCCTCTTTGAAGTTTACTAAAGAGGGTTATATCAAAACGGAAATCTCTTATGAAAATGGGAATACCCTGATGGTTAACAAAGATATACTCGGTACTCAACCTGACACTCTCGCAGTGGAAATGAGAAATGCAATATCATACGTCATGATGCCAGAATCAGCGGCCGAGGTCCATGGTAAGACGACACCCCAAGCTGACGGATCTTATGTCCCGGGAGACTTCTTGTGTAAGTCTGTTGTTTGGGAGAGGCCAGTAATTTACTGAGTGGGTATGGTGATGGCTGAAACGGAGAGAAAAGTCTAGCTTTTTGCCAGAGAAAGGTAACGCTGATCCAATCACTTATAGCCATGAGGTATCCAGGGGGGACCCTCCAGTTGGTTATTGCCGCATTGGAGATGGAGAATGGTGAAATGGCACGAATCATAGAAACCATTTTGCCTAAACTACTGGAACTGGCATGGCTAGCTCCAGAAATGTAAGTAAACTTACAAAATAAAGACCTAGAAGTGCCATGTAGTGTACTGTAAAAACAGACAGTTGAACAACAGCAGGAGCTACGCTGTACTGTATCACCAAAGATCTTCCCACTGTGAAAATCTTAAATGAAACCGAAGCATTTAAGCTGGTATGAGAAAGATAGCAGGTGTAATTACAGCATCTGAAGGCATTTCTTCAATCAGTACCCCGGTGCTTTTCGACAGGATCACCAACACTTCATATCATTAAAGATTCTTTTTCTGATGGCGGTGCTGACAGCGTTAACTCACTTGTGTAGCAATATGTCCAGTCTCTCCTCAGGTGCATCGCAGAGTAGGGATTGTATGGGATTTTTGTTAGCATAAATTCTATACCCTGGGGAGAAAAAATATGAACTATTTACCGGAAGACTGAACCTAAGACATTCTGAAGATACACCAGTGTCGTGGGTAGGGGAAATCATTTTAGTGAGTGCCAGAACAGGCCATGCCTAATCAGTTGTGATTCCTTTTGATGTGCCTTTTGAGAGAGACATAAAGTCATTTAAACGTTATTAACACATGCACTGTAAAATGATGATATAAAAATCTCTTGGCAGTTGGTACATTTAGAAAAAGAAGACAATAAAGTGCTGTATTAGTGACATATACACTTGCTGAAAAATGAGAAAACTTGCACATTGATCATGAAAATGACAGCAAAATTTTAAGGCAAAATATGGAAATGACGAAGACTGACAATGTCTGAAAGCTACACTTCTTTAGCATCACTTTGAAGACCTTGGTGTTACATTCTGAGAACTCTGATGTGGAAGAGATTTGACTCTAAGGAACATGGGGTATTAACTGGGTACTATGTATCCACTTATGCATCACCTCCAAGGTGCTAGCACTAAACATTGTGGAAGCTCAATGGGAAACTGTGCCTAGCCCCTCGGGATCAAAGATGTCTTTTATCAATTTATAGAAATGTGTGTATATAAAATTTTGAACCCAGAGGTACATAAGTTCCTCTCTGTTGTTTTGGGCAGTCCAGTGGTCCACAAAAGGCTTGTTGCATTGAGCTTCCGCAATGTTTAGTGCTAGCACCTTGGATGTGATGCGTAGGTGGGTACGTAGTACCCGGTTAATACCCCATGTTCTTAGAGTCAAATTTGAACTGACAATTTGCCTAGTAGTTCTGTTTTATCTTGAAGGATTTTTTTTCACTGTTTTATAGTGTAAGTAATGCTGAGAAAGAAAATTCTAAGAACATTCTCAGTTTGCCTTATTTTAACGGATTTGAAAACCATTAAATCATTGTTAAAAAGCCTTTAAGGTTAACCTTGTTTCTTCCTATAACAACACACTAAAAGGAATGTTAATAAAAAATGGGCCCCAAGGAAAGCAACAACATAATTTAAAAAATTCCATGTATGGACTGCCCCTCCTTTTATGTTGGACAGTCGAACAAGGGCTTAGAAGTACTCTCCGAGATTTTCTCTCTACTCTCGCGAGTGTTTCTCTTCTCTCGCGCACGCTACAGTCTAAACAGTCTAGACAGCACGCTCGTAGAGCTAGTTTGTAGCTCTCCACTCTATTCAGTGAATATTCAGATCTGTGAAAGTTTTCGTTTTACTCTCGCGAGAGAACATGGAGTGCGGGATGAAGCAATTTTTTCTTTCTTTCCCTTGTTTATTTTTCCTTCCTTTCAAGTGTAGGATTTTTCTTTTCGGTGGCTCTTTGTCATCGCCGTATTCTGTTATTTATTTCTTTCTTTTTAGTCATTCTTTGTCTTTGGTCCTCGGGCTGAAATTTTCTTGCTTATACCGGACATTTTAGACTCAAGCATTTCCAGTCAGTTGTTTGTACTGCTTTTGGTAAAAACAGAAATTTTTGCACTTTGTCCTTCAAATGTAAGCAAAAAAAAAAAAAAAAAAAAAAAAAAACTTTACTTTCTTTATAAGTATATACTTAATGACATGTAATCTTCAGTACTACATATACTATGTAATATTCAGGTAAGAACACGAAGCATTTCGGTGCAACATAGGAGATAATGAGAAATGAATGCGGACGCTTCAAAAAGCCCTAGAAAGCTCATTTTATCAAGTGCAGCCTTGGAGGGCTATCAGTTGTCAAGTGCATCTTCTCCTTATAGATTCTCCAGGGGGCTGCACTTGAAGCTGACTTTTCCGTAAAAAAGAAAGAAAGAAAGAAAAAAAAACTTGATGACTTCAGGGCTCATACATACGAAGTTCTTATAGCTCGATATATCTTCCTCAAACAATTCTCTTAATAATTTTGCATGTGCTCCATCTTCTCCCCTTCTGCTTATCCATTTTCGGACCCACATACTTCTTTTCCTTTTCTTTTTCACTTCGTTCATAAATTATTAATGCAGCAGACACGGCACTTCTGAGACATGTTCTCTCAACCCTCGCTAGTTGTCGACTGGCATTGGCTTCAGTGTAAATAGATGTGCGAGAAATCTTAACCGACTCTCGGACACTTTCTCTCGCGACACTCCCTCACAGCTCTCGAAAGAAAAGAAAAAACTTGCTGGTAGTGTAAACACGCTGTAGAGAAAGTCGCGCGAGAGTAGCCGTCTCTCGGGAGAGTTTAATCTCCACTCTAAACGCACCTTAATGCAATATTCATTCATTTAAGTGAAAACAACCACCGGATAAATTGGATTGGTAGTTCAGTAATTGCAAGATCAAAAGATGTCTTAACACGAAATCTTTTAGAATCTGCCATAATACAACTTACTTCCCATTGTAATTTAATATTAGTTTGTGGCCTGTTTCATTTAGACCCTTGTATTGTAACATGTTTAAGAATGACCTCAAAGATATAATTACAGACTTAGATACAAATTAGTTGCCTTAGAGATATTTTCTCTGTACATGTATGTTTACTATGTTTTGTGAATAAGTTTTTTTTTTACCAAAGATCTGAATGTGGTCAGCTGTTACCCTGTATAATCCTATAATTGTCTTGTCCATGTGTCTGAGCAGTTAGACTTAATCTTTTTGTTCTTAAATTGTACCCATGTTTATGCTTGTTTGTAAAAGGTTACTCATTCTCCAGGTGTGTTGGATTCTAGGTACTAATCTCCTTATAATCCCTATCTGTCACTTATACGACCTTTCCTCTACTCTGAATTTCTCATGTAAGTCAGTTTGTCTGCTAAGTAAAGGACGTTAAGTCGAAAGATCTGGCAGAAACTCCTGTTGTTATCTTTCCTTCGTGGCTTATACCTATATATATATACCCAATGTAGCATGAAGGAACACATACTTGAGAATATTCTTAAATCCATGGTAGAGAAGAAAGTGAAACAGGGACTTGGAACGAGTACTTTCGTAGTATATTCTACATTTTCAGTTTCACACTGAATATAAAATAAGTTGACAGGCTTTTATATACAAAAACAGAAACAGTTAATCCTCTTGACATGGCACATTTGTGCTGAGAGCCTCTTACATTTAGTTTCAACATAAAATGCCATGTCAAGAGGATTAAATACTAATGGCATTGCGGATCATTGGATTAGGACAGGCCATGCTATTAACTGGATAATTCCTTGATAATCGCAGGGTCAAAGATCACTGAAAAAGGAACCTGTGGAGACCATCTTTATCAAAGGCACATCAACAAGGCATTCAAATCTCCACCCAGGATTATACCTTGATCACCTTTCCTTATCTCTTTTGCTTAAAGAATACACCATCCAGATTAATGGACTATTAACTCCGCTCCCTCTTTCTATTTTTGCATATAATGTGATGACAATAAAACACTTGGCTGCAGCTTCCCAAGCTTTACTCAGACTATTACTACAGTCTGAAACAAACACAAATTCCTCCTTAATAAACTAGTACGTATATTTACAATGACAACAGTAAATGATAATATCCTTACAATGCTAGTAATCCTTACCCTACAAATTTACTAATAATTACCTAACAGATATGTAGGTATGGTGTATGGACCACCATTGTCTCTCAGAGTCCCGTATGCAAACAAAGTGAGGAGATAATGCTTCTTGATGGGACAACACTCGTATCAAACTTGGGTTACAAAACAGAGAAGGCAGGAGCAAAACATAGTAGTACATCCTTAAATAATAATATACCACATTCTCCCCTCCTAGAATAAAACAGAGAATAGGAATTAATAAAATCTAGTCCCAGCCATAGCGCATAAGTGCTCTAGATGCACGAGTAGATCTTCTCAGTTCAGGCCCAAGATCATTGTTCATTTGTTCTTGGTGAGTTGAATCTGCTACAGTCTGCTCCTGTGACACTGGTTCTGGTGGACCCCTGATTATAGGTTCTTTAGCGGTGTCAAGATGAACACTACTTGTTCCTTCAGTTGACGATGATGGGAGAGATGACCTTCAGGACAAGGAGCTAGGTCACGAACAGACACAGTAGATTTTCTCCCATCAGGGTACCTTATATTGGCATAAGTCGGATTACTATTCACAAGCTCGACCTCATCTACCTATGGCTCATTCTTATTTTGTACAAACCTTCTTAACAATACAAGTCCAGGATCCATTAGCCACGAAAGTAAGAAGCTTCCATGACTGGAACGATGCTGGAACATAAAGAACCGCTCATGAGGGAAGGTATTTGTAGATGTACACAGCAGCGACCGTAAAGAATGTAGTGCTTCTGGAAGTACCAGTTCCCATTGACTATCAGGCAAGTTCCGGGACCTGAGAGCTAGCTTGACTGCTTTCCATATGATGTCATTAAATCTCTCTATCTGGCCATTCCCTGCTGGGTGATACGGAGTCGTACGGCTGGTCGCTACCCCTTTTTGCGAAAGAAACGCCTTGAGATCTTTGGACATAAAAGAGGCACCTTGGTCAGAGTGAATATAACCTGGCATCCCACATAGGCTAAATATAAGCTCCAGGCATCTCATTACAGTCTCGGTACTCATGTTAGGACATGCAAAAGCAAATGGAAACCGCTAATACTTGTCAACAGGTGTCATGTATGGATTACATAAAGCAGTAGGTAGAGGTTCCTTAAAGTCTATACTGAGTCTCTCCATTGGTTGAGTGGCCTTTATGAGAGTACCTGCTGGAGGTTGGCAGTACCGAGGCTTTAACTCTGCACAAACCCTACAGGCCCTCTTGACGTCATCTGTAGAAAATGGGAGGCTCTTTGATCTTACAAAGGGCAACAGTTGGGTAACCCCAGGATGGCAAAGGCCATTATGAAGGTTTAGCAGCAGGAGGCTCGGGAAAGAGCATCAGGAACCATATTCTCCTTCCCTGGGCGATAGTGTATTGTATAGCTGTAAGCTGCAACTTCCACCCTCCACTCATGTATCTTGTTATTCTTTATCTTAGTACGCTTTCTATTGCCAAATGATGTACTGCTTCTATGATAGCAGTAGCCTCTTTCTCAACAATGTGGTAGCGAAGTTCACTCCCTTGCAGTGTTCTGGACATAAAAACAACAGGTCTACCAACCTGGTTTAGAACTGCAGAGACAGCGACATCAGATGCGTCACACTCAACTTCAAATGGCACGTTTTCATCAATTGAATACAGGGTGGCATCTTCAAGTTCCTTTTTTGAGTTGGTTAAAGGCATTTAGAGCTTTTGCATTTGGAGGAAACTTCTTTGTAGCTGCAAAAGGCTGAATTTTATTTGAAAAATCTTGAACCCATTTGGCATAATAAACCAACATACCTAGAGTTCTCCTTAGGTATCCCAGATCTGTTGGAGGAGATAGTTCCTGCAGCGGACGAAGCCTCTCAGGATCTTGTTGTATATGTCCATTCCCCACACAGTAACCTACAACTTTTATGGAGCGCACTGATTTGATAGTTTTGCATTCATTTAGGGTTAGCCACCTTCGTTCCACAACCTTTAGAAAATTATCTACATTGCGATCATGCTCTTCTTGTGTAATTCCAGCCATTGCTCGCTGGAAAGCAGCTACTCCATTCGTTACTCCAAAAGGAATCCTGCAGAATTGATACAGACCACCATTTGCCTCAAAAGCAGTCTACTTCCTGTCTGACTCTTTAATTGGTATCTGATGATATGCACTTTTCAAGTCAAATGTAGAGAACACATGGTACTTAGCAAGATTATTCACCATATCATCAATCTTGGTAATGGGTATGCATTCAACTCAATATACTGGTTAATTGTCTGTGAATAGTCAACATATCCTCTTTTTATGCTGATCACTCGGGTTTTCGCAACAACAACTTGGGCTCGCCTTGAAGATAAACTTGGTTCAATTACGCCTCACAGAGTAGCCTATTTACTTCCTTTCCTGTAAAGTCTTGGTCGTCCTTACTGTAACGTCTGGATCTGGTAGAAATTGGTCGGCAATTAGGTGATAAAGTATGAAAGAGTGATGGTTCCTCTAGTGCTGCAGCTGTAAGAACATAGAGTTATTATTGCTTTTCAAAGTTAACTGAGATTTATCCCCACCCATTCAAATGTTACACTTAGATGCTGTCTCTGAAAATCTAGCCCAAGAATTATGTCTGCACACAGGTCCCTCAGTACACCAAGATGTGTATCGGGATAAGATTGATTGTTGAGTCCAAGCATGAGGTCGGCCACAACATATCCGGGAGGATTAGTATTTAAAGATTTCTGAGCCATACTAATTCCCTTACGGATGCACTTTCAGATCTAATTCTTCAGCAACTTTCTCACTTGTATAACTTTCAGTACTACATGAATCTATTAGGGCACTTAACTTCCTGTCTTTAATTGTTACTACAGTAGCAGCCTGTGAAAGTCCATGAGGAACACTTGTCAATGTA
The DNA here is from genome assembly GCF_015104395.2 of Macrobrachium nipponense. Lineage (NCBI taxonomy): Eukaryota > Metazoa > Arthropoda > Malacostraca > Decapoda > Palaemonidae > Macrobrachium > Macrobrachium nipponense. The sequence continues at coordinate 20,355,995 of NC_087215.1, read as the reverse complement.
GTCATAATATGAGAACAAAACACTGTTGCTACGGACGCTTTTGTCGATTTAGACTGGCAAACTCGAGCAAAATGTCCCTTTCTAGAACAATTATGACAGGTAGCTTCACGTGCTGGGCATGTACTTCTAGCATGATATGGTCCTCCACAAAAGTAGCATTTCTTTCGTACATTGTAGGTAGCGGCAACTGCTGACTTTTCAGAAGCGTCAGGTGAGCTTTGCATGGCATCCTCTTCCAAAGACTTGGGGTTTACCACTATAGTTGAGTGAAGAACTTGTGATGTCTGTGCGCAGTCAGAGAAGCGTATAGGCTTCAGCATTCCTTTGTGCAAGGTCCAAGGAATGAGCTTGATTGTAGGCACCTTGTAAGTCAAACATGTTGTTCTCTAGGAGGAGCTGGCGTATGTGAGCTGAAGAAAGACCATTGATGAAGGCATCCCGAATTAATTCCTCACGATATTGATCAACACTGACAGCTTTTAAATTACAGTCTTTACTTAACTTCCTTAATTCTCTCACGAATTCATCAAGTGATTCACCTGGCTTCTGCCAGTTTGTTGCAGGAAAATGCCTAGCAAAAATCTCATTTGGTGTTTTCACATGCAGTCTTTCTAGCATAGTTATAGCTGAATCAAAGTCTGCACACTCTTGAATATACTCAAACACTGTATGAGACACGCCATTTACAAGTGTCCTGAATTTGTTAGGTGCATTCTTATCACACTCCTCAATGAAGTTCTCAAGGGTCCTGTGCCAATATTGCTACTCCTTTGCTACTGTTGGGGAACTTGGGTCGACATCCAGACGAGCGGTTTCAGCACCCTCTCCATGGTTGTGGTTAAGTTCAGTAAATTGTGATGACAATAAAAACACTTAGCTGCAGCTTTCCAAGCTTTACTCAACTTAAAACCATACTACAGTCTGAAACAAACACAAATTCCTTCTTAATAATCAAGTACAGTATATTTACAATGATAACAGTAAATGATAATATCTCTTACAATGCTAGTAATCCTTACCCTACAATATTACTAATAATTACCTACTAGATATGTAAGTATGGTGTATGGACCACTATTGTCTCTCAGAGTCCCGTATGTAAACAAAGTGAGATAATGCTTCTTGATAGGACAACAATTGTATCAAACTTGAGTTACAAAACAGAGTAGGAGAAAGCAGGAGCAAAACATAGTACATCCTTAAATAATTAATATCCACATATAAAAGCCTGTCAAACTTCTTTTATATCATGTGGAACTGGAAAATTTAGAATATGCTACGAAAATATTGTTCTAAGTTCCTGTTTCACTTTCCTTTATACCATGGTTTAAAGATATATATATATATATATATATATATATATATATATATATATATATATATATATATATATATATATATATATATATATATATGTGTGTGGTGTGTGTGTGTGTGTGTGTGTGTGTGTGTGTGTGTGTGTGTATGAAGGAGTTGTAAAGGACCTTCTTTACCCATTAATCACGATCTTGTATCTCGTCTAGCAAAGCAGCAAGAATCCATGTATATATTTGTATGTAGAATTTCCTTGCTTTCGCTAATATTTAGTTCAATGCATGCCCATTATGTCTTTTGCTATTGTTATTTAATACCTGCTAAGAAACACAAATTCTCCTCTGTCTGTGCGGGTCGTAATGTTGTTCCCAGGTAATAAATCTTTTTTTTCAGTTCTGTCTTATTCGACCTCACACAGTTATTAATGGCAACTGCATATAGTACTTGAAGATATATCCATCTATGTATCCATACTACTTTCAAAGAGAAAACGCAAACTACACAAGACGAAGGGGAGGAAGAACAACAAGATGTCAATAATGATGAGAAATAAGGAAGATGAGATATTTAAAAAACAGGTATTAACAAAACAACAAAATGGCAAGATGTCCGCTATGCCAATGATGTCACAAGAAAGAAAGACTGGATTGTACAATTATTACGACATTTTAGTATATAGAATTTGATACGAAGTGAATAGTGAGTAATTGATTAATGTAAACGACATAGGTATAAAAAAATATATTACTAATAAATACGTAATGAGTTAAAGAAAAAAAATTAAATGAAACTTAAGGTGCCGTTATGAAGTCAAGGCCCTTCAATTACTATTACTACTACTACTACAAACGTGATGTGAAATGTGTAAATATGAAGAAAAACTTAGAAATGAGATAATGAATGACAAAAAACAGACATAGGAAAACCTGGGGATATATATAGGCATGCTGAGAGAAAGAGACATCGGAAAAAAATGGATAATGATATATGATGAAAATAAGAAGCAAGAGATTAAGGAAGAAACCCTAGGGAAAGAGATTGTAAAGTTCTAGAAAACAATATAACAAAAAGACGAAAACAAAATAGGAGAGATATGGAGTGAAAGTATGGAGAGACGATCTGTTTGTTTCATTTAACAATGTCTCCCAGGGTTAAGGGAGAGAGAGAGAGAGAGAGAGAGAGAGAGAGAGAGAGAGAGAGAGAGAGAGAGAGAGCGTAATTGGCGGATGGATGGTTAAAGATTGTATTGGCTGTTGGTGAGTTCTGTGTTGTCTGCTGGTGTGGTTGTAGTAAGTCGCTATGATCAGAGTTCTGGGAACTTCAGTCAGTCTGAGATCAGAACCTGTGGTGGAGTGTTAGTTTTTTGGCAGCAGTCTTATACCTATTATTGATGGTCTGTTATTTTATGTGTTTTTGAAGTTGTTGTTTGAATTATTGTTGATGTTGTATGTTTGAAGGTTGTTATGCCTGTCTTATTGAGTTTGTTGTGCTTGTGAGTTCTGTTGTGTAGTGAGGGGATGAGTTTTGTTGTTGTTGTTTGTGAGTTTGTGTTTCCTTGATGTTGTAGGTGGTGTATTGACTTGTGTTATGGTTTTTTGATGTTGTTAGTGATTGTTTGTGCACAGGTCTTATGTTGTATAGTTATTGAATTGTTGTGGGGTTGTTTGTGTAGAGTTACAACGGCCGTATCCAGCGAACAGTGCAGCTCTCACCCTGCGAGTTGTTAAGTAGTTGGTAAGTACACATGTGTTTTGAGAGTTTTTGTTTTTTTAGTTTGTATTCCCACCATAAGATCAAGAAAGGACAGTATGCACATGACATGGAAGAAATTATGAAATGATTAGGACAGCATGGGTGCAGTGTATGACCTAACAAAGAGAAATTAAATCCATGGAAGAAGCCAATATAACTGGAGATGTAAAAAATCAACTTGAGAAAATGAGGTCATTAATGCACCACGGCCAGACAGAATGAAGCCAGTTGTGTTCAAACTGTAATTACAAAGTACCTGTCGCAAATTATTCGTCGACGTACTAAACAGGTCCTGGCCAGTTGGTATGGCAGATAGATTCACCAGAAGGGCCAGCTTCCAGCGCGTTGCAAGTGCAGCTAAATTAGGCACGATCACGAATTTTACGATTTTATACATGCGACTTACCCGGCAGATATATACTTAGCTATAGACTCCGTCGTCCCGACAGAATTCAAAACTCGCGGCACACGCTACGGTAGGTCAGGTGATCTACCATTCCCGCCGCTGGGTGGCGGAATCCCAACCATTCCCGTTTTCTGAGTCAGATTTTCTCTGTCGCTGAGGCCGGCAACAACTGTTGTTTGGTCTCTCCTGATTGGAATTCTGCTCTTTTGCCGAGAATTGGTTGGACTCATTTGGTGAAGTACTCTTGTTTATTCTCGGGATTGGCATACGCTTATTTTGGACTGGATTAGGACTTGGATTTGGTTTTTTCTATTAAGATGGCTGAAGTTAAAGTAACACCTAAGTTTAGGGTTTGTGCAAGGGAAGAATGCAGAACTAGGTTGTTTAAAGCAGAGGTAGATCCTCATACGCTTGTAGTAAATGTAGAGGTTCTGAATGTGCGGTTGATAGAACTTGTGCTGAATGTGAAGGGCTTTCGGAGCAAGGATGGAAGGATTTAGCTTCTTATATAAGAAAAGAGAGAAGGATAGAGCTAGGAAAGCGTCAGCTAGAAGCTCGAGTAGATCTTGTTCTTTTGAGCCTGAATCAGAGATTAACAAACTAGATGATGTTTCTCCCATAACCTCAGCCCCTTCTCCCTGTGTTGAATCTAAGGATTCATTTTCAGAAATGGAAAAAAATGAGATCCTCGATCAGGGAGCTTCAGGAGCAGCTTAAAGCCATGGAAACACAAGGTAAGAGTGCCAGTGAATACAGTGACCCCAGTGCAGTGGAGGGGGGCGTCTGATCGGCTCCGCATTGCTCCTAGGCCTAGACCGCTTCCAAACTCCCTAGGACCAGGGGAGGAGTGAATGCAAAAGCCGCAGGGAGGATGTGGAGCATCCCCAACGATCAGGCGTCCCTTCGGCAGACCCTGAAGTATCGACCCAGGCTGCCTTGGATAGCCGTAGAAAAGGCATCCTGGAAGAGTGTTTTCTGCGTCGGACTCCTCCTCGTCCAGGCGTGGATGGAGCTCTGCTTCGAAGTCTCGTCCTCTGAAGAGATCGGTGGGGTAGCGCCGAAAGGAGACGCTTTGATTCAAGCCCAGAGCGATTTCCAGAGGATTTTTTTTCCTTCGACTAGTAAGAGGGCGAGAGAAGGAACCGTCTCCAGCGCCTCAAGATCCGACAAAGCTTTTCCTGCTTAATCTACAGGAGCAAATATCCTCCTTGGTAGGCGCGCTACATAAGGATTCGTCTCGAAGGAAAGACTCCTCCCTTCCAGTGAAGAGATCAAAATCATCTTCTCCTGGTAGGAGAGAAGTTCCTCACTCAGCAGGCGCTCGTCTCCGGAGAGACTCTCTCGTTCTCCCTTTAAACGATCCTCTCCTATCTATAGGAAGAAGTTCCCAGCGGTAGCCGCTCGCAGAGCAAGCGATCAGCTACGTCTCTTAGGAGAAGTCAGGAGTCGGACTCCTCTTCTGAGGATCGGATAGGCGTCAAGAGCCTAAGAAGCAGGAGTTGTGAGAAAAACAGAACCTAGTAGGCGCCAAGAATATTACAGGCGTATAGAGCCTAACAGACGCCAGGAGTCTTGTGAGAGGCGTCAAGAGCCTACAAGGAGTCACGACAAGCGCCAGGAGTCAAGCAGGCGCCAGGAATCAAGCAGGCTTCAGGAGTCGAGCAGGCGTCAGGAGTCGGGTAGGCGCCAGGAGTCTAACAGACGCCAGGAGTCGAGCAGGCGTCAGGAGTCGAGTAGGCGCCAGGCGCCTTGGTACGAGCTTAGGTCAGGAGTAAGACACCTTCGCACTTTATGAGTTCTTCGGAGAGTAGGAGCCCTTCACCTGGTAGGAAAAACAGTGCCTGAGAGAAGATCTCGTGCGTTTAAGAGCTCTATTGCTCCTTGTAGTAGCAAGGATTTGTCACACGGACGACGTTCGTCTTCGTTTGACAGAAGTCCCTCGACAACTAAGAACCGCTCTTCTCCGAAAGGATCCCCGGCAGCCGGAGAATTAGAAGAGTCTCGGATGAATGAATTACCTGTGGATGTGGTAGTCTCTGATTATAAGAGTTGTCCTTGTGTTGTTGCAGGAGTTCGGAGATAAGCTGCAACCAGCGGATCCGCCCTCTCCAGGATCTTTGCTATCGAGCACGAAGTCTCCAAAGGCATCCTCATTTGTAAAAATGCGTCCAGCCCTTAGTATGAAAAAAGCATTCAAAGGATTTGGAGAATGGCTTAAGAATAAAAGAGAGGCGGGCAAGACTGTTTTTTCATGCCCCCCTTCAAATTGTTACGGGTAAACCTGGAAGATGGTACGATACCAGGAACCTATGGGCTTAGGACTGCCATCATCGGCAGACGCAGATTACGCTTCCTTAGTAGATTCCTCAAGGAGGCGCGCTCTACTATCAGCAAAAGCTACTTGGGGGATGTGTGAACTGGACCATCTACTAAAGGGACTCTTTAGGACGCTCGAAGTATTTAATTTTATGGACTGGGCTTTGGGAGCCCTTGCGAAGAGAGCCCAAGATCCCGAATTTGTCACGATGGAAGAATTATCGAGTGTGTTATCGTGTCGGACAGAGGTCGGTGATGGACGGTTCGGTGGAAGTGGCTGCTCTTTTTGGATCGGGAGTTTGTGAAAAAGAGAGCAGTGTATGGGTCTTTCCTGTCCAAGTCAGTATCGCCTCTACAGAGGTCGGCCTTGCTATATTCGCCGCTTTCGAACCACCTTTTCCCACAGGACACGGTGAGGGATGTCGCAAAATCTTTAGCTGGAAAAGCCACACAGGATTTACTGACACAGTCAGCAAAGAGGTTCAAGCCGGCGGTTCCTTTTCAAAAGAAGGATAAAGCACCTCTTCAGCAGCCCTTTCGAGAGCCTCTTCTCATCAAGAACCCCTTTTAGAGGTAGAAGACCGGATACCAGAGGAAGACCTTCCAGGAGACCTGCGGGGAAGGCAAAATGAAGAAGAAGTCCTCCAGATAGCAGTAGGCGCCAGACTGTCGAAATTTGCCAAGAGTCTGGGCGAAGAGAGGGCGGACAGCTGGACCCTCTCGATCCTCGAGAGAGGATACCTCATCCCCTTCAGGAATATCCTCCCTTAACAAGAATCCAAGGGGAGTTAACAGCGAGATACAACGATCCTGCAAGAGTCAAGCTCTCCTGCAAGCAGTAGAACTTATGTTGCAGAAAAGGGCAATAGAACCGGTTCAAGATCTCCATTCACCAGGTTTCTACAACCGTCTAGTCTGGTACCAAAAGCCTCGGGCGGGTGGAGGCCGGTTCTGGACGTAAGTGCCGCTGAACGTCTTTGTGATCAAGAAGAAGTTCTCGATGGAGACCTCCTTCCTTCCCTGTACTTTCTGCTCTTCGTCCAGGGACTGGATGGTATCCCTGGACCTTCAAGATGCATATTTCCATGTGCCAATCATCCGGCATCAAGGAAATACCTAAGATTCATGTCACAGGGAAGAGTGTTTTCAATTTCGAGCGCTTTGCTTCGGACTTTCGACGGCCCCGCAAGTCTTCACCGGGTAATCCTAAGGAATGTGGCTCATTGGCTACATTTAGAGGGGATCAGAATTTCGATGTATTTGGACGACTGGCTAATACGAGCAAAGTCGAAGCAACAGTGGTCTGGAGGACCTTTCGATAACATTAAAGATGACGCAGTCATTGGGACTCCTAGTCAACCTCGAGAAGTCCCAGTTGGATCCCCAGCAGAACATAGTTTATCTGGGGATTCGGATGGATTCTCGGGGCTTTCTAGCGTCTCCGTCAACAGAGAGAATAGAACGCTGCCTTACAAAAGTGTCGGGATTCTAGGGAAAGAACATTGTTCCGCGAGGGAATGGATGAGTTTGCTGGGAACCATTTCCTCGTTGGAACAGTTCGTTTCCCTAGGGGAGACTGCACCTAAGACCACTTCAGTATTATCTGAAGGAGAACTGGGATCAAAGTCTCAGGACCTCGAAGAGTCATTCAGGATAACGGACAAGGTCAAACAAGACTTCGGTGGTGGTTAGACCCGAAGAAACTCGGTCAAGGAATATCCTTGCATATAAAGAGCCCCTCTCCGAGCGTTGTTTGCAGACGCATCGGACGTAGGGTGGGGAGCAACGTTGGATTCGCAAGAAGTGTCGGGAACCTGGAAGGAGCTCAGTGTCCTGGCACATAAACAAAAAGGAACTGAAAGCCATTCACCTAGCTCTCTTGCACTTTCAAGAACAGATATTAGGATCGATCATTCAGGTCAATTCAGGGACAACACGACAGCCCTAGCATATATCAGGAAAGCAAGGGGGAACTCATTCATTCTCCTTTACGAGACAGCGAGGGCGTTGTTGCTTTGGGCGCAAGAGAAGCAGATCTCTCTTCTAACGAGATTTATTCAGGGAGAGAGAAATGTTCGAGCGGATTCTGCTAAGCAGAAGAGACCAAGTGCTCCCCACCGAATGGACTCTCCACCCTCAAGTGTGCGATCAGTTATGGGGTTATGGGGAAGGCCGAACGTAGACTTGTTCGCAACCAACTGGAACAAGAGGTTGGAGAATTATTGCTCCCCATCGCGGATCCAAGAGCAATAGCGATAGACGGTCTCCTCATGGACTGGAAGGGAATAGACGGGTACGCTTTTCCCCCCTTCAAACTGGTAGGGGAAGAATAATAAGAAAGTTTGCCTCCTCAGAGGGAACGAAATTAACTTTGATCGCCCCCTTTTGGCCAGCCCTAGATTGGGTGACAGAGTTGCTGGAGTGGATAGTGGATCTTCCCAGATCGCTCCCACTAAGGAGCGATCTTCTCAAACAACCCCACTTCGACAGGTATCACAAAAAACCTCCCCGCTCTAAGTCTGACTGCCTTCAGACTATCGAAGGACTCGTTAGAGCGAGGGGGTTTTCTCGCGAAGCTTCAAAAGCAATCGCAAGAGCCAGGAGACCATCCACATTACGGGTGTACCAGTCGAAGTGGGAAGTGTTTAGAAGATGGTGCAGGACGCATGAGCTATCCTCTTCCAGTACCTCTATAACCGACATTGCAAATTTTCTTCTTTACCTGAGAAGAAAGTGTGGCCTAGCGGTATCTACGATCAAGGGGTATAGAAGTATGCTGGCCTCGGTGTTTAGGCATAGGGTCTGGAGGTGTCGGACAATAAGGATCTACATGACCTTATTAGGTCCTTCGAGACCTCAAAAAGTCAGATTAATAAAAATCCCCAGTTGGAACTTGGTATAGTGCTGCATTACTTGATGTCTGAAAGATTCGTACCTTCCAATAATTGTTCTTTTAGGGATTTGACGAGGAAATCTCTATCCTGTTCGCCTTAGCCACGGCAAAAAGGGTGAGTGAACTTCAAGCGTTAGAGGGCAGAGTGGGGTTTAAGAAGGAGGCTGCAATTTGCTCTTTTAAGCCTCTCTTCTTAGCCAAGAACGAAAACCCATCAAAACGTGGCCTAGAAGCTTCGAAGTGAAGGCACTCTCTTCTCTTAACGGGGGAAGAAAAGGAAAAGACCCTTTGTCCAGTAAGAGCGCTAAAATTTTATCTACAAAGAAAGTCTCTTTTGGGAGGTACGCAGGAAAGTCTTTGGTGTTCGGTCAAAGATCCTACAAGACCAATATCGAAAAAACGCCCTTACGTTTTTCATAAAAAGACGTTATTAAGGAACGCATCTTAAATGTGGAAGAACAATTTAAACTCTCAGGGGTAAAAGCACACGAAGTGAGGGCCATAGCAACCTCAATGGCTTTTCATAAAACGTGGTCCCTTCAAAATCTAATTGAATCCACGTATTGGAAGTGTAAACTCAGTGTTCGCCTCTCACTATCTAAAGGATGTGAGAGTTACTTATGAGAAGTGCTTTTCACTGGGAGCATATGTGTCCGCGGATTTAGTGCTGGGAGGAGGAGCTGAGGTTAATCCTAATTAGTTAGGTTATGTAATTTTAACATTATGGTGTTTGGTTTTTATGGTTGACTGAAAGAGGGTATAGGAAGAACCCTTTCAGTTCTTAGATTTAACATGGTTAGAGAGGTCAGGTGGTCGGGATTAACTTTTGGTCTCCTCGTTGTGCATTATGTAAAGCCTAAAGCTCTGTCATGTAAGAGGGCTAGCCCCCATTGATAAGATACAGGTCAGGCTCTGCCATGTAAAGCGGGTAAGCCCCATAGGTACGATCCATGCAGGTTCTGTCGCGTAAGCGGGCTAGCCCCCCATTGTTGACATGATCCAGAAGGGCTGTTCGTCATAGGTGGTTTACCTCCCACTGAAGCTCTTGAGGCAGGCAGACTAAATGACAGTAATCGTGAAGTCTTCAGCCCAAAACAGGTAAGAACCAAGGATTGATATCCTACAACAATTGTTGTTTCCCGTTATTAGAATTTTGTTTATATATATAGCTGTCTCTCGCCCTCCACCAAGGGTGCAATCAGCTAAGTATATATCGCCGGGTAAGTCGCATGTATAAAAATGATATTGTTAAGATACAATAAAGTTTTATACATACTTACCTGGCAGATATATACGATTAAGGGCCCACCCAGCCTCCCCTCAGGAGACAGGTGTAAGAGAAAATCTGGCTCAGAAACGGGAATGGTTGGGATTCCGCCACCCAGCGGCGGGAATGGTAGATCACCTGACCTACCGGTAGCGTGTGCCGCGAGTTTTGAATTCTGTCGGGACGACGGAGTCTATAGCTAAGTATATCTGCCAGGTAAGTATGTATAAAACTTTATTGTATCTTAACAATATCATTTTATTATTACCAAAAATTATTGTAATCTAATACTAACAATGACAATTACACATAACTACTAAAACTAAACAGTATCAAAAGAATCAATGACTAATGCAACACGAAGTGATTTCGTGGTCACCTAACACAGAAACTCAGAAAACAACGAAAAATTACCAAAAATCAAGAACATTACTCAACGTGTTGATCACCATTACTCATACGTATCCTTCACATCCACTGAAATCAGCCCACTGCCAACGATGGCCAAGATCAAGCCAGATTACTTACATGAGACCATTTGTCACAAGCAACACCACAATCAAGCAACACACACACAGTCAAAACAGGATGCCCCCTTGCCCCTTAAGGTACCTTTCTAGGTCAGATCTCTAGATGTAAAGAGGATGCTACAGAGGCAGGGGCTTTTTTTTTTTTTATGGCTCCGTGGACTAGCGATTAAGCAGAATTTTGATTTACCAAAAGGTATATCCTTTTCTCACTTTATGAGAAATTAACTTGCAACAACACACAGGAGACCGTTCCACGTTGAGCCAGAGCGACTTGGGAAAAAAAAAAAAAAAAAAAAAAAAAAAAAAAAAAAAAAAAGAGAACACACACGAGAATCCTCCCGTTCTTTTCTTCAAAGTGAATGTGTGGAACCTTGCCTACTAACAGTCGGAAACGAATGTGGAGCGGTGGGATTACGTTATGAAAAAGTGCACATTTTTTTACGACAGTACCGACCTTCAAAGAGAATTGGCAGAATGTTTAAACAGCATAGGCTACTGAAATTCATGAAACCACAGAGCAGCTGGTTTAAGTAAAAAACAACACTTACACCCAGAAACAGCACCCCACAGTCAGAAGGGCCAGTTGCATTAACAAATCTATCAATATAATTTTTTCATGGGGATCCTGAAAACCAAAAATAGATAAAACATATTAGAAATACAGGGAAAACAAATGAACAGCAACCAGGCTTTAACCAAGAAATGGAATTGATAATTTATATATCTTAGAATATTGTATAAAAGAAATTTACAGAAGAAAGGACCCATTATTTGTGGTATCGATGGACTTCCAAAAAGCATTTGACTCCGTTAATAGAAAAAAGCTCATGGAAGCACTGATGGCTAACATACTCTTATTTGCAGATATGCTGAGGGGGAGGTTGAAAATAGGAAAGTGTATAAGAGAATTATGGTATTACAGAGAGAAAAACTTCAACATAAAGGAGGAATAAAAACAAGCACGGGAGCCGTTTCAACAGCAAATTATATCTACTACTACATCGGCTGGATTACTTATCATTTCTTATAATGATCTCCTAATTAAATAATCTACATATTTTATTTCTCAAAGATTAAATCTAACTTCCCATTTTCCATCATTATGTTTGAATCAAAACGCCAAATTCAAACAGTAACCAGGAACAAGAAGTTATTAGGAGACGACGCCCGAAACGTAAACAAACCGCCATTACCTGAATCCATTATTTGCCTTAGTAATTTTATCAGGTCATTAGTGGATTTATTTAAATGTGTAATTATACTCCCACGATTGCTTACAATTGTCCACCAACTGACTTATTAGAACGAATGAAAACAAGCGAAACCACTTCTAAACCAAAACCACAAACATAAACACTATCAAATAGAAGACGCTCAAAATGTCAACAATGTGATGCCATTGACTGCCTCAGTAGCGTAACTTCTATTCCAACGTCCTTTATATCTTCAATAATAATTGCCCGTCTTAATCATCGAGTCCGTTCATAATTAATCGTAATAATTGATAAATTACAAAGGTAACTGATAATTATTGTAATAATGTGAGCCTAGAAGGACCGTGAGAGTCAGGAATGAAGATTGCAGGTGGTGTCTTGGGCTTGGAGCACTCAATCAGTCATTAGCTAAGTAAGTAGGCTATGGTATGGATGAACTCCTTTTTATTCAGTGAGTTGTAGATGTTAGTACTCCTAGGTTACCCTATAGATCTTTGCCTTCTATGTGGTCTTAACCTAAGGCTGTCTAAATGAAATGAGTAACTAGGGTAAAACACCGCATGGCCTGTATCAGGCCAACGACGATCAATGCATGCCACCCTCCGAAAAGTACATTACAACGCATCTGACACCGAAGATGGGCATCAGTCGCGACTTGTTGGTCAGAAACGGAGCTAAGACCTCTACTCTCTTTTCAAAGTAAGTATTTTCTCCAAAGTTAGGTAGAAATTAATGCCAAATTTTAAGATTTAAACAGAGGTTAGTGAAAAGGGTGGCTACGGCAGTGGAAAATCTCACCAAAAACTCTTTCAAAATTTTTACTTAAGATTAGGTAACTTAGAAGATTGACGCCATCCCGATGTTTACGGAGTCGCTTGGGTCAACGAACTTCCCATTTCCTGTGATAAATCCGCACACCACTTTTTACCCCACTGACGCTGGGGCACTTTCATCACAACAATCGGAACATGGTCCCTTACCAGGACATTTTTAAGTAAACAACTGTTTTGGTAGAAGACGACGACGAAGCGTGCACTTCGATAATTTTTTAAATAATAGTAAAACATCAATATTTTACATATTTTTGATGATTAATTTGAAAATATTCGTTATGAAAAAGTAACTATTCTGACTCAAATTTAAGTAATTATTTTTCGGAATTAGAACTTTCTTTTAAGTCCTGTATTATGACGTCACAACATCTTGACTTTCGTACCTATTGTAGATAATTACTTTACTCAACTTTCTTGCAGAACAGTTTACCAGTTATTCATGCAGATTATCAGCTATTCATGTAATTGTTATAATTGAAATGCACATATATAGGGTGAAACATCACAGCAGGCCAAGCAGGCCACCTACAATCAACACCTAGCCACCCTCCGAAAAAGTACATTATAACGCGTCCTGACACCCGAGATGGGCATCAGTCGCGACTTGTTGTTGGTGAGAAACGGAGCTAAAGACCTCTACTCTCCTTTCGAAGTAAGTATTTCTCCAAAGTTAGAAATTAAGGCCAAATTTTAAGATTTAAACAGAGGGTACTGAAAATGGCGCCCACGGCAGTGGAAATCTCACCAAAACGTTTTAGAAATTTTTATTACAACTAAAAATGTTTCGAAGATTGACGCCATCTCGATGTTTACGGAGTCGCTTGTGTCAACAAACTTTCCATTTCCTGTGATAAATCCGCACACCACTTGTACCCACAGACGCTGGGAGCACTTTTATCACAACAATCGAAACACGATTTCTCACCAACACAAGCCAGGAGTAAACAGCTGTTTTGGTAGAAGATGAGAGAAGCGTGCTCTTAGCTAATTTTTAAATAAGTAGTAAAACATCAATATTTTTACATATTTATGATGATTAATTTGAAAATATTCGTTATTGAAAAAGTAACTCGACTCTGACTCAAATTTAAGTAATTATTTTTCTGAATTAGAACGTTCTTTTTAAGTTCTGTATTATGACGTCACGACATCTTGACTTTCGTACCTATTGTAAATTATTGCTATACTCAACTGTCATTGCAGAACAGTTTACCAGTTATTCATGCAGATTGTTATCAGCTATACATGTAATTGTTATAATCGTAATGCGCATATATAGCTTTATTATTTACTTTTTGGATATATGAAGATGTTTTACTGCTGGATTATCGCCGTAGTGTGACGCAATCGTTTTCGGTCCATGGGCCTCTGTCTGTTTTCGCACATAAGAAATTATGCGGCCGAATTTGCAATGACCAGAAAGTCGTTAAAAAAGGAAAGTTAGCATTGAGGGGCATATGTTTTGACTGAGAAAATACAAATTTATTCAATAGCTAGCTTGTAAAAAATACTTGGTTATAAAAACTTGATTGACAACTAAGCAGCATGTCTACTATGGTTCAGAGACAGTGCAAGCACGTTTTTGAGCAATACCTATTTCTGTAACGAACACTCTTAACAGAACGAGATTTTGCTATAGTGCATTACACCCAGTGCCGTAATTTATAAAGGTATCGTGAATCACTAATCGTAAAGAATAACGACACTTGTCCTTGTACCAAAAGAGACAAAAACATCCATTATGCAGAAATTGGATACGAACACGAGTATAAAGCTCCACCTACCCTCTCCCCAACCCCCCCCCCTCCACCGCCATCCCTTTTACTTCTTCGTTCCGTTCCTCCTTGCCTTGCCTCTCTCTCTCTCTTCTCTCTCTCTCTCTCTCTCTCTGTTGCCATTCGGTATGTGTTGACCTCCAAACTGGGTATAAGACTACACACAAAAAACGTGAAAATTGGTGAAATTAGGCTATGTATTGGAAGATTATATACATAAATATAAAGCAATTTTATCATTATTGCATTACTATGACAACTAGAATTCATGGAAAACAGTTTATAACCTGTTAAGCGTCACCCACGTAATAATACGTTTACGCGATCTACTCGGTAGCGCCTTCAACGGGTATTACGTTCAAGACTTTTAACTGTGCTTGTCAAGCCGTCAGCCCCGTAATAATACGTTTACTCGTATAGAAAGTGTAGGAACATCATTTGGTAACACTCTCAGCACATGGGAAACTTATTTCCAGCCTGGCAACTCTTTCCTGGTGGTCGCTTATGCTAGAAAACTGCCTGTCCCTGTTGGTTTTCTTTCAATACGCTTCGGGCGTTTATAGGACAAATTGGATTTCGCGTCTTTCACAATGAATGTCCCAAAGAGGAGGCTATTTCTTCAGGTGAGATCAATCAAAATACTAGATGAGGAGTGTGATATTGATAACCTATTTTGATGATGAGAGCTCTAGTTCTGAATCCTCCAGTGATGATACAAACTTTTCTTCAATTGCGGGAGTGAAGATGACTTTTCTTTGCCGAGTGACTGGACTCGGAGAGAGAGAGAGAGAGAGAGAGAGAGAGAGAGAGAGAAGAGGAGAGAGAGAGAGAGAATTTCCTACAGTTAATTACAGTATGAATAACAAGCATAAAATCAATATTAACTTTGAAAAACTATCATCAGTGCTATGATCGCTGATTACAAAAAAAGCGTGACGGTACGTTAGCAGCGAGCTCATCAGGGGCGGACGCTTAACAGGATAATAATGGAACGGCGTATGTGAAATGCCTCCACTAATGTGGCAAACGATGATTTTGCCATTCTTAGCATGCAAACATTAAAGCATGCCAACATTAAAGGTTACATTTATTTCTGGCATACGATTATTAAAGAAATTCAAAATACTAATAAAGACTGAAATCAATGAAAAGTGCTAGCAAAAACAAAAAAAGCAAAAAAAAAAAAAACGTAGCCAGATGTACGAAAACGTTAGAAACATTTGATTTTTATCTACTTTAGAAATATCTGTAAATTTTTCTGGGTAATTTGGTTGACAAAAAAAAGGGATAATATACATGAATTAAATCAAAATATTAATAAACATTACCTTAATATAATTTATCTAGCCCTAAATCCCCAAAAACAAAAACCGCACCAAAAATTTACCACATTGGCAACCCTGTTACCTCCTATTCTGTCCGCCAGTTGGCCAACACTGTCGTTGACAGATACGAAACCTTCCTCAAATCAGTTGTTAACGAGCGTGTTGTTACATCACGGCCGCTCTTTATAAATTTCCTTAAACATTTTGTGCCTTAAAGCTTTCATTATTTGTTAAATGAAACTTTATATGAATACCACTCACGCATTACATCACGAAATAGGTGAATTAACTTTGATTTCTGTTGTGGTTCTTATCTTAAATTACGAACTTTTGCGCGACCCGGAACTACTGACCTGTCCAATTCTACAATGGATTACAAGAAATTACGATGCTTTCCTTCTGCCAGCAACATCAGGAAAACGCCCCCCCCCTGGTTTGGTTTGGGGGACAAGGATGAGTAGCAGGGAGTATGAACCCCATGGACATTTGTAGTTCTTGCGTCGGACAGGTTTGTGACTTGACTTCCTCGTTGTGGACGTATGTAAGCCCTGGTCTGACGAGGATATGACTGCTTATATGAAACGCCAAACAATCTTGCAGCGTAAAAAGATCGGTTAAGGAGAAAAAGAAATAGATTGCTAAAACTGTATCTAACGAATTCTTTGACTTGGGCGCTCATGATTCTGGCTCTTCGGTTTCGGTATCGTACGACTCCGATTCCGAATTAATTGATGCTTTGCCCCTGTACCGCCCGGTAATTAGTGAAGTTAGTTCTGATGTAGATTCGAAGATTTTGGCAATGGAAACTACATGGAAAACAGAATTAAGAAAATTACAGCTTAGTCTAGATAGAGATATTTCTGCTAAGTTTAACAATCTGTCAGAGAATTTTCAAGAAGCCTTTACTAGAATGTCTAACACACTTTTAGATTTCATTTTCAGCTCTCGTCAGGTAACCTGTCGACAGCACCATGGGTAACGGTGCGACAGATACCCGGCTTGTGA
This sequence comes from Macrobrachium nipponense, assembly GCF_015104395.2. NCBI lineage: Eukaryota > Metazoa > Arthropoda > Malacostraca > Decapoda > Palaemonidae > Macrobrachium > Macrobrachium nipponense. Next base: position 20,339,365 of record NC_087215.1, on the reverse strand, counting down.
ACCCCGTCGTGGCGAAGGCCTAGGGGGATCGGTCCGGGCAGGTGCCTAACGATCTTTTTACCCAACGTGGTCCCCTGTTAGTCCCGTAACAGTGCCAAAGGGCGCGTTATTTAGGAGAAGGGGGGAGGGATATTAGTCAGACCTAAGATAGCTAGTCGTCAGGATTTACTTCAGAGGAAGTTTCTAAGTTAGGGATCTGACGATGATGATGATGATGACGCGGATTCGTGTGATATGATGTTTGTTTCTCGAATGGATGTCATGATGTAGAATTCAAGAAACTTTTTTATTTAATTTTGAGTTTTCTTCCTCAAGGCGAGGCCTAAAGAGCAGAAGCAGCCTCCGCCTCGTTGTATTACAGAAGGGATTTTTTCTTGACGGTCTTCCCGGTCACGGGAATTTTTACGTTTTCCCTTTGCCCAGAGGTTCGCGAGAGGTGAGGACGGACGTTGCCGCTAAAACTTTCGAAGGTGATCGGGGAAGGGAAGAGGAAGCTCTTCTTCTCTTCTACGACACGGAGAGGAGTTTACCAGGTGGCGGATGATTCTTCATTCTCTCGACCCCCCAAGCCAAATCCTGATTTTGTCCGACTTTCAAGTCAACCCTTGCCTTCTAAGGCTTTGGTCTCTGTCTCAATTGAAGATTTTATTGCTATGGAGGCTGTTATGAGCTCCTTACAAGAAGCTCAATCCTTCAAATGTGGGTCCTCGGAGGGCTTTAATGTATATCAAGGACTCCGGGTTTGTTCCTCCTGATGCTCCTCTTTTGAGAAATTCTGCTCATCCATTTCAATGCTTCTGTACATCAGAACGAGCTTGCTGCTTCAATGCAGGCCTTTCTTTGTTTCTCTAAGGCGTAACTGTATTTGTTCGCAGTTACCCTCCTCTGTATCGGAGATTCAGAGAACCCGTCTGTGTCCTCTCTCCTTTTTTTTTTTTTGGCGATTCCTTTTCGATATTTCTGTGCTTTCTGAGGTTTTGAAGGAACATCAAGGTGATGCCTCTTCCCAAGCTCAACTGGGCCTTTATCAAGAGCTTTTTCCCTCTGGTCTTCATCCCATTCCTTCAAGGAGTAAGCGTAAGTTTAGGACCAGATCTGTACCTTCTGCTCCAGCCCAACAACCTCCTTCTGGCTCTTTTTTCCAGAGTAAACATCTCAGGTTGCTGGTGCCTCTTCTTCATCCTCTGGTGCTCACCCTTTGAAAAGCGCGGGGAGGTTTTGGTTCTTGGCCGTGGGGGGGGGGCTCCAAGGGCAGAGAAAGAGCTCAACCTCCAGGAGGACCTTTCTTCTTCTTCTTCTTCTCCTTGTCTCTGCGTAAGAATTTTCGGAAAGTAGGAGTCATCACTCGCCTGGAGGACCGCAGTAGGAGGCTTGTCTCTCCCGCCATGGTCAGCTTGGCAGGGGAGAGCGGTGGATGCTTGGGTGGTGGAGGTCCTGAAGGAAGGTTACGAGATCCCACCTTTTGTTTCCAGACCTCCACTTTACAATCGTCCTCTCGAGTTCAGCAGTTATTCCCCTCACTCAATCAGGGGTCAAGCCTTGGAGAAGGAGCTTTCGGCCCTCTTGGAGAAGGATGCCATAGAGCGAGCTCCTTCCTCCGGGTTTTACTCTCGGATGTTTGTAGTTCTAAAGGCCTCGGGTGCCTGGCCCCCCCCATCATATAGATCTTTCGGTTTTGAAAACAAGTTCATTCTAAAGTCCAAGTTCAGGATGGAGATGGTCCAGACTGTTCTTTCATCCGTCAGGAGGGGGACTGGATGATTTCCATCGATCTGCAGGATGCTTATCTGCAAATAACCCCATCCATCCAAGAAGCAGACCTTACCTTCGGTTTTTCACGGACTCGGGAGGTTTTGCCAGTTCAAGACCCTTTGTTTCGGCTCACCACTGCTCCACAGGTCTTTTCTCGGGTGATGGCTCCTGTTTCAGCTATTCTGCATCAGTTAAATGTAAGGATGCTTCGGTATCTGGACGATTGGCTAGTCCAGGCCGAATCTCTAGAGAAATGTCTACGGTCGAGGGAGATAGTTCTGTCTCTTTGTGTCGCGTTGGGCATTCGTGTCAACTTCGACAAGTCCAATCTAATCCCTTGCCAGATCATGAACTTATCTGGGGATTGTTTTGAATTCCCAGATTTTGAGGGCTTCTCCCGCTCAGAAACGGATAGGACAAGCTTCTGAGTCTGATCGAAGAATTTTGTTTTGTCCTCCGTAACGCAGCCAGTTTCTCTTTGGAGGTCTCTCCTGGGCCATTTGTCATCCCTCATCCAACTGGTTCCCGGAGGTTCGTCTCAGAATGAGGTCCCTTCAGTCGACACTTCGCCAGTCATGGGATTTCGTGTCCGAGGACACGATAGTCGCTCTTCTCCAACAATGTCGGAAGGATCTCCGTTGGTGGATGCAAGTTCACCGCCTCAAGTTAGGGACATCTCTTCTTTCGGTTCCTCCGGACCTAATTGTTTGGTCAGACGCCATCGGATCAAGGTTGGGGCGCACACCATGGGCTCCGAAGCCGCTTCGGGCCTTTGGTTAGAGGAGGAGAGGAGCATGTCAATAAATGGAGGGAACTGAGGGCAGTGTACCTAGGCCTTCTTTCATTTCAGGAACAACTGTTTGGAGTCGGTTGTCGCGATCTTTGTCGACAACACCACAGCAGCTCTGTACTTGAGAAACCAAGGCGGCACACAGTCGGATTCTTCTCACTCAAGAAGCCGACAATCCTGTGTTGGGGCAGAAGACAGGGGGATATTACGTTGGTCCCTCAGTTTATCCTGGGCCATCACAACGTATTAGCAGACGCCTTGTCGAGACCGAACGAAGTTCAAGGGTCGGAGTGGACACTTTGCCAGGAAGTTCTTCGACAGCCTCAGGAAGAAATGGCTGTCACAGTCGATCTGTTTGCCACCCCACTGAATTTTCGGTGCCAGATATTCTTCGCCCCCCCCCTTACAGACTCCTCAGAGTGCCGGGACAGACTCTCTTTTGCAGGACTGGGAGGGACTTCAAGCCTATGCTTTTTTTCCTCCGTTCTCTCTGGTGAGGTCAGTCCTCAACAAAGTGAGGGCAAACCAAGCGTCTGGGAATCTTCACCTTGATCGCCCCCTTCTGGCCACAGAAGGAGTGGTTTTCCCGCCCCTTGGATGGAAGCACTGGTGGAACACCCCCCATTCACCTGCCAGAGAGACCAGGATCTTCTCAAACAACCCCATTTTCATCGGTTCCATCAGAGGGCTCCACATGTTCATCTTCATGCCTGGAGACTGTCAGGAGGTTCTCCAAGCACGAAGGGTTCTCCTCCAGAGTGGCGCGACAGTTGGCTTTCTTGCCAGGCGGCAATCAACCAGAGTAAATATCAGGCTAAATGGTCGGTTTACAGACGTTGGTGTAAGTCTCAAGGACATTCAATTTCTAGACCTTCCTTACGAAAGTAGCTGAGTTTTTAGTTCATTTAACATCATGACAGGGCCCTGTCACCTTCGATGCATTACGGGTTATAGGTCTATGCTTCTATGTTTTTAAGGCAAGGCTTCCTGAGATTCTCTTCATCTTATGTCATTAGAGATTTACTTCGATCTTTTTCCCTATCTCGACCCAGGCGCAGTGTTCGCCTCGACATGGGACGTTAAACAAAGTCCTTCAAGCCTTAAGGTTCCCTCCGTTTGAGCCTCTGAACTTCTGCCAAAATTTAGGGACCTCTCATTCTAAGACACTCTTCCTTGTCTCACTGGCTACAGCCAAGAGGGTGGGTGAACTGCAAGCACTCTCTTTTTGGTTGCCAGATCTGGACAAGGACATGATTTTGTCATACCTTCCTGAATTTGTCGCAAAGAACTGAATCGTCTGATAATCCCATTCCCAGGTCTTTCGTACTGAAGTCGCTGGTCGACTTTGTTGGTAATTTAAATGAGGAATTAGTTCTTTGCCCTGTTAGGGCGCTCTCATTGTTATTTACGCCGCACGAAGGACATTCAGGGTCGTCCCCGTCATCTGTTTGTTTCACCCCGAAATGTCAAGAGACCTATTTCAAAGAATGGTGTATCCTTTTTCTCAGAGATCTGATCATTAAAACTGGTGGTTCGGCTGCTGGGGAAGACCAGACGCCGAGAGCACACAGTATTAGAGCAGTTGCTACATCAGTAGCTTTTATGAAGAACGTCTCAGTCGCCAAGGTGCTTGAGGCGGCGACTTGGCGTTCTAATTCTGTTTTTGCCTCTTTTTACTTGAGGGATATTTCTCTAGTTCTAGGCGACCTCGTCTTTGGGCCCGTGGTGATGGCAGGACAGGTCGTTCAGACAGGAGAATTAGGTAGTCTTCCTGTTTTACGTTGGTTGCTACCTGTATATTATCATTAATTTTTGTTTTGTTGTATATATTTTGTTTTTGTATTATAACCCATGGCAGTTTTTTGACCGTAGTTATAATGGGAATTAGGCAGTTTGGTATTTAGGTGTTTTTGATGACAAGGGACTGACTGCTTGGCAACTCATGCTGCTTCCATTTTCAGTGTGAAATGGTTCCAGCCACTGGGTTGTCGGCACTGGCGACTACGCTTCTCCCCAGAGTCGATGCTGACCTAGGACTAGCCACTGGTTCGCTTGTCCTGACGACTCCTGCTTCTTCCATGTCCTGGACAGGGAATTAGTCGATGGATCGTCTGCTGTCATCTGGTGACTCGCTCACCATCTACTTTTTGTCTCACCTGTCTTCTCAGAGTCAGACACTCGTGGAGATCAGGCGACATTTAGTAGCCCTGAGTTTCTTGTTGACGAAGTCGGTTGCGTTGATACACCCCCGATGATCGTGTAACATGAGACCAGGTTGGACTGTCAGGCATTCGTCCTTCGGGACTGAATCGCCTTTTGCTCCGCGCTCCTTTCTCTTGGCACCAGAAAGCTCGAGTTAGGAGTTGCTCATGAGCCGATTCGTTGCTGGCGACTCGGGTTGCGTTGATACACCCCAAGGTTTGCTTAGCTTTGAATCGCCCAGACAGTCCAGACACTCATCCTTTAGGGAAAGAATAGTGCTTGATAGTCTTCAGGGTGCAGCCTTGCTGTCGCAATTCGTTCTGACTGGTCACCTGGTCGGTCACCTGACTTTAGTACAGACGGACTGACTATGCACTTACTCCTTGTCCTGTGCTACCGCAGTTGGTGGCATTATGGTAGGAGACTTTGAGTTGTTAGTATCTTTGACCTTGGGTTGAGTTTTGACTGCCTATAATTATATCTTTGTTTGTTTTGTCCTATTCTGTCCGAAGGGGAAATTGTATTCAGATTCCCTCCTCCTTTTCAATGTGGTTAATCGGGCTAGTAAATTATTAATTAAGGTAATGTTTATTAATATGGAATTTTTATTCTAAAATTAATATTAATAATACTACTGTATAGTTTATCTAGTCCCACCCATCCTACCCACAGATCTGCCTATCACAACTGATTTGACAGAATAGGAGGTAACACGATCTGCCTATCACAACTGGCGGACAGAATAGGAGGTAAACAGGGTTGCCAAGTGGTAAATTTTGGTGTGGTGCGGTTTTTGGGGATTTAGGGCTAGATAAATTATACAGGTAAGTATTATTATATTAATTTTAGAATAAAAAGTTCCATTTTAAATAACAAAGTAAATTTAAACTAAATAACGAGTAAAGTAAACAGTTAGGAATAAAACTTTGCAGTTTCGTCGTCTGTCGTCGTGCTGTTCGAAATTGTGTTTATGGCGCGCGCGCCTTAGAAACCAGGAACAGCAACGGGTTTAAAGTGCAATGTGAGTGAACTGAGACCAAAATGTGTATAATAACAATCAAATAAGCACTGTGGAGTTTCAGTTGTGATGGCAGTAAGGATAAAAACCGCCAATTACAAGGTAAGAATGAATTCAGTTCCAACCATAACCCCGGGAATAACAAGTTTCATACTTTCACAATATAGGCAACAAAATGTTTTATTGTGCTGATTACAACTGCAATCTTGAGTAAGATCAATAAACGTTACATACATACGCTAACATTGTTCAAATGAGTGCTGGGAAGGCTGGGGAAAGATGGTGGCCGTCACTGATGAGAACCGTCCATGCAAAACGTAGCCGCCATATTGGATTTCAAAACTGCCTTGAAAACATATTTTACGAAGAGCTCACATGCTTATTTTAGTTCGTATGGGGCTTCATATATCACAATATGTGACGAAACTTCAGTCTTTTAAATGGTATGCTTAGTTGTTCAATTGTATTCATGTTTCACAATTAAATATCGAGTGAATAAGACCCGTCTACCGTAATGAGGTTGGCTGTCGTGATGTTCTACCCTATCTTTATTATTTACTTTTTGGATATATGAAGATGTTTACTGCCGGATACCGCCGTAGTGTGACGCAATCACTTTCGGTCCCTGGGCCTCTGTCAGTTTTCGCACCATAAGAAATTAATGGGGCCGAATTTGCAATGACCAGAAAGTCGTTAAAAAGAGGAAAGTTAGCATTGAGGGGCATATGTTTTGATTGAGAAAAATACAAATTTATACAATAGCTAGCTTGTAAAAAAATACTTGATTACAAAAAACTTGATTGACAACTAAGCAGCATACCTACTATGGGTTTTCAGAAACAGTGCAAGCACGTTTTTTGGCAATATTTCTGTAACGAACACTCTTATCAGAACGAGATTTGCTATAGTGCATTACACCCATTGCCGTAATTTATAAGGGTATCATGAATCACTAATCGTAAAGAATAACGACTCTTGTCCTTGTACCAAGAGACAAAAACTCCATTATCCAGAAATGGATACGAACACGCGTAAAAAGCTCCACCTACCCTCTCCCCCCCCTACACTGCCACCTCTGTCTTCCTTCCTTCCTTCGCCTTCCTTTCTCTCTCTCTCTCTCTGTTGCCAATTGGTATGTTTTCACCCTCTAAACTGGGTATAGACTTACACAAAATGTGGAAATTGGTGAAATCAGCCTATGTATTGAAAGTGGTACCTCGACATACGAAAAGCTCAACTTACGAAAAACTCGAGATACGAAAGCAAATACGAAAAATTTTACGGCTCTACATACAAAAATTGCTCAAGTTACGAAAGGTTGTTGTTGTAAAGTCCCGAGATTCGCCCGGACCACCGAGAACAATTTTAAAACTCCCGCGCCACCAATTGAGTAGACTTGCCACCATCTCCCGCTCTCCATTGGTTCCTGATGCTAGTCACCCATAAGATCCTGCTCTCCTATTGGTCAGCATCTACCCCTTGTGCTTTAAGTATTCTATTGGTTAAAAGGATGTTGTAAATTGAAAAACTATTCATGCCAATACATTTTAATAAAAAAAAAAAAAACATTAGGTAAAGATAGAATAAAAAAATAGAAATGAATGTTATTATACTGTTTGGTAGTTTCAGTAGTTGGAAGAGATAATGAAAATTTATGGCTTACTGTGTACTAGGAAAAGTGATTGCTTGGCAATCGTTCGATACTCGTAAGTGCTGGATGTAAACAGAAGTTTGGAAGCTTTTTTTTTGTTTGTTTATTATAGTTAATGGTTACTTAATAATTATTTGAAATGAGTACATGCAATACATTTAATAAAAAAATTGTGAATTAGATATCATAAAATATAAAATAAATCAGACTGCTATCATCGAAGCCAACAAATACGTATTTTTTTAGAATTCTTCTTCTGTTTTAATATTACGTTACGTATGTTTCCTTATAGCTGTCGCTAACTCGGTATCTCCATTAGGTAAAGATAGAATAAAGAATAGAAATGAATGGTTATTATACTGTTGGTAGTTTCATTAGTTGAAGAGAGATACTATTGAAAATTTATGGCTTACAGTGTCCTAGGAAAAGTGATTGTTTGGCGTTCGTTTGGTACTCGTGAGAGCTGAGTGTAAACAAATGATTGAAGGTTTTTTTTGTTGGGTTTGTTTGTGTGTTATAGTTAATGATTAATTAATAATTATTTGAAATGAGTACATACTGATTATTTATACATATTATTGGCATATTCTAAGCTTTTAGCTTCTTAGGTTTAGATGTCAGAATCATGTTAGCAACGCTAACATAGGCTAGGCTTATTGCTAAGGGACATATGCTAAAGTCCTAATATAGCAGTAAAAATTGTGGTTGAACATTACATGCAGTTGAATATTACTCAAGTATGTACAGAATTTGCCTTTTTGGAGTCATATTTCTAACGTCGGATCGGTGTCATAACCCTAGAACATGTGTTGTAGGCCTGGAAATATAATTTACTGGGTGTTTTTGTAGGGCTTGGAACGGATTAGGCATTTACATGTAAAATACGGTTCAAGATACGAAAAACTCATGATACGAAGGCCGCCTTGGAACGGATTAATTTCGTATCTCGAGGTACCACTGTACATAAATATTAAAGCAATTTTATCATTATTGCATTACTATGACAACTAGAATTCATGGAAACAGTTTTATAATAATGCATCGGCGTATGTGTGAAGCTCCACTAATGTGGCAACGATGATTTTGCCATTCTTAGCATGCAAACATTAAAGTTACATGTATTTCTGGCTTACAGTTATTTAAAAATCAAATACTAATATAGACTTAAATCAATGAAAAGTGCTAGCAAAAAAAAGCAAAAAAAAAAAAATATATATAATCCACTTATCCATAGTCTGTTCCTCTATGGTTTTTGGCAGCCGGATGTACGACAAGGTTAGAAACATTGGATTGTATCTACTTTAGAAATATCTGTAATTTTCGGGGGTAAAATTAGTTGCAAAAAAGGGATAATGTACATGAATTAAATTAACATTTTTAAATAACAAAGTAAAGTTGAACTAAATAACGAGTAAAGTAAACAATTTAGGGAATAAAACTTTGCAGTGTCGTCGTCTGCTGTTCGTAACTGTGTTTGTGGCGCACGCGCTTAGGAACCAGGAACAGCAACTTGTTTAAAGTGCAATGTGGAGTGAATTGAGACCAAAATGTGTATAATAACAATCAAATAAGCACTGTGGAGTTTCAGTTGTGATGGCAGTAAGGATAGAAACCACCGATTACAAGGTAAAAATGAATTCAGTTCAAACCATGACCCCGGGAATAACAAGTTTCATACTTTCACTAATATAGGCAACAAAATATTGTTTTATTGTGCTGATTACAACCAATCTTGAGTAAGATCAATAAATGTTTCATATATATGCTAACATTGGTTCAAATGAGTGCTGGGAAGGCTGGGAAGATGGTTGTCCATCTGTGACCAGACCCTTCCATCCACACGGTAGCCGCCATATTGGATTTCAGAACTGCCTTGAAAACATTTTTTACGAAGTGTCACATGCTTATTTTAGTTCGTATAGGGCTTTCATATATCACATTATGTTGACGAAACTTCAATCTTTTGAATGGTATGCTTAGAGTTGTAATTGTATTCTTGTTTCACCAATTAAATATCGAGTGAATAAGACCCATCCAGCGTGATGAGGGTTAGTAGTCAGTGATTTTTTACCCTACTCATATGTTATATGATGATATCTCGATGATTGACTCAAAGGTTAATGTTAAGTTTAGGCTGTAAGTTATGGTATTATTCAAGTGTCTGTAGGATCTCATTACTGTAGGCTATAGGATGCCTATATCCTAGCCTATGTTATCCTAAGACTGTCTGGTTCAATGCTACTGTATGATCATTAATGATTTCACGGAAACGTTTGGTACGGCAATTTAATTTATAACCCTATAGCCTAGGTTAGGCTATAGCCTTATGTCTTAGGTTATTTTTTCATTTGATCAAAAGACAAGAGTGGGGGGGATTTATGTTACAAAATAACTGGTGCTAATTGTGTCTTTTACCAGTTTTTGTCATTTCTATTTATGGGTATTCTCCTACTTACGATGGGGATAGGTTCAAAAAGCCCATCATTTGTTGGAGAAATCACATCTTGAATATAGCCTAACCTACACTGGGGTAATCGGTACCATCTTTACATAGGGTAAACAACCGACTGGACTAGCCAAGCCACTGACTACCGTGTTTGTGGCCACCCACCAAAAAAGTACTTTAACACGTCCTGACACCAGAGATGGTCATCAGTCATGAGTTGTTGGTGGTAAGAGGTGCAGCTCAAGACCTCTACTCTCATTTCGAAGTAAGTATTTTCCTCCAAAGTTAGAAATTAAGGCCATATTTTAAGATTTAAACATTGGGTACATGAAAAGTGTGGCCATATGCAGTGCACACTACCTCCATGACGCTTTCAAAATTTTTACTTACAACTATAAATATTTCGAAGATTGATGCCATCTCGATGTTTGCAGTCACTTGTCTCAACAAACTTCCCATTTCTTGTGCTAAATCCGCACACCACTTGTACCCATAGACGCTGGGGCACTTTCATCACAACAATCGTAAACACAGACTTCCAACCACTACTTTTTTAAGGAAACTACGATTTTTGATAGAAGAAGAAGAAGCGGGCACTAGATAATTATTTAAATCAAATAGTTAAAACGGCAGTATAAGGTCATGAATTGCATAAATACCTATTCATCTTTATAATTTGAAAATATCGTTGTTGAAAAAGTAACTAGATTCCTGACTCAAATATCAACAGTTTTTGCTTGTGAACGGTACCTCCGGCGTTCTTTGCGCTCTCCAATTGTTTCAGTGTTGCCAGTTGGTATGTGTTTACCTTCCAAACTGGGTATAAGACTTACACAAAACCTGGGAAATAAGTGACATTAGCGTATCTATTTGTACTATATACATATTACAGCAATGTTATCATTACTGCATTTCTATGACAACTAGAATTCATGAAAACAGTTTGTAAATACATCGGCGTATGTGTGAAGCTCCACTAGATTGGCCATGATGAGTCATTTTGTCATTGTCTGCTCGTATGTACTTCAGAAATATCTGTAATTTTTCGTGGTTAATTTGGTTGCAAAAAAGGGATAATAGACATGAATTAAATAAACATTTAGAAGTAATAAACTAAAGTAAAGTTAAAATTTCGAGTAAAGTAAACAATTAACCCTTTAACGCCGATTGGACGTATTAAACATCAACAAAAAATTGTCTGTGCCGAACCGACGTATGGTACGTCGACGAAAAAAATTTTTTTTTTTTAGATTTGCGGAAAAATAGTTATAGGCCTACTAGGGCGAAAACTTTTGAATCACGCGCCTTGGGGGCGGGGATGCTGGGAGCTCAGGGATCAAGCTGTTGTTTTGTTGGGCTGCAAGGAACGTAGCCGCGGATACGACATCCACTAGGGATTGGGTGTCCAATGTATTTCGCCGTGTTTAGTACTGGCCCCGGGGGTGGGGGTTAATTACAGTCGTCCGAATCAAAATATTACTTAAATTCTTGATCAGTAGGTAAAACTGCATAGAAAAACCGCAACTGCCATAGTCTAGGCTGCCGCGGATAAGTACCCTAGATCTACCGTTTTGTTTACATTCGTTACCCAGGCGCGCAAGCGCGAATTTCTTTCTTCTCGCACTAAAAAGCATCAGCTACACATCTCAGAAATTATTTTGTCACTGGACATAATTTTTGCACCATTTATATTAGCCGTTTCATAGAGTATTATATATGAAAATGTACGCAATTTCATGTAGAATACAACAAAAAAAACAACTCATGGTTGTAGCTTTTATCAGTTTTGAAATATATTCATAAATAATGATAAGTGCCAAAATTTCAACCTTTGGTCAAATTGACTCTACCAAAAATGGTCGAAAAACGCAATTGTAAGCTAAAACTCTTATAGTCTAGTAATACTCGATCATTTACCTTCATTTTACAATTGGAAGTCTCTAGCACAATATTTCGATTTATGGTGAATTTATAAAAAAAAACTTTTTCCTTACGTCCGCTCGGTAACTCTTCCGAAAAAATCAGAAATTTTTTCGTCCGATTGTCGTAATGTTTGCACCATTTTAAAATAGCCGTTACATAAAGTTTTATATATGAAAATGTGCGCAATTTCATGTAGAATACAACCAAAAACAACTCATGGTTGTAGTTTTTATCAGTTTTGAAATATTTTCATATAAATAACGATAAATAGAAAAATTCGACTTTCGGTCAAATTTAACTCGACCGAAATGGTCGAAAACTACAATTGTAAGCTACAACACTTACAGTTTAGTAATATTCAATCAATTACCTTCATTTTGCAACAAACAGGAAGTCTCTAGCACAATATTTCGATTTATGGTGAAATTTTGAAAACTGCTTTATTTTACATCCGCGCGTTACGAATTCATGCGTCATATTGTGATAATATTTTCTGTGTTGCTTTGATCGTTTTACAATTTGTTATATACCAAAATCATCGCAATTTAGTGTAAAATACAACGAAAAAATAATTAACTCATTAGCTTTAACCATTTTGCTCACAGCGCGATTTGTATACAATTATATAAATTTTTTTTTCACGCTGTCTTATATTCCAATATTTATATATGATAATGATATTTTTTTTATTTCTGATGGTTGCATACTAAAACTTCAGGCAATGACAAAAAAGGAGCCAAAAATGAACTCTTAACCTTGAAAATTAAGCATGCTGTGATCTTTTTAAAAGAACTTTTTTTCCGCTTCGGCGCTCACTCGCGAACGCCACTGGCATACAGGAGACACTTTCGGAAATACCGGCTCGGCGTTTAAGGGTTAAGGGAATAAAGCTTTGCACCTCATAAACTGTGCAGTTGTGTGCTGCCTGTAACTGTGTTTGTGGAGTGAGTGCCTAGGAACCAGGAACCGCAGCATGGTTCAAGTGCAATTTGGAGTAAATGAAGACCAAAATGTGTATAATTACAATCAAATAAGCACTGTGGAGTTTCAGTTATGATGGCAGTGAGGATAAAACCACCGATTACAAGGTAAAAATGAATTTCAGTTCAAACCATGACCCCGGGAATAAAAAGTTTCATACTTTCACTAATATAGGCAACAAAATGTTTTTTTGTGCTGATTATAACTGCAATCTTCAGTAAGATCAATAAACATTGTTCAGACGAGTGCTGGGAAGGCTGGGAAAGATGGTGGCTTGGTTGTGGTTATGAATGGCAAGTCACGTGGTTGCTGCCATATTGGATTCCAAAACTGCCTTGAAAACATATTTCTCGAGGACCTCACGTGCTTATTTTATTTCGTATGGCGCTTTCATATATTACATTATGTTGACGAAACTTAAATCTTTTGAGTGGTATGCTTAAAGATGTAATTGTATTCTTGTTTCACCAATTAAATATAGAGTGAATAAGGCTGAGCCATGCAATGACGATGGATTGACTGCTGAGTTTCCCCCTAAATGGTATCCTAGCCTTCGAATAGTTAAAACAACCACTAAAAATGTTTATAACTGCCTATCTTGAAAGTTCAGATACCAAATGTGTATACCTTTAATAACATCCTACTTCAAATATACCCAAAATTACTAACCTATTACTGTATTAATCTTTGAGGTTATATTAATACAATTTCAAAGTCCTCTTAAACATTTTACCATTAAAAATATATACCTACAGCCAATAACAGAGAGAGAGAGAGAGAGAGAGAGAGAGAGAGAGAGAGAGAGAGAGAGAGAGAGAGAGAGAGAGCATTGTATGGCAACATCATATATCTGACCATGAAGAGTGAAATTATTAAGAATTATTTCTGAGAGAGAGAGAGAGAGAGAGAGAGAGAGACCTTCCCCTCTGCCAATTCGTATATCAAACTGCCATTTACTCCCCCGCCCACCTTCCTCTAATTGGATAAAAAGACTGGGAATCGCCATTTCTTTTTCTGGGATTGGCCTGTGTCGCCCAGTGAAATGTTCCTTATAACACTCATTTCAAGGTATAAATAATTGCTAAATATACCGGAGAAAAAACCGCCATATGGAATGCCAGAGTTACTACCTCTGGATCGATAACCCCTTCATAGGTGTCGGTATAAAAACGGGGCAAGTGGATGCCACTACCACAGAGAGAGAGAGAGAGAGGAGAGAGAGAGAGATAGAGAGAGAGAGGACCATGTATGGCAACTCATATATCTGACCATGAAGAGTGAAATTATTAAGAATTATTTCTGAGAGAGAGAGAGAGAGAGAGAGAGAGAGAGAGAGAGAGAGAGAGAGAGAGAGAGAGAGAGAGAGAGAGACCTTCCCCTCTGCCAATTCGTATATCAAACTGCCATTTACTCCCCCGCCCACCTTCCTCTAATTGGATAAAAAGACTGGGAATCGCCATTTCTTTTTCTGGGATTGTCCTGTGTCGCCCAGTGAAATGTTCCTTATAACACTCATTTCAAGGTATAAATAATTGCTAAATATACCGGAGAAAAAAGCCATATGGAATGCCAGAGTTACTACCTCTGGATCGATCACCTTCATAGGTGTCGGTATAAAAACGGGGCAAGTGGATGCCACTACCACAGACCTCCAGCCAATTAGTTCTCTCCTCTCTCAAAATCCCTCGCCAGAGAGGAGCCGTTACAACGGTCACCCTCCGCTCGTCCCTACTTCTTCTGCCAAGATTCTTCATTCCTTCATAGCGCTCGTTGTCACGAAGACATGTTTTGATTGTGATATTAAAATTTTGTGATTTTGGATTTATCATGTCTTCTGATCTTCAAGAAGCATCCTCATCTAAGTTGAGTATTATTTTTCTGACTTTGTACGTATTTGGGCAGCAGTGCATTTTATGTGGTGTTGTTTATTGTAATGTTAACTGGGAGCCGAACGTATCGTCTCTCAAGTCGGCCATTTAAATGCATTGTTGTTTGCGTATTCAGTCTCCTCAACTTTTTTATTACGATAAATCATTATCCTTTTTGCTCATTACAGTATACGTTATTGTTATCGTGGAATTTTACCATTTTGCTCCTGATGGGTTCCGATAGGTTGTTTTAATAAAATTTTATCAATTTTAATTATAGCCTATTAGAGGGTTTCCCTCTCTCTCTCTTTTTCAAGGCCTTCAGGAGCGATTTGGTTTCCATCCAACGAATATGAAATAAATTTTCATTCTCTACATGCGCGAAATGGTTGGGTTGAAGCGACCTAGGCTAGCCTAGTGTTACGCATATTACTTGAGAAGTGAGAATTCTCATTATTTCGCGGTGCTCATGCATTTTATGTAGATGATTTTATTCTTATTTAGTTTGTTACAATATTATTGCTACAGTATTATATTGATGAGGTTGGGAGTCCTACACGAATATTATCTATCCTTGGCCGCTTGTTACCGTTCCTAGCCTACCTGACCAGATCTAGGTTAGATTTTGGAAGTTAGGCTGGGCGGTTAAGAGTTTTTTCTCTCTACATTAGTTGGTTTTAGTTCTGGCGATCCTGACCACACTATTAAATTAGTTTTGGAAGGTGATCCTTTACTAGAGAATTCTCTCTTGTCACAGAATGTATGTGCTAGATCAATCTTTCCTGACCAGGTCGATATATTCGATTTTGGAGGGTTAGTTTAGGTTCTGAGTTTCCTCTTTCGTGATGTTCCAGTAGGCGCTGTCCTAAGCCACCCGACCAGATCGGTATATCTGATTTTGGAGGGTTAGGCTGGGCTAGTAGATGGATCATTTTATTCGTTGGTACTTCCAATAATTACTGTTTCAATATTTTGGTTTAGGATAGCCTCAGCTAGTACCTCCTTTAGGGTGTCAGTTGGCCTGCCGTCTTCTGCCCCCTTTTGTTGTAGGCTTTTCCACGGCTTCTCGGAAGGTGATAATCACCTGACCGGTCGCTGTTGCCAGGCGATTACTAATTATCCTTCCCCCTCCGTGCTCTTCCTTCCGGCCCGGACCTGTTCCGGTGGTGTTTCGTTAGCTCGCTGTTCTAGTAACCCTTCCGGGGAACGACAGCTGGACCGTTGAGCACTATTCCCGGGGGATTAGTCAGAGGAGGTCAAGGAATAGAGATTATGTAATCTCTGTGGGTACTTCTCCGGCTCTGTGTTTCCCGGTCGAAGTGTGATCTATCATCACTCTCGCCAGGTTATTACACACCGGAAGTTATTAGTACTGCTGTGTCCGCCGCTCTGTTTTCCATTATTCTCTATTTTTTAGCTACCGCCCCCATTCCGGTGGGGGTGGAACCAGGTTTAGAATACTTTTCCAATTAACATGGAATAGCTACTCTTTTCTGGTGCGTTCAGATTCAGACCAGGTTTACCTGGCTCTCTGTTCTGCTCGTATTAAGCCAGTTCCGTCGGTATTAGCGATCACGATAAAGGGATTTTGACAAAGGAAAAATCTATTTCTGGGCGATGACCTGTGTCGCCCAGTGAAATGTTCCTATAGCACTCATTTCTAAGGTATAAATATTGCTAAATGTACCAGAGAAAAAACTATATGGATAATACCAAGATAAACCTGGTTCGTTCACCCCTGTATTAGGGTGTCGGTATAAAACTGGGGCGAGTGATAACACTACCAGAGGTCTCCTGCCATTTAGTCTCTTCCTTTGTCAATTTCCCCTTTCAAATTAGGCGCCATACCAGTGCCATCTACCGCCCATTACCGCTACTACTAGCGCCTCGATAGCCATTCCTGAAAATAGCACCCAAGCTTGGGCCTATAGGGTGAGGAAGCAAGGGGTGGGTTCACTGGGCGACACAGGTCATCGCCCAGAAATAGATTTTTCCTTTGTCAAAATCCCTTTTCTGGGCCAAACCCGTGTCGCTCTGTGAAATAGTAACAGAGAATTGTTCCCACAAGCTTGGATATACTCTCTATAAGACTACTGGGAGGGAGAAACTAACTCTAAGGTAATTCTACCCTATTTAATCAAATTTCTTAAATCTAAACAGATTTTAACAATATTTTAAGTCTAGGTCCTTACTCTAGTAAGTATATACCATTACCGCAAACAATTACTGGTAAGGCTCGTGTGATTACTATGTCACCAAGTAATACTATATATTTTTCATGTATATAATTAGTAGTTAATTATACCCAGTACAAGAATGGTTCAATTGTACAATCCAAGTGAAAAACCTCGAGATGAAGGCTAGAGACTAAGTGAGGCGGTTAGGAGAGAAAAGGAGCTAAAGCAGGACAAGGTCTTTATGACTAGGTATGTCAACATGACTAGGCTGTGTTAGGGGAAACAATATTCCCCCACTGCCACTGCTGAATAAAATTTAAGGGCTTTCAAGGATTTAAGGTAGTGGTGATTAAATACTTGAATGCCATCTTATATACTTCTTAAGGGGGCCGGCCGGAACCCCTATATATGGTGGTATATGGCAAAAAATGCAAAGTCATGAAAAAATTCATGGAGCTTCATATGGCAATTGAGAATACGTATACGAAATATTTCGTCAAAATTCCTCTTACTTTCGTAGTTACAGGGTAATTAGTGAACATAACTCAATAAGCCTAAAACATTCTTCCGTACAAGAAAATGCAATATTTCTTCTGATATCGTAAATTTTGATAATTATTGGCTAAGAAATTGTGAGAAATGGCATCTGTAGAGATTCTGTGGCTCGCAGAAGGAGCGAGTATCTGGTTCAATCATGAATCAGTTGGACCATAGACTTCAAGTAGATTACATGTTCGAGTTTCACCTCGTGACATTCGCTTGCTTTTACGTATGTTTATGTATGTTTCGGCAAGAAGTTCATCATGCCAATGAGGAAAAGACAAGGAAAACATCTCGCTAACATACAGACGAAGAAAAATCGCTCAAGTATTATTACAGAATATCATAATATACGCGTAGTTAGTGAAGAGAGAGGGGAGGGTTGCCTAGTAACGTCCCCTTCTTGCCTGACAGCACACGTCACACTGTGCCCAAGGCTACGATCTTTGAGCAGAGATCTTCATTTATGATAAATAACATAGTTTTGGTTTTTTAATACCCAAAATGGAATATGAAATTCTTAATAATCATGATTTATTAAATTGTCTTTGTAAAAAGAGAGTACACCTTCGAGTTTCACCTTTGACATTTTCTTGCATTTACGTTCGTTTATCTTTGTTTCGGCAAGAATGTCATCAGGCCAAAGAGGAAAATACAATGAAAACATTTCGCTACATACAGAAGAAAATTCGCTGTAATAAGCCGAGTTAGTGAAGGGGAGAGAGGGGGTTACGTAGGAAGGAGTGCCCCATCTTGCCTTAAGCAGTGCCCCAGGCTACGATATATGAGCAAAGGGATCATCATTTATGATTAAATTATGATAAATCAAATAGTTTTGGTTTATTAATACACAAAAAAGAAATATACATTCATAATAATCATTATTTATTAACATTGTCTTTATAGAAATACGAAGGAAAACTTTGAACGCCAGTATCTCAAAACTATACTTATTGACCTTCAAAATCTATCTCCTCAGTTAGTTTTAAAGCTATAACATTGGAATTTGGTATATAACTCAGAAAGACATTATAGAACAATCAAATAGAGCCCTTTTTTCCAATTTTTTTTCGTCTTTTTTTATAATTTTTTTTCTCGTGATTTATAGGGTTTATTTTTTTAATATATTGAAAAATTCATATCTAACAAAAAATGACTTTTAGAAAATAAACTCTCCATTTGATTGGAGGTCGACATCAGGTCTATATATGGTAGTAATCCCAGGTCTTAATATTAAATATCAAGGGAGGAGATAGAATTGAAAAATAAAGGTTATTTTCGGGATAAAATTGCCCTGGCGTCACAAAACCGAAGGTCAGAGGCGAAAATTCATATGCGGTTTGGAGATGTCCTAAGTCACCTTATTAAGTGGTATGAATGTCAAAGACCTGTCGTTAAAAAACGGCATTAGCCGGCCGGCCCCCTTAAGGTCATCAAAGTTCGTGGTGGAAGAAAATTATTAAGGCAGCTACTGCTCGGACATCATGTACATGTGGAATTGATTCCGGTTAGCCTATCTAAAATTACAGAATTGTTATTTTAATTACTTAAGTGAGACTGTTCCACCATCTCTCGAATGAATAAAGGACCTGAAGTTTTACTTGAAGTTCTGTCTAAAAATGATCTCAAGTTCTGACTGGACATAGGGATAGATCCTGTGGAAGTGGGACAATCTTCTAGGGGGCCCACCTACTCTGAGGATCCTCGTTTTTAGCCAAGAATTCGATCTGGAGATACTAGAACTTCTCCGGATGGAAGGAAATCAATATGATTTTGATCTAGCTAGCACAAGCTCTTGGAATCGATGAAATTATGAATCTGTTAATGTAGAACCAAACTGGAGTATCTCCTTGAAGCAGATTTCATGGTAATAATACTAGCTGGTAGGCCCTTTCTAAACAGGGTCCTAAGGAACGTAACAGCCAGATTCGTATTCATCGTCATAACTTTTGGGTCTTTTTAGGAAAAAGGCTAGCTTCTTTACTGTAGAATCGTACTGCTTAGAACAAGGTGTTAATAGGATCCATATTGGCATCTTTTTGTGCCGTAAAATTCATGAATTCCTTAAAGTTAGGGCACTCCGAATCCTTGAGGAAGTGCCTGCCGCCCTTGTTATACTAATTGTGGTAGTCTGGGGTTGGGGGTCCATCTGGGGCGGAGTCCCTTTTCCCCTAGTAACGTGTCACAATTGCTCTTGAGTCCGTTGGGGGCTAACAGCCCAATCCGTCCTTAGAAGGATGCGAGTTAGTCTAGAACTTCCATTATTAGATATATTGGAGGAAAAGTAATTCCTCTGCCAGATGTTCCAATCTATCTGGTATCCGTGGCCTGGGCCATGGGGTCCAGATTGAGGGTCACATGAAATATTGTAACTTGTGGTTGGATTCTGTGGGAATAATTCTACTTGGAGATCTGGATTCTGCTGGCTGATCCATCTAAATGACCTGTTGTCTAAGGGCTATTCCGACTGTAGCGGAGTTGTCCTTGACAGTGCATCTGCCACTAAGTTCTCGCTCCTTAGTTGCTGACAGATGCAACTGTTTCTTGTTGTTAATGAAAAGATTGTTATCATGACCTGATTTATGTGGCTTGATTGAAAGCTCCTCTCTGAGGAGAGTTTACTAAGAATAGAATACTGCCATGGCTTCCAAACACTGTTATGAAGCTAGCAGGGCGTTAGGGACCAAGTGTCCTAAGCGTTTCCATATTGGGAGTAGTCTCCCAAATTGCTTAGTGAAGCATCCATATGGACCATTAAACTTGGCGGAGGGAACCATACCGGTGATGGTTTTGTCAGATTCTTGACTTCTGTCCATGGACGGAGTCTCTCTGTAAAAATGTGCGGGATGCGGGAACTTTGTCTCGCAATTTCCTGTTCGCTCTACTCCGCCAAACCCGGAATATAGCCTTCCGTTGGCTTTTAGTAGAGTCCCTGTTACTGACGCAAATTGGAGTGAACCTAGGACTCTTCCTGGTTCCTCCGGGATGTTTGTATGCCTTGAGGAACTGTCTCGCAGCCTTGCTATTTCCTTTCTTTTCTCTGGTGGGATCGAAAGTTGTGTGATTGAGGTTCCATTGTTTCCTAAACACTGAAACTGTGGTGTCGGAGTGTGTAGGGATTCCTTGTAATTTGGAATCCTAGGAATTCCAGAAATTATCACTTACGTTTGCCTTGAGACATTCCTTGACGTTTATAGCTCAGATGAGCCAGTCGTCTAGGAGGTTACTCGGCTTTGATCCCTTCGGATTTTCCGGGAGTTATGTGTACTATCTGTTTCCTGCTATCTTGTAAATATTTCTGGGCAGTTCTGATCAAGCCCGAAATACCTTACTTGAAGGGCGTAAGCTGTTGCCTAGTCTGAAGCCTAGGAAAAGGCGGAAGCCCAGGAAAGGGCAGAAGTGACTTGCTACCGGAACGGGATAGTAAGAATCTATAAGATTATAGGTGTGTGACGGCCCCACGGGGAAGTAAGGTCCGTACCTGTGAAAACAGTTAGCATATGGAACTTGTCGTATTGAATGTATGAGTTCCAATGAGACAAGTCTAATATTACTCTTGGTTTGATTGAATCTTCATGGAATCGCTGGAGAAGCGTCCCTGAAATTCTAAGTATTTGCACCTGTAATTACTTTCTTCTACAGAAAGTCTTAGGTGTCCTTTATCTCATCCGGCATTTGGATGTTGATAAATTTTGGTTGATGGAGGAGGGCCCTTCCCCACTCCATACCCGACCTTTTGCTATTATGCTGTGTGACTAAGTGCTGATTCCCAGTGGTTCTTGAATAAGCACCGCTTTCCTCCTACCTGAGGAGTCTCACTGGTTCGTCGAAGGTCGGTTGCGCCGCTTTTCCTGTGGAGTCTTTTCCTGTTGGGAAGTTCTTCTGCCAGCTCTACGGAAAGTTGCTCCGGCTCGGCTACCTCTTGTGAACCTGTTGTATCCATGATATACACCTGGTTCTTATTGGAGGCCTTATGGCCGGGGAAGAGGTAAAGAAGCCGAGCTTTGGTGCTGCTGAGAGGGCTGGTTCTACAGCAGCACGGACTGTTGTGGCTGACCATTTGAGTTGGATGGTTGACCTAGCTGGCCTACTTGAACAGCTTGTACCACTGTTTGAGGTTAATTCGTCTAGAAAGACTAGAACCCCTTTGCTCTCTTCTTACCCGTGGGCTGTGTTCCAGAGGATTCAAATCTCCTCTTGGGGATCAAGCCCCAGCGAACTCGCAAGTTCTGGTTGACCTTAGCTGCTTCACCTGGGATTCTGTTCACTACGGTCTCAGGGAACAAGTTCGCCCCCCCGATCTAAGCTTTGATGAGTCTATTAGGTTCATGGCGAATAGATGCATCGGCCAAGGACGTTGCTTCTGGAGTTCTTCCTGGCTATTGCAAAGTCATATACATTGCACCGTAAGGTGTGAAGCAATGACTTGTCCGGATCTTGAACCATGGTTCGTCCGTATAGACCGAGGTTGTCATTTCCGCTATAGTGGCGGAATTGAAAGACCTAGTCAAGCGACTTCTGGATTCATAATTCGCCTTTACCAGTGCTTCTGGGAGTCTGGGTAAAAGCTCGCTGAAGAGCGTTGTAGCACAATTTTAGTTCAATATGCCTACCAAGAATGTCGCCGGGGCGTCTATCCCACATTCCATTCCTCCCAGAGAGACCACGGATGGTAAATCCGTCTCTCTGATATAATGTATAGATTTGTCCTTTGCTGTTGCCTGAAGTGTAATCTCTACTACTTTAGAGGTACACGAAATGGGCGTGTCGTCTAGCACCACAAAAATCGTGAAGGGATTATTGTGGCGTGTCAGTTTGGTATTTGTGTATTCCCAATCTGCCAGGGTTTGAACCCAGGCTGATTGAGCTTGGTCTCTGGGGAAGATGGCCATTTCCCTAGGCGCTTTGTCGTCCCAGATCAGTGCGTTCTCGATCAGATGTGCATAGCCTGAACAAGGGCATTGGAGACCCGGTGAAAGGAACTCAAAGTCCTCTACTGGCCGGGTTCCCCCGCCCTCAATCGTCAGCATGCCCTCTGAGAAGGGGGCATGTGCTGGTAACCACCAAGGATCATTGTTTTGAAGGGACACAATTTGGATGTGTCTGGTACTGCCTGGAGTAGTTGTGGCTTTCCGGGTTGGAGGACTCCTTGCTTCGAGGTCTCCTAGATCTTAAGTCCTTGTACTAACAACTGAATAGACTGACCTGATGTTTTCATGTTCGAGAACAACTGAGTTGTGATGTTATTTAGAATTGGACTGAGCCAGGTTACCCATCTCCTGCCTCAGCAAGCTGGAAAACATGTTGGGTTAAACCCGGGATCTGGGTTTAGATGCCTTTGTCTTCGATGCCTGCCTGTGTGTGTGGCAGATTTTGTTGCGTTCGTCACCAGTTTAGTGGCTGATGACGAACTAGAACGACTTTCCCAAATGGCCTTCAGTTTGGAAGGTTTAGGAAGGGACTTGTAATAGACCTATGAGTGACTATTTCAGCTTACCTTAGGGATTACCGACCCCGGCTTATCCCTGGAAGTCGTAGGTCTCTTGGTAAACTCTTAAAATGAAGAAGAAGAATGAGACGAGTTAAAAGGTAGTCCTTTTGCCCGTTTACCAAATGCTTCACATAGCCTACCTTCGTCCTGGGTATCGGCCTTCATTGGTTCGTGGTCCAGGTTGATTGCTGCAACCTCTCCAACGACTTCTTATTCTAAACCTTCTAGGTCCTCTGCCAGCACGGCCTGTTTATCTTCGTGGATCTTGGCAATGATCGGGGCTGCCAAATCTACTGGTACCGTTGCTGATACTTCCGCATTTGGGTAGATAAGGGAGCTTCTGAAAGAGATACTTTTAAAAAGTATCTTCTTTTAAAAGTATCCTAAGTCATTGATAACTATCTCAATATCTCTCTAATTATTTCCTATATCTCATTCAGTGAACTAATCATTCAATGAATTGGTACTTACTGTCTCGGTAGTGAAGTCCCAAAACCAAATTGTAACAGACTTCACTCTCAACTGGTTGCCAGACCGACAAGTCGTTCATTGGACCGCACAGCCTGCGTGAGTGCGGCATACTTCCTGTCTGTCCTGCTGCTGCGGGGTTGCAGCGCAGGTTGTCTTCTGACAGCATACCATCTGTAATTACAAAATGAATTCATAAGTATTAGAATCGATACCGGAGTATCACTATATGTAGATCGGCTTGAGGTAACTCCGGGTGGGACCTGTATTCTACGTTGTCGTCGCCGTGATAAATTGCAGCGGCATGCATTATGTAAGATATTCATATTATCCTCTCCCGCCAGCTCCGACCCCGCTATGCATTCACCTCATAGTCTTGTAGTAATATATATATATATATATATATATATATATATATATATATAATATATATATATATATATATATATATATATATATATATATATATATATACATATATATATACATATATATATATATATATATATATATATATATATATATATATATATATATATATATATATATATATATATTATATATTAAGCTTAATACCAACGAAACCGGGGAAAGTTAGACTTGGCCTGAATCCGTCGGCATCGGAGAGGTTTTCTTAGTAAACTAAGAATACCTCTGCTAGCTCATGGTTGCCGCCACTGGGATGGGGCGCAGAGGTATAATGAAAACGGGGGAGAGAGGCTAGGTAAGGATAAATAAATGCCTTGATTCTAGGTTACCTGCCGGGGTCGACTACCCGGCGTAGTAAACCGATGAAAACATAAAGCATATTTTAAAACAAATTAAAATAAAATAAAATAAGTAAATGAATACTGTACCGAAGCACAGAATCTATGCTCCTTCCTGTCCCAGTTCCCTTTCAATACTATCTCTCTATCTCCGGGTCTAGCTAAGGGGATCGAAACAGGGGAATAGGTAAAACCTAGGCCTGAATCTGATCGTAAGGGAGATCGTGTTGTTATATGCATAACTGAACGATCTCCGCTGTATCCCGGGCCCGCCAAGGCGGAAGGATAGATAATGTTTGGAGGACTGAGGATAGGAAAGGCAAAATTCTCCTTCCAGTCCCAGTTCCCTTTCAATGCTCTCTATCCCCCGGGTCCAGCTTAGGGATCGAAACAGGGGAATAGGTAAAACCTAGGCCTGAATCTGATTGTAAAGGAATCGTGTTTGTTTATATGCATAACTAATAGACGATCCCTCCGATGGATCCCGGATCCGCCGAGGCGGACAGGATAGATGACGTAGGGAACTGGGGATAGGAAAGGCGAGAACAGAGTACGTGGCTAATACCGTCATAACGAGCCGGGTAATTTACCAGGGCTCCTCTGGGTAGGTACCATCGTACTACTCCTACTACGTAAGGCAAGGAGTACCCCTTTCGACTATAACCACTCCCCCCTCCCTCTGCAAGAGGGGATAGAACTCTGATGGCTACCTGAAGTAGCGCTAGCGAGTTATATCATCCCGTCAAGGTGAATGGGGGGAGGGAGGGGCGTCTGGAGGGGTGGCTCACACGCAATCAATTGGACACTACGACCGGCCAGGTGGAACACCTCGCGGTAAGAAGTAGATCCAATCGATCACCGGGGCTGATGGTCTATAGACACACTGCCCACTGATTACAATAATATAATAATACAATAATTCATATGATAATAAACGCTATATAATAGCCCTGGCGTGAGAGGGGACAAGGATAAAGAGGATAAGTACATAATTCTGTTTAAAGAGCGGCTGGCTTAACCTTTTCTCGATTGGAACAATCTGGTCAGGACAGCCAGGGGGGCTCACGAAACAGAATAAGGTCCCTAAGGGCCTTACACCCCTCCCTCAGGGAATTCCAGCCTGGTAAGGTGAAGGAGGTATCCTCCTTAAGCAGACCAAGGGAAAAGGGGGGGAGGGGGGGAGATAGGCTGAACTCCCGATCCGACGAGTCGAAGGGGAGAAGCCTCTCCAGTTGGAAGGAATACCCATCTGACCTACTTCCCAAACCAAGGAGATTAAGTAGGCCCGAATCATCCTCGCGCCAGGATATCTATTATAAAACGTCAGGATATCTATAAATTTTTGTAACTCTTGAGTGAGTGCAAAATCAATAACAACACGACTACAATTAGTATAGGATAGGTGACCAATTGGAAGTCGTCATAAAGTTACGGGTAGCGATGTATGTAATGGCTGACTCGGGAGCGGTGCAAGCTAGGCTCCGTTTATGTAACACACCTAAAACGTACTTATGATTAATTTCGCTACCCTTGCTAACACAAACTGATAATTGCAGTACTCAAAACTTAGATACCGAGATTCCTGGCATTTATAGCATTTCATATTCCAAAATAATGTCGTTACTGTCAAAGACACAAGTGTACACGACAGTGCTATTTAAAGGAAAGGCTATCGAGGCGCTAGTAGTAGCGGTAGTGGGCGGTAGATGGCGCTGGTATGGCGCCTAATTTGAAAGGGGAAATGGACAAAGGAAGAGACTAAATGGCAGGAGACCTCTGGTAGTGGTATCACTCGCCCCAGTTTTGTACATGAAAACTTACCCAGCAGATATATACTTAGCTATAGACTCGGTCGTCCCGACAGAATTTCAAAACTCGCGGCACACGCGACAGGTAGGTCAGGTGATCCACCATTCCCGCCGCTGGGTGGCGGGATCTGGAACCATTCCCGTTTTCTAAGCCATAATTTCTCTGTCGGTTGAACGGACAACACCTATTGTTCGTTCCTCCATCTTGGATTTCAACTCGTTTGCCGAGAATTTGGATTGGTTTTTTGGTGACGTATTCTGTTTTTTCTCTGGCTTGGCATACGCTTATTGTGGACTGTTTTTCGACTTTGGTATTGGCTACTCTTTCACGATGTCTGACGCTAAGGCTTCACCTATGTTTAGAGTTTGTAGTAGGGAAGGTTGCAAGGTTAGGCTACCGAAATCGGCGGTAGATCCTCATAATGTTTGCGCTAAATGCAGAGAGAATGAATGTTCTTTTAATAACACCTGTATTGAGTGCGAAAACCTAACAGAGCTTGAATGGAAGGAGTTATCTTCATATGTTAGGAAGCTTGAGAGAGATAGAGTAAGGAAAGCTTCAGCTAGGTCATCTAGTAGATCTTGTTCTCTAGAACAAGAAGTTGTTAACTCTGGCCTACTACTAACGATTTTCCCTTAGCCACAGCTGCTTCTCCCTGTACTGAATCCAAAGATTCTTCTTCAGAAAGGGAAAATGTGAAAGCTTCTATCAAGAAACTACAAGTCTCAGTTACGAGCTCTAAATGAAGGTAAGAGTGGTGATAGTGATTTGCGCAGTGTCCCCAGTGCAGTGGAGGGGGCGTCTGACCGGTTCCTTGCTCCTAGGCCTAGACCTCTTCCAAACTCCCAGGACCAGGGAGGAGGAATGTCGAAAGCCGCAGGGAGGATGCAGAACATCCCCAA
This sequence comes from Macrobrachium nipponense, assembly GCF_015104395.2. Lineage (NCBI taxonomy): Eukaryota > Metazoa > Arthropoda > Malacostraca > Decapoda > Palaemonidae > Macrobrachium > Macrobrachium nipponense. Next base: position 20,312,580 of record NC_087215.1, on the reverse strand, counting down.
CGGTCAGGCGTCCCTTCGGCAGATCCTGTTGTAAAGTCCCAGGCTGCCTTGGATAGCCGCAGAAAAGGCATCCTAAGGGAGTGTTTTTCGTCGGACTCTTCCTCTCCTAAACGAGGATGGAGTTCGGCCTCTCAATCACGCCCTTTGAAGAGAGCCTGGAAGGCGCCAAAAGGAGACGCGGCTGATTCCAGCCCAGAGCGTTTTCCCGAGAATTGGCCCTCGGAACCTAAGAAGACGAGACAGGAGGAGCCCTCTCTTCAGGATCCAACAAAGAAGTTCCTGATTAATCTGCAAGAGCAGTTGTCCTCTTTAGTAGGCTCCTTCGCTAAGGATTCAACAAGGAGGAAAGATGTTTCGCTCCCTGTTAAGAGTTCCTCTCAAGTGCTCCTCTTTGTATAGGAGAGAACCCCCACAATCTCCAAGGCGATTATCGCCTTCGTCGAGAGACTCTTCGGACAGGAGTTGTTCTCCTGACAGGCGAGCCCCTTCGCCCTATAGGCTTTCTTCTCCAAAGCGCCCTCTGGTGGACAAGGCTTTGAATCCTGGCAGACAGGAAGTACGTAGCCTCTCTCCATGCGAGACGCCATGAATCGAGCAAAGAAGCTCCCGATCGGTTTTAGGTTCAAGGAACCTGAAAGAGAAACTAAACCAATTCGGGTATCAGGATCCTTTGGGACTACAGGACCAGGAGCCAGTCAGGCGCAAAGAGGCAGTGAGACGCAAGAAAGGGCGTCAAGAGCCTCTCAAGCCACAGGATTCAGGACGTCAGGAGTCTGCTAGAAGGCAGGAGTCAGGACGCCAGGAGTCAGGGCGCCAGGGAGCGTTAGGCGTCAAGAGTCAGGATGCCAGGAGCCTGTTAGGTCAGGAGGTCAGGGCGCAGGGATCCATTCAAGCGCCCTGAATCAGGGCGTCAGGAGCCTATCAAGCGCCGCGAGGTTGGCGAACCTCAAGTGCCTAGGCAACAAGAGTCTAGTAGGCGCAAGAATGTTTCGGACCGACAGGAGCCTCATTCTTCGTATAGAAGTTCGATCTTTCAGCGTCCCCTTCTCGGGGAAAGGAGTACTTCTCCCGGAAAGAGCCCGATCACTCCAAACGGTCTCCTTCAGTGGATCCGTTGGAAGAAGTATCGGACGAGGAGGAGCCGGTAGATGTAGCAGTTTCAGACTACAAGAGGCTCTCTCTTCTGCTTCTCAAGGAGTTTGGAGACTTCCCTTCATCCTGCTGATCCTCCTTCACCAGGATCATTAATGTCGAGTACAAAAGCTCACAAGTCGTCTTCTTTCGTCAAGATGCGCCCTGCTCTCTGTATGAAAAAGGCTTTAAAGACCTTTTCGGAGTGGTTAACCTCAAGAAGGGAAGCGGGCAAAACAGTTTTTTCCTGCCCTCCTTCCCAGTAACAGGGAAAACCGGGAAGGTGGTACGAGACCAAGGAACCCATGGGGTTAGGCCTCCCTTCATCTGCAGACGCGGATTTTGCCTCTCTAGTGGACTCTTCCAGGAGGAAGTCTTTGCTTTCTGCTAAAGCAACATGGGGCATGTGTGAGCTGGACCACCTTCTAAAGGGCCTCTTTTTAAGACCCTAGAAGTGTTCAATTTCATGGACTGGGTATTGGGAGCATTAGCTAAGAGAGCTCAGGACACTGACTTTGTCTCCATGGAAGAACTTTCAAGCGTCCTGGCTTGCTTGACAGAGCGGTTATGGACGGTTCCGTAGAAGTTGCCTCACTTTCGGAACAGGAGTCTTAAAGAAGAGATCGGTCTTTAGCTCTTTTCTAGCAAGAGCCGTATCACCCCTTACAAAGAGCATCTCTTCTTTTGCACCTTTGTCCCCTCATCTGTTCCCACAGGAGACTGTTAAGGAGGTTGCAAAATCTCTTACGGAGAAGGCAACTCAGGATCTCCTCACTCACTCAGCAAGAAGTTTAGGCCGGCCGTGCCTATCGAAAAAAGAGAGAGACCCTCTTTTGTACAGCCCTTTCGAGGTGCCTCCTCTCTAGGACCCCTCTTAGAGGTCGCAGACCAGAAAGAAGGAGTAGACCATCTAGAAGGTCCTTCGGGAAGTCTAGATGAACAGGGAGTCCTCCAGACAAAAGTAGGCGCCAGACTACTCCAGTTTGCAAAAGTCTGGGCGCAGAAGGGAGCGGATTCTTGGTCCCTCTCGATCCTGAAAAAAGGATACTTGATCCCCTTCAGGGAAAATCCTCCCTTGACGACAACTCCAAGGAGTTGACTGCAAGATACTCGGATCCGGTCCGAAAACTTGCTATTTTGCAGGCAGTGGAACATATGATTTCCAAGAAGCGGTAGAACTGGTTCAAGATCTCCAGTCTCCAGGATTTACAATCGGTTGTTCCTGGTACTGAAAGCATCGGGGGGATGGAGACCGGTGCTAGATGTCAGTGCCCTGAATTTCTTTGTTTTGAAGAAGAAATTCTCGATGGAGACGTCTTCCTCTGTTCTGTCTGCTCTTCGTCCAGGGGACTGGATGGTGTCCCTGGACCTTCAAGATGCTATTTCCATGTGCCAATTCATCTGGCAGCAAGGAATATCTAAGATTCATGTTCCAAGGGAAAGTATTCCAGTTCCGAGCGATGTGTTTCGGACTTTCGACTGCCCCTCAAGTCTTCACGGACATCATGAAGAATGTAGCTTATTGGCTACATTCTGGAAGGGATCAGGATCTCATTATATCTGGACGATTGGCTAATAAGAGCCCCAATCGGAGAAAAAAAATGTCTGGAGGACCTTTTATTTACTCTAAAATTGACAAAGTCCCTGGGACTTTTAGTCAATCGCGAGAAATCCATGCTGACTCCCCAGCAAAGTATTGTCTATCTGGGGATTCAGATGGATTCTCGGGATTTTCTAGCGTATTCTTCGCAGGAAAGGAGAGAATGCTGCTTGGAAAAGGTGGCAGTCTTCTTAAGGAAAGAACATTGTTCCGCGAGGAATGGATGAGCTTACTGGGGACCCTCTCCTTGATGGAACAGTTCGTTTCCTTAGGAAGACTACACTTAAGACCCCTTCAATTTTATCTGAAGGAGAGATGGGATTGGAAGTCCAAAAAATCTGGGAGAAACCTTTCCGATCTCGAAAGGAATCAAGGAGAATATCTGCTGGTGGTTAGATCCACAAAAACTAAGCAAGGGAATCTCCCTTCACTTAGAGAACCTCGCCTAGCGTATTTGCAGATGCCTCAGATTCAGGGTGAGGAGCGACCCTAGGTTCGGAAGAAGTGTCAGGGCACTTGGGAAGGAGAACAAGTGTCCTGGCACATAAACAAGAAAGAACTAACAGCATTCATCTAGCTCTAGTTCATTTCGAGGAACAGGTCTCAGGTCTGGGATTCAAATCCACTCGGACAACACAACAGCCCTCGCATATATAAAGAAAATAGGGGGGGGACGCATTCCTTTTCCCTGTACGAATCAGCAAAGGATCTGCTGATTTGGGCTCAGGAAAGGAAGATCTCTCTTCTCACAAGGTTTGTGCAGGGAGAGAGAAATGTCCGGGCCAGATCTGTTGAGCAGAAAAAGACCAAGTCCTACCCACGGAATGGACTCTCAATCCTCAGATTTGCAACAACTGTGGCATCTGTGGGGAAGGCCCAATATAGACCTGTTCGCGACCAACAGGAATCACAGATTATTAGAGAACTATTGCTCCCCGATCTCGGATCCACAAGCAGTAGCAGTAGACAGCTTTCTGCTAGATTGGACAGGCTTGGACACATACGCCTTCCCTCCTTTCAAGATAGTAGGGGAAGTATTGAGGAAATTCGCTTGCTGGAAGGAACAAGAATGACCCTCATCGCTCCCTTTTGGCCAGCTCTCGATTGGTTCACAGAGGTGCTGGAGTGGTTAGTAGATTTTCCAAGATCGCTTTCACTAAGGAACGATCTTCTCAAACAACCCACTTCGACAGATTCACAAAAACCTCCAACCCCGCTCTAAGTCTGGCCGCCTTCAGACTGTCGAAGGACTCGTCAGAGCAAGGGGCTTTTCGCGCGAAGTGGCAAAGGCTATTGCAAGAGCCAGAAGAGTCTCCACCTCTAGGGTGTATCAGTCGAAGTGGGAGTTGTTTAGAAGATGGTGTAAGAGGAAGAAAATATCCTCTTCCAGTACCTCTGTAACTGAAATCGCAGATTTTCTTCTATATTTGAGAAAGGACTGTAACCTGGCAGTATCAACAGTAAAAGGTTACAGGAGTATGCTGGCCTCAGTCTTTCGACATAGAGGACTAGATCTGACCAATAATAAAGATCTCCATGACCTTATAAGGTCTTTCGAAACCACGAAAGACCATATAATCAAGAAACCTAGCTGGAACTTGGATGTGGTCCTCAAGTTCCTAATGTCGGAAAAATTCGTACCGTCTCACACAGCTTCATTTAGAGACTTAACTAGAAAGTCCTATTCCTCTTTGCTTTAGCGACAGCTAAGAGAATTAGCGAGTGCAAGCTTTGGAAGGTAAAGTGGGTTTAAGAAGGATTCAGCGATTTGCACCTTAAACCACTTTTTCTAGCAAAGAACGAAAATCCCTTCAAAACCTTGGCCAAGAAGCTTTGAGATAAAAGGACTCTCTTCACTAACAGGAAGAGAAACTAGAGAGGACTTTGTGTCCAGTCAGGGCACTCAAGTTCTACCTGAAGAAGAAAGCGTTGCTAGGAGGTACAGAAGAAAGTCTTTGGTGCTCTGTAAGAGATCCGAAAAGAGCGATTTCAAAAAGATGCCCTTTTACAGTGCTTCATAAAGGTGTAATAAAGGAAGCTCACCTTACTTGCAATGAAGAGCACCTCAAGGTTCTCAGAGTAAGAGCGCATGAAGTGAGAGCCATAGCTACGTCAATGGCATTTCACAAAACATGGTCTCTTCAGGCACTTATAGAGTCTACGTTTTGGAGATGTAATTCTGTGTTTGCCTCCAATTACCTAAGAGACCTAAAAATTTCTTACGAAAAGTGCTTTGCTCTGGGAGTGTATGTTTCGGCGAATTCAGTTCTGGGAGAAGGGGCTGAGGCTAATCCTTCGTAACTTACTTTAGTGTTTAATTTATCTTTTATTGGTGGTTGTTTTTTATTGGTTGATTGTCAGAGGGAATAGGGAACCCGCCTCTTGCAATTCATAGATTATAACAGTACTAACATGGTCAGGTGATCGGATTGGCTTCAGTGCTCCTTGTAATTACTTATAGTAACCTTAACTCTGTCATGTAAGAGGGCGAGTCCCCATTGATATGACAAAGGTCAAGGCTCTACCATGTAAGTGGGTCAGCCCCCATTGGTACGATCCAGGAGTAGGCTCTGTCGCGTAAGCGGGCTAGCCCCCATTGACACGAATCCCAAAGAGTTATTATTCAGCCATAGGTCCATACCTCGCTGGGGACTCTGAGGCAGGCAGAATCATAGGACAGTAGTCATGAAGTCTTCAGCCCAATCAGGTAGGAACCATGGATTATTATATCCAAGAACATATGTTGTTTTTTCCCTGTTTTTTTAATGTATTTAGTATAAGTATTATCATTTTGTTTTTAGCTATCTCTTACCCTCCACCAAGGGTGCCAATCAGCTAAGTATATATCTGCTTGGTAAGTTTTCATGTACAAAAATGATATTGTTAAGATACAATAAAGTTTTGTACATACTTACCTGGCAGATATATACGATTAATGGCCCACCCATCCTCCCCTCAGGAGACAGGTGGAAGAGAAATTATGGCTTAGAAAACGGGAATGGTTCCAGATCCCGCCACCCAGCAGCGGGAATGGTGGATCACCTGACCTACCTGTCGCGTGTGCCGCGAGTTTTGAAATTCTGTCGGGACGACCGAGTCTATAGCTAAGTATATATCTGCCAGGTAAGTATGTACAAAACTTTATTGTATCTTAACAATATTTTTATACCGACACCCTAATACAGGGGTGAGCGAACCAGGTTTATCCTGGTATTATCCATATAGGTTTTTCTCTGGTATATTTAGCAATATTTATACCTTAGAAATGAGTGCTATAGGAACATTTCATGGAGTGACACAGGTTTGGCCCAGAAATGAGATTATGGATTTCAGAGCAAGCGGAGACTTTCACAGCTTGTTATTTAGTACAATTCTTACTGAAGAGTTGATTTTTCCCTGTAACTAGTTATCATAAAAATGTATCAATTCTAACTTACAGATGGTACACTGTCTGGAGCTGGGCTGTTCAGCTGTTCTCCAACAACCTTGTGGGCATGTAGTCTGCCGATCTCATGTCAGCTGTTCGGTACAGATGGAAAACTTCCTAGTCTGGCATCCGGATGGCTGCGAAGTATGTTACGGCTTAGTGCAAAACGTAACTAATGAGTCGGTAAGTACCATCCGCACCTGAGTAATGTTTATTTTTTAACATAGTTTCATATAGGATGGGGAAATTTCTGGAGGATCTGATTTCGTCCTTTCTTTACAAGACCCCTCTGGTGCTTAAGGCCTCCTCACTAGCAAGCTTAAAACCTGGGTAGGCGGCTATGGTAGGAATGTAACCGCTGGATGCCCCTATATGCTGTCGGAGGAGATGTGTTCTCTCCTCTATCCCAATGCTAGGATTTCGGCAGCAGTAGCTAGGGAACTTGCGGCTCCTATCATAGAGAGGATCCGTCTAGATACCCAGATCCCCCTTGAAGAAGAGGGTTTTTGTGAGGAAGTGACCGGAGAGGTAGCAGACATCAGCTTACATTGAGAACTGATGGCCATCGACTCTCAGGAAGAAGGTAGGGAGGTAAGTGAGGCAGGAGGTATTAGCTCTAAAATTAATGTTTTTAGTCCATATTCTTCTTCATCTTCCTTCCAGGGCTTCTCAAAGTCCAGGATCCTTGGGGATTGGTCTGGTTCGGTAATCCCCAAGGTGAAAACTTTAACAAAGAAGTCCCTTGCAGAAGGACTGCCAGACCAGCTAAGCTTTCTCCAGCGGACTCTGCCCCAGCGAAAGCTACTCCCCCACATAAGGGGTCGAGAGCTAAAGGTCCTAAAACCAGACCATTGGAATACGGCTTTAACCCTGATGCTTTTGCAAATCTCCTCATGGAGAAGATGGGCAGCATGGTAGACTCGAGATTCCAATCGATGTCTTCTCAGCTCACTTCGGGCTTAGAGACATCAGGACAATCCATCTTGTCTCTTGCTCAGACTACAAAACTCAGGAGAGTTTGCTGGCCGGACTTATTCAGTCTGGAGGCACACAGCCAATCTTTGTTGTACCGGATGCGTCTTAAGCTCCCGCCCATTTGAGGACAACAACCATGGGCGGTTGGCTCTGCACGCTCCTTTCTCTGAGGGCATGCTGACAGTTGAAGGATGTGGTACCCGTCTGGTGGAAGATTATGAATTCTTCCCGGCGGGCCTCCAATTTCCCTTTCCAGGCTACACTCGTGTAGCCGAGGAAGCCTTTGGAAGGGTAGACAAAGTCCCTAAGGAGACAGTGATCTATCCTAGGGACCGGGCACAGTCGGCATGGGTCCGCACTCTTTCAGAATGGGAGTGCATCAACACGAAGTTGATGCCAAATAAAGGTTGTTATACCATGTTCGTGGTAGGGGATAACATCCCGACCCCTTGTACTTCCAAGATTGCAGAACTAACTCTGCAGGCTGGAATAGAGGAAAAACCAATGCCTCAACTTAGAGAGACAGAGCCTACCTCGCTGCTCTTTCCCGGAGATTTGGAGTGCTGGGTAGGCGATCCGGAAACTTTCACAGTGGGCAGACTCGACCCAGAGTGTGCTTCCACACAATTTAGTGAAAGGCTGCCCAGAATTCCAGATGCCTTGGTAAAGGCAGAATTTGAAGCTAAATGTAGACTGAGTAGGTCAATCAATTCCGTTACTACAGCGGAACTTGACGGCTTGAGGTACTACTCTGAGGAACTTTATTCCTGGTCCTAACAAAGTCGCTGCTGCCGACTTTCCAAAGTGACCTGTATGATTTTGTGGTTGGTAGGCGGAATTGCAGGAAGCATGTCCTGGCCTACGCTTCCATCAGGCACGAGCCTAATAAACTTATTAAGGCTTCAATCTGGGGACCAAAACTCTTCCCTGAGGACATAGTTAATGGCGTCATCAGTGAGGCAGCTAGGGCGAATCAGAACCTTCGTGTCCGCTGGGGCCTTCCCTTCAAGAGGAAGTTTGAAGCCTCCGGACCACAACCCAAAAATAGGAAGAGGGTCAGGAAGTATCAGCCCTTCCAGACCTCTCAGTCATAGACAGTGGTACAAGCAGTCCCTGTCTCCCAGCTTGGTCAACCTTCAACGTCTAAGGCAAGACCACAACAACAGTTTGTCCTAGTACAAAGTCAGCCAACTCAACAGCCCTCGAGTTCGGCTACATTTTGGACCTCCCCTGCCTTCAACGCTTCGTTTGAAATGCAGGGAACTTTTCAAACCTATAATAGGCAAGGAAGAGGTAGTAGAGCAAGAGGAGCTTACCGGCACAGAGCTGGTTCCAGAGACCTTACCTTACCTTACAGACCTTACATCTTGTTCGGTTGCCCCAGGTCCCTCAGTGTGAGGCACCTCTAATGTCTACCAGAGAGTTGCTAGTACATCTTCCGGTATATTTTGCATCTTCCAATCTTGGATGGTCTGGGATGCAGTTTAGATATTTGTCGAGCTTATTCTTAAACACATCTACGCTCACTCCTGATATATTCCTCAGATGAGCTGGCAACGCATTGAATAGACGCTGCATTATCGATGCTGGTGCGTAGTGGATTAATGTCCTGTGTGCTTTCCTTATTTTTCCTGGTATAGTTTTGGGCACTATTAATCTACCTCTGCTTGCTCTTTCTGATATTTTAGTTCCATGATATTTTCTGCTATTCCTTCTATCTGTTTCCATGCCTGAATTATCATGTAGCGTTCTCTTCTCCTTTCTAGACTATATAATTTTAAGAATTTGTTAGTCTTTCCAGTAGTCTAGGTCCTTAACTTCTTCTATTCTAGCTGTAAAGGACCTTTGTACACTCTCTATTTGTGCAATATCCTTTGATAGTGTGGGTACCATATCATATTGCAATATTCAAGTGGACTACGAACATATGTTTTATAAAGCATAATCATGTGTCAGCTTTTCTTGTTTTGAAGTGCCGTAACAACATTCCATTTTTGCTTTACATTTTGCCAACAGAGTTGCTATTTGATCATTGCATAACATGTTCCTATTCATCATCACACCAAGGTCTTTAACTGCTTCCTTATTTGTGATGGTCTCATTATTAGGTCCCCTTATATGCATATAGCTTTCTTTCTCTGTCTCCATAATTTATTGATTCAAATTTATCAGAGTTAAATACCATCCTATTTACCTCTGCCCAATCATATACTTTGTTAAGGTCTCTTTGTAGAGCGTTCCTATCTCATCACAAGTAATTTCTCTACTTATTCTTGTGTCATCTGCGAAACTACTCACTACCGAATCCTTCACATTATTGTCTATGTCTTCAATCATAATAACAAACAGTATTGCAGCTAACACCGTACCTTGCGGCACACCGGATACCTTGACTTCATCCGATTTCTCGTCGTTTGCAATAACTATCTGTTTTTCTGTTGTGTAAAAATTCTTTTAACCATCTTCCTACTTTATCCACGATATTGTGTTTTCTAATTTTCTTCGCTAATATATTATGGTCTACTTTATCAAAAGCTTTTGCAAAGTCTAAATAAACCACATCTGTTTCATTTCCGCTTTTCATATTTTTGAATATGTTCTCACGGTGGACTAACAGTTGGGTTTGTGTACTTTTTCCGGGTACGAAACCATGTTGTCCTTTATTAAACAAATTATTTTTATTAAATGTTTCATAATATTTTTCTTCATTACCCTTTCATACACTTTCATAATATGTGATGTTAGACTCACAGGCCTATAATTACTTGCCTCTAGTCTTGATCCACTTTTGAAAGTAGGGGTAATATATGCTAATTTGTGGCACATAAATCTTGCCTGTATCTACACTTTGTCTTAATAATATTGCAAGTGGCTTTGCGATAGAATGAACTACTTTCTTTAACAAAATAGCAGAAATTCCATCAGGCCCTGCAGCAGCTCCATTTTAATTTCATTAATAGCCTGCACAATATCAGCTTCATTAATATCTATGTCAGCTAAATATTCACTATTTTCATCCCTTACTTCTATATCATTATCTTCATTATCTATTCTAGGGGTGAATTCTCTCTTATATCGTTCTGCCAGTATGTTGCAAACTTTCCTTTTTTTCATTCGTTATCTCCCTTCAATTCTCAGAGGGGCCTATTTCTATTCTTCTTTTATTCATCTTCTTCGCATATGAGTATAATAGCTTGGGGTTTTGCTTGATATTTTGTAATTTATGGGTTTTTTCTTCCAAGTCCCGTTTTTCATTTTCTTTTGATTGTATAATCTTTTGTTCTGCATTTTCTATCTACTTTTTGAGTTCTATAAACTTTCCATGCATTTTTTCTTTTGCAAGACCTTTTTTCCACTTTCTGATTTTCTGGAACAAGATCCTTCTGTCTCTTGGTATGCATGAATGATGTTTACTTTTCTTCTTCGGTTATATATTTCCACTATTTTCTCCAATATTTTATATAAATATCTCCGTATTTAACCCTTATGTCATCACTTACGAAAATGTTATCCCAATCTTTGTTTAATTCTTCATTAATTTCTGACCATTTTATATTTTTACTGTAGAAGTTGTATTTCCATATCCTTCCACTTTTTCATTTCTTGCTTATCTCTATTTTCACTTGCTTTGGAATGAAACTGTTAATTCTATGACATTATGGTCTGAAATATTCGCATTATAAACTATTATTTCTTTAACTAATTCATCTCGTTCACAAATACTAGGTCTAAAGTATTTTCCTTTCTTGTTGGCAGGTGATTTATTTGTTGAATGTTGTATTCTAGTAGCATATCTAATAGCTTTTCAAATTGCCTCTTATCTTCTGCACTACTATTACTCTCTTTTTTATATGTATAAGTACAACCACAATCTCCTATTCGTTCTTTCCATTCTACGAAAGGAAAGTTGAAGTCACCAGATAGGAGAATAGTCCAGTCCTGTGATTTCTACATATATCATCCAATTTTCAATTATTAAGTCAAACTCTTTAGTATTAGGAGGTCTATATTACTATGTTCATCAATTTTTCAGATTCAAATTCTACCGCTATTAGTTCACATTCTGAGTTACTATATTTCTCATATATTTTTCCTTGTTTTTTGTCTTTCCCATATATTGCGGTTCCCCCTTGATTCCTATTTTTCTATCTGATCTATAAGTTTGGAACCCTTTTATTTGATCATCATTCCCAGTCTCTTGGGAATACCAGGTTTCACTTATATTCATTATATCTATTTTCTTTTCATTTTGGTTTTGTTAGTTCTTCTAAGTACTATATTTTTCTTTTTGAGTTACTCGTAACTAACCCTGCGCATTTCATCACTATGATGGTTTGCGTGTTTCTCCTTCATTTAATACTGGTAGTAATAAGGATTTTTCCCATGTCTCTTTCCTGTTCTGGTATGTTGTTCTTTTTTTTTTTTTTTTTTCATTTCCAGAAATTCTGACATTAAAAATACCAACTTTTCCATAATATTTTGATCTTCCTTCATCATAATTATTCATTTGTGTCTGAATCTGCAATTTTCTCCGTTTCTGCAATATCCTCTTGCATAATAAATACAGTTATTATCTCTTGAGTAGAATTTCGGAGCTGATGCTTTGAGGAGGCAGAGGAAGTAAGACCCTCCATCAACCAATGATCCAGTCCAGGTAGGTGGGAGACTGTACCTCTTCGGGACCATTGGACCTTCAGTCCATGGGCCCAAAGATAGTATCAAAAGGTCTGGGGTTGAGATGGATAAAAGGGCCTCCTCCACCAGTCAGATTCCACCAAATCCCAACGACAGACCTAAATTATGCCAAAGACCTTCTCCAGAAGAAGGCAATAAAGAAGGTTACTCCCCCGTGGGGCTGTCACCACCTCTATCGATCTTACAGACGCTTATTATCACGTCCCGATAGCGAGAAACTTTTCTCCCTACCTAGGATTCAAACTAGGAAGACAGGCTTACTCGTCAGGAGTAATGCCATTCGGGCTCATTATAGCGCCCAGAATATTCACCAAACTGGGAGAGAATAGTTCAGGAACTAAGAGCTCAGGGGTTACGCTAGTAGCTTACCTAGACGACTGGCTTATTTGGGCAACCAACGACAAGGAATGTCGCAGGGCAAACAGCCAAAGTAATAAAATTCTTTGAGTATCTGGGATTCCAGATAAACAAGGAAAAGTTCCGTCTCATTCCAGCGTCTCGGTTTCAATGGTTAGGAATCCAGTGGTATCTAACCACACACAAACTATCTCTTCGCCAACCAAGTGCAAAGAGATAGGGAAAGCTACGAGGCAATTTCTAAAAAAACAGACGGGCATCTCGCCGATATCCAAGAAAGAGTATTAGGTTCACTTCAGTTTGCTTCACTAAAACAGATCTCTTGTTAAAAGCAAGACTGAAGGATATCAACCGGGCATGGCAGAAAAGAGCCAACAGCAGACTCAGAGACAAAATCGCCTTGATTCCGCTGATACTAAGGAAAAGACTACGTCCATGGACGACAATCAACAGTCTTTCCAAGTCAGTTCCACTCCAATTTCCCCCACCATCTCTAGTAGTCCACACGGATGTCCTCTCTGAGTGGATGGGGGGGGCTATTCTCGCACAAGAAGGTTCAAGGAACATAGTCGACGGTATTCTGCCAGCTTCATATCAACATCCTGGAAGCAAAGGCGGTTTTGTTCCTGACCCTAAAGAGACTAGCTCCAGCCAGGAATATTCATATCAGGACTAGTCTTCGACAGTGCAGTGATAGTTCACTGCCTAAACAGAGGAGGCTCCAAGTCAAGCCACATAAATCACGTGATGATAGCGATCTTCTCACTGGCAATGAAACATCATTGGCACCTGTCAGCTACTCACCTGGCAGGTGTACGAAATGTCATTTGGATTCTCTGTCCAGGTCCCTGGATTCAAAATCAATCAATTGATTTGCCTACAGATTCCGGACCTCAGGTGACCTGTTCACCACGGAATCCAACCACAAACTTCCAGTTATGTGCTCCCAATTTGGATCCTCTAGCTCACGTCACAGATGCGATGTCCATAGACTGGAATAATTGGCAGAAGATTTATCTGTTTCCACCAATAAACTTTTTGATGAAAGTTCTACACAAACTCAGATCTTTCAAAGGGCAGATAGCGTTGGTAGCACCCAACTGGCCGAAGAGCAATTGTTTTCCTCTTCTACTAGAGTTGAAACTCGGCCCAGAAGGATTCCCAACCCAAAGCTGACTCGGGTGGTACAAACTCAGACTGTGTCAGCTTCCTTAAGAGTTCTGAATGCCCTAACTTTATGGATTTCATGAAGTTTGCGGCACAGAAAGATGCTAATATTGACCCGCCTAACACATTATTTGTGGAATCGAACAAAAGAGAATCGACACTCCAGCAGTATGATTCAGCAGTGAGGACATTAGCCATCTTTCTAAAAGAATCAGATGCTCAGACAATGACTACAAATCTGGCAATTTCATTTTTTAGAACTCTGTTCGAAAAAGGTCTAGCCGCTAGTACTATTACTACGACTAAATCCGCCTTGAAAAAGATATTTCAGTCTGGCTTTAATATTGATTTAACAGATTCATACTTTTCGTCTATACCTAGAGCATGTGCTCGGCTGAGACCAGTAAATCGACCTCATACGGTCTCCTGGTTTTTAAATGAAGTACTCAAGTTAGCCTCAGATACTGATAATGAATTGTGCTCTTATATAACCCTTCTAAGAAAAACATTATTTTTACTGAGCCTGGCCTCAGGTGCTAGAATATCAGAGCTGTCGGCTCTCTCTAGAGAACCAAATCATATTGATTTCCTCCCGTCAGGAGAAGTTCTGCTTTCTCTGGACCTGAAATTCTTGGCAAAGAATGAAGACCCTCAGAACAGATGGTCTCCATGGAAGATTGTCCCTCTTCCACAAGACCCATCATTATGTCCAGTTATTACACTAAAGTCTTATCTTGACAGGACTTCTAATAGGTCTTCAGGTCCTCTTTTTATTAGAGAGAAAGGTGGAACCATTTCCTTAAAAGGCATCAGACAACAAATTCTTTATTTCATTAAACAAGCTAATCCGGATTCAGTTCCTCAGGTACATGATATCCGAGCAGTAGCTACCTCAGTTAACTATTTTCATCATATGAACTTTGATCTCAAAAAGTATACGGGTTGGAAATCCCCGACAGTATTTGAACGCCACTATCTAAAGTCTCTAGAGGCCCTTAAATATTCTGCAGTGGCAGGAAACGTTGTCTTACCTGATACAGCCTAATTATGTAGTTTGTGAAGTTGGATATTATTAATTAGCTTTATTTTCACTATTATTACCTTTTGGTACTCCCTCTCACCTACCTGCTTCGCTTGTGTTCCCTCCCTTCTTGCCTTTTTTATCGGACTGGATTGCTTATTGGCCCACTCCTGTACTTGTACATAGTCCATTATTCATATAACTGTATATTCATTAACTATGTTGACTCTCCTGGTGATGGTATGAACTTGGCCATATATGTTTTTTACACTATTACTCCTATTTTGGTTATTGTTAATCTTAGATCATTAAAATTTGATGATAAGGAAAAGTTTTATTTTTCCTTTTATATTTATAAAAAGTTTTAGTCTTATTCTAGATCTCCCAAGCTTGTATGGCTGATTCTCTGTTACTATTTCACTGGGCAACACAGGCCTATCCCAGAAAAGGGATTTTGACAAAGGAAAAATCTATTTCTGGGTGAAAGCGTGTGTCGCCCAGTGAACCCATCCCTCTCTTTTCCTTTCACCACCCTTTAGCTGGCCCAAGCTTGGGTGCATGAGCGGAGGGGGATCGTTGTAACGGCTCCTCTCTGGTGAGGGATTTTGAGAGAGGAGAGACTATTTGGCTGGAGGTCTGTGGTAGTGGCATCCACTCGCCCCGTTTTTATACCAACACCTATGAAGGTGATCGATCCAGAGGTAGTAACTTTGGCATTCCATATGGCTTTTTTCTCTGGTATATTTAGCAATTATTTATACCTTGAAATGAGTGTTATAAGGAACATTTCACTCGGTGACACAGGCCTTCACCCAGAAATAGATTTTTCTTTGTCAAAATCCCTTTATTAATCATTAATATTTGAAAATCAGTTGTAATGTAAATCATTTATTTATACTACAAAACAAATACATACGTAAGTAAGTGAGAGAGAAAGAGAGAGAATGTTATTGTTTTTGTTTAATCTCATTAAACTTGATATTATTTGAAAACTAGCACTGTATATTATTCTTTTTCCATAAAATGTAGTAATGCCCTTAAAGATATACTTATACATACATTTCCAGCCCAAACAGAGGGCAAGAGTTACCACTATGACATACATTATCTCATGTGGAGAGAGAGAGAGAGAGAGAGAGAGAGAGAGAGAGAGAGAGAGAGAGAGAGAGAGAGAGAGAGAGAGAGAGAGGGTTATCATTATTTAAGAGAGTGAAATGGATAGATTATTGTATTTCTTTAAAATACTATCACATATGAATTTTGAAATTAGTTATGTTATTATTATGCAAAAATATAATAAACATATACACATGTACCATAGAAATTCTCTCATCTCAGAGAGAGAGAGATTGTATGATCTGGTGAGGGCAACAACACTCCCCTCCTGTCACATTCCTTGATATATTGACAGCTGTTGGACCCAGGCATCTCAGCTTGGCTAACTGGAGTTCAAAGACAAGCTGCAGGGCAAAGTGGATTTTCTTTCATTCTTACATAATTTTTTTTATTTATAAACTAAGATCTTACTAATTCACTTCAGTATTTTCTTTAATGAATTGATATTATTGCTGTTTACATTAATATTGATACTGAAAATCAAGTAAATCATTTATTTATCATACAAAAAATACATCCCTGTGAGAGAGAGAGAGAGAGATAGCCCAGTTGAAGAGAGAGAGGAGAGAGAGAGAGATTAGCGTAGTATTTCTGTAAAATATTTCACATAAGATTTTGTCGTTACAGTTAAATTTATTTTATTATTATTGTTATTATTACTTTTATTTTTATTTTAATTTTAATTTTTATTTTTATTTCAGGAGAGAGAGAGAGAGAGAGAGAGAGAGAGAGAGAGAGAGAGAGAGAGAGAGCACTCCTCCCATCCTGTCACATTACTTGATATATTTAACAAGCTGTTGGACTTCAGCTTGGACCTGGAGTTCGAAAGAAAGATGCGTGAAGACTGGGATTCCTTCATTCTTACAAAATTTTTTAAATTTATAAACTAAAATCTTACTAATTCACTGTAGTATTTTCTTTAATGAATTGATTGCTCTTTACATTAATATTAAATTTTGAAAATTAGTAAATCATTTTTTTATCATACAAAAAACATACATCTCTGTAAGAGAGAGAGAATTACTATTGTTATTATGTGATACCATTTAATCTATTAAACTTACTAATACAGTATTGATCAATATAATATTAGTAAACCATTTTTGTATCATAAAAATGTATTTTAGGCATGAAAATAATGTTGAAATACACTAATTTTAGTGATTATTTATCGTCAGAAACCCCCGTGAATAGATGAATTCCCCACAAATAATGGGTAGATAATGGTCCAGAGAGAAATCTGCGAATCAAGGAGTCCGCGAATCCGGAGAACGCGAATACAGGAGGCCCGCTGTATACTCTATACATATGTACTATAGTAATTATTTAAGTCGGCTAATTCTCTACGTTTAATGCAGATGACTTATGATATTTGGTACAAAGAGAAATTGAATGACACTAACAAGAGTTTGCTTAATGTATACTATGGTACAGTAGTACCTCGAGATACGAAAGGCTCTACTTACGAAAAACTCAAGATACGAAAGCCAATGCGAAAAATTTTACTGCTCTACATACGAAAAGTTTTCAAGATATGAAAGGTTGTTGCTGTAAATTCCCGAGATTCGCCCGGACCACCGAGAACAATTTTAAAACTCCCGCGCCGCCAACTGAGTAAACTCGCCACCATCCTCCCGCTCTCCCATTGGTTCCTGATGCTAGTCACCCCATAAGGTCCTGCTCTCTATTGGTCAGCCTCTACCCCTTCTGCTTTAAGTATTCTATTGGTAAAAGGTTGCTGTAAATTGAAAAAACTAGTCATGCAATACATTTAATAAAAGAAAACATAGGTAAAGATAGAATAAAAGAATAGAAAATGAATGGTTACTATACTGTTTGGTAGTTCAGTAGTGAAGAGAGATAATGAAAATTTAGGCTTACTGTGTAAAAGTGATTGCTTGGCAATCGTTCGATACCTGTAAGTGCTGGATGTAAACAGACGTTTGGAAGCTTTTTTTTTTTGTTTGTTTATTATAGTTAATGGTTACTTAATAATTATTTGAAATGAGTA
Source organism: Macrobrachium nipponense (assembly GCF_015104395.2). NCBI lineage: Eukaryota > Metazoa > Arthropoda > Malacostraca > Decapoda > Palaemonidae > Macrobrachium > Macrobrachium nipponense. The sequence goes on along the minus strand of NC_087215.1, from coordinate 20,295,080 downwards.
CATGCAATACATTTAATAAAAAAAATTGTGAATTAGATATCATAAAATATAAAATAAATCAGACTGTCAACAAATACGTAATTTTTAGAATTCTTCTTCTTTTTTATTATTACGTTACGTATACGTATGTTTCATTATAGCTGTCAGTAACTCGGTATCTCCATTAGGTAAAGATAGAGTAAAGAATAGAAATGAATGGTAGGTTATTACTTGTGGTGGTTCATTAGTTGAAGAGAGATACTAATGACAATTTATGGCTTACTGTGTGCTAGGAAAAATGATTGCTTGGCGTTCGTTCGATTCTCGTAAGACGGGTAAGAGCTGAATGTAAACAATCAATTGGAAGGTTTGTTTTTTTGTTTGTTTGTGTATTATAGTTAATGATTAATTAATAATTATTTGAAATGAGTACATACTGATTATTTATACATTTTATTGGCATATTCTAAGCTTTTAGCTCTTAGGTTTAGATGTCAGAATCATAGACTAGGCTACAGTAGCAACCGCTAACATAGGCTAGGCTTATTGCTAAGGGACATATGCTAAAGTCCTAATATATGCAGTAAAAATGGGGCTTGAACATGCATGCAGTTGAATATTACTCAAGTATGTACAGTATTTTGCCTTTTTGGAGTCATATTCTTCCGTCGTAACCCTAGAACATGTGTTTTAGGCCTGGAAATGTAATTTTACTGGGGTGGTTTTGGAGGGCTTGGAACGGATTAGCCATTTTACATGTAAAATGTGTTCCAAGATACGAAAAAATCCATTGATACGAAGGCCGTCTCGGAACGGATTAATTTCGTATCTCGAAGGTACCACTGGTATATTGGATACATATACAGTAGCCTAGCTTACAGTATACTATACAATTGTGGTATAGTAATTATTAATATCAGCTAATTCTGGAGGTTCATTGCATTCTTATGTATGATAATTCACTATAAAATTTAACAAAACACGAAACTCGAATCAGATTCAGTCTGACATTTCCATAATTGAAGGGTTGTACAGCTGCTGGTGGCTATATATAATTATAAAATACAAATGTAATGAATATTTGTCTATTCCATGATTCTTTTAAAAAGTATATATTACTTCACTGTATCCAGTAATATTGTATGTATCTCATATTATTGTATTTTAAGATATCAACATAGTGGTCATTGTTTGGTTTGGAAATCAGCTGATGGCAGATAAGAGGTTGATTTTGCTGTATTAACACAATTCTGAGTGAATTTTCTTGCTTCTAGTTAGTATAAATATTTATATGGGACAAGGTAATTTTTCGTTATACAAGTGTTTTTAAGTTGAAATATAACTTGAATAAGTCTCATTGTGGACTAAATTATTTTCTTTGTAACAGAATGTGTTGGGGCATGTTTATTGTATAAAAAAATTGATTCTATTCGCTATTCGGGCTTTAAATTTGTTATCTTTTATTGATGTGAAAACAACAGTAAAATGTGTATTTTCAAGCCAGGTAGTTTTGATCAAAATAGTTTTCTATCTATTTTATCTTCAGTTGTGTTTGATGGCATATCATAGTTTATGGGAGTTTTATCCTTGTTGTTAATGCGCGATAATTGTCATTAACAGCTTGAAGAATGTTTCCTCAGCTTCAGCTACAACTTGCAGTATAAATTTAATAGTACATTTCCTTGCCGATCCTCTATCCGTAGCGAATAAAGTTGTTAGTACATAGAACTATGTCAGTCCTATTCTGCATAACGTTATTTATGACATAACTACGGTAATTGTTTACTATCAAACTGTGATTGACATACAAGCAAAACTAATGTGTTATCCGATTCAAGTGTACTTAACTAAAAAGTTGTTTCTGTTTCAGTTGTTCATGGCTGTACACATTATGTAACGAGTATAATGTTAAAACTACTGCCATCATTCTTTTGTACTTTTTTGAGCTTATTAATTAGAAGATGGGAT
>NC_087215.1:20262232-20292633 GCF_015104395.2 Macrobrachium nipponense | reverse complement strand
TTTTGGGTATATTTGAAGTAGATTATTAAAGGTAGGTACACATTTGGTATCTGAACTTTCAAGATAGGCAGTTATAAACATTTTTAGTGGTTGTTTATTCGAAGGCTAGGATACCATTTAGGGGGAAACTCAGCAGTCGATCCATCGTCATTGCGTGGCTCAGCCTTATTCACTCTATATTTAATTGGTGAAACAAGAATACAATTACATCTTTATGCATACCACTCAAAAGATTTAAGTTTCGTCAACATAATGTAATATATGAAAGCGCCATACGAAATAAAATAAGCACGTGAGGTCCTCGAGAAATATGTTTTCAAGGCAGTTTTGGAATCCAATATGGCAGCAACCACGTGACTTGCCATTCATAACCACAGCCAAGCCACCATCTTTCCCAGCCTTCCCAGCACTCGTCTGAACAATGTTTATTGATCTTACTGAAGATTGCAGTTATAATCAGCACAAAAAAAACATTTTGTTGCCTATAGTAGTGAAAGTATGAAACTTTTTATTCCCAGGGTCATGGTTTGAACTGAAATTCATTTTACCTTGTAATCGGTGGTTTTATCCTCACTGCATCATAACTGAAACTCCACATTGCTTATTTGATTGTAATTATACACATTTTGGTCTTCATTTACTCCAAATTGCACTTGAACCATGCTGCGGTCCTGGTTCCTAGGCACTCACTACCACAAACACAGTTACAGGCAGCACACAACTGCACAGTTTATGAGGTGCAAAGCTTTATTCCCTTAACCCTTAAACGCCGAGCCGGTATTTCCGAAAGTGTCTCCTGTATGCCAGTGGCGTTCGCGAGTGAGCGCCGAAGCGGAAAAAAAGTTCTTTTAAAAAGATCACAGCATGCTTAATTTTAAAGGTTAAGAGTTCATTTTTGGCTCCTTTTTTTGTCATTGCCTGAAGTTTAGTATGCAACCATCAGAAATAAAAAAAATATCATTATCATATATAAATATTGGAATATAAGACAGCGTGAAAAAAAAAAATTATATGAATTGTATACAAATCGCGCTGTGAGCAAAATGGTTAAAGCTAATGAGTTAATTATTTTTTCGTTGTATTTTACACTAAATTGCGATGATTTTGGTATATAACAAATTGTAAAACGATCAAAGCAACACAGAGAAAATATTATCACAATATGACGCATGAATTCGTAAACACGCGGATTGTAAAATAAAGCACCTTGTTTTCAAAATTTCACCATAAATCGAAATATTGTGCTAGAGACTTCCTGTTTGTTGCAAAATGAAGGTAATTGATTGAATATTACTAAACTGTAAGTGTTGTAGCTTACAATTGTAGTTTTCGACCATTTCGGTCGAGTTAAATTTGACCGAAAGTCGAATTTTTCTATTTACGTTATTTATATGAAAATATTTCAAAACTGATAAAAACTACAACCATGAGTTGTTTTGGTTGTATTCTACATGAAATTGCGCACATTTTCATATATAAAAAACTTTATGTACGGGCTAATTTAAAATGGTGCAAACATTACGACAATCGGACGAAAAAATGATATTGTTATGTTACAATAAAGTTTCATACATACTTACCTGGCAGATATACATAGCTAAGACTCCGTCGTCCCGACAGAAATTCAAATTTCGCGCCACTCGATACAGGTAGGTCAGGTGATCTACGGCCTGCCCTGGGTGGCAGGACTAGGAACCATCCCCGTTTTCTATCATATTTTCTCTCTTCCACCTGTCTCCTGCGGGGAGGCTGGGTGGGCCTTTAATTGTATATATCTGCCAGGTAAGTATGTATGAAACTTTATTGTAACATAACAATATCATTTTCATACAATCAACTTACCTGTCAGATATATACATAGCTGATTGGCACCCTTCGGTGGAGGGTAAGAGACAGCTACTATTGGAATAGACAGGTAAACAACATATGTTGTAGGTATAGAATAAACCTTGGTTCCTACCTGATAGGTGGTAGACTTGGTGGGTGTTTGCCCAGTAGTCTGCATCACCTCAAGAAACTTTAGCGAGATATGTGATCTATGGCCAAGAGTTCTTGTGGGTCTGCCGATGGGGTCTTACCCCACTTACTCAGCAGAGCCTAAAAGGACTTTGTCAATGGGTGCTGATCCACTTATATGACAATACACCTTATGAAGGAGCACACAACCAATCCCGACCACCTGATCCTAACCATGTGTTAGAACTAAGGATTGTTACAGTTATCCCCGAACTCGTCACAACAACCGTAACTCAAAAACCACTACGCACACATACAAATTTTTTTACAAAAAAAAAATTATACTCAACTAATTGGATATGACGAGAATTCTCTTATGAACAACATAGACGGCCGCACCCGTGCGAGCCTGAATCCTCCATTGTTCGAAGAGATTCTCGACCATATCCAAAACAGAAGAAACAGATATTACATTTTAAGGATTGGTGTCGGCTCCCGTACCCAGAATCGTATCTGCCGATACGATAGGACCTAGAGAAAAGCACTTCTCATACGTCACACGCACGTCTTTCAAGTAATGAGATGCAAATACTGAGTTGATCTCCAATATGTCGTATCTATAATGTTTTTAAGCGACATATTCTTATAAAACGAGAGAGACGTCGCAAACCGCTCTTACTTCATGAGCTTTTACCCTCAGTAGTTGTAATTGTTCGTCAGGACAGACCTTATGAGCGTCCGTAATGACGTTTCTTACAAAGAACGCTAGAGCATTCTTGGACATCAGTCTTGTGGGGTCTTTTACCGCGCACCAAAGACCTTGTCTAGAGCCTCCCAACTGACGCTTCCTCTGAAGATAGAAACTTCAGAGCTCTAACAGGGCATAGAGACCTCTCTGCTTCTCTGCCTACGAGACTAGACATTCCTTTGACTTCGAATGACCTAGGCCAGGGATTCGTGGGATTCTCGTTTTTCGCTAAAAACAGGGTCTTAAACGAGCAAATCGCCGAGTCTCCCTTGAATCCTACTTTATCCTGCAGAGCTTGTAACTCACTAATTCTTTTTGCCGTCGCTAACGATAAAAGAAATAGGCATTTTCTAGTTATGTCTCTAAATGAAGCCAGATGCGGAGGCTCGAATCTATCCGAAGACAGATATTTGAGGACTACGTCCAAGTTCCAGTTCGGAGGTACTGGTTCCTTAGACTTGAAGTCTCAAAACAAAAGATCTTATGAGATCGTGGAGATCTTTGTTATTTGCCAGATCTAAACCTCTGTTCCATGAATACAGCCGAGAGCATACTTCTGTATCCCTTTATTGTGGATACGGCTAGATGAGATTTTACTCTCAGGAATAGCAAGAAATCAGCAATTTCCGCTATAGAGGTAGAGGAGGAGGACAACTTCTTGGCTCTACACCACCTTCTAAAGACCTCCCACTTCGACTGGTATACTTTCGTAGTGGAGGTTCTGCGAGCTCTCGCGATCGCGCTTGCCACTTCGCGAGAAAAACCTCTCGCTCTGACAAGTCTTTCGATAGTCGAAAGGCAGTCAGAGCGAGAGCGGGGAGGTTTTGATGGTACCTCTTGAAGTGTGGTTGTTTGAGAAGATCCGTCCTTTCTGGTAGGGATCTTGGAAAGTCTACGATCCACTCTACCACCTCCGTGAACCATTCCTGGGCCGGCCAAAAGGGGGCTATTAAAGTCATCCTCGTCTCTTTTGACGCCACAAACTTTTTCAATACTAACCCAGGATTTTGAATGGGGAAAAGCGTAAACGTCCACTCGAGACCAGTTTAGCAGGAAGGCGTCTACCATAATTGCTCTTGGGTCTTCCACGACCGAGCAAAACACTGGGAGCCTTTTTGAAATGTATGTTGCGAAGAGATCCACATGAGGAGTTCACCACAGAGACCAGAGATCGAGACACACTTCCTCGTGCAGAGTCCATTCTGTATGAAGGACCTGGTTCCTCCTGCTGAGCCTGTCCGCCCTCACATTCCTTACTCCCTGTACGAACCTTGTCAGCAGGGAGATGTTCCTGTGAGACGTCCCAAGTAATAGGTCCCTCGTGAGTTCGTAAAGGAACGAAGGAGTGTGTCCCCATCCCTGTTTCCGAATGTAGGCAAGTGCGGTGGTGTTGTCCACGTTTACTTGCACTACCTTGTCTCTCACCCGAGGTTCTAGGCTCTTCAAGGCCAGGTGTACGGCGAAGAGCTCTTTGCAGTTTATGTGCCAGGACACCTGTGCTGGTTCCCAGGTGCCTGACACTTCCTCTGAGCCTAATGTCGCTCCCAACCCCAACGTCTCCGACGCGTCGGAGAACAACACTAGGTCTGGGTTCTGTGTTCTTAGAGAGATCCTTTGTTCTCTTCCAGAGGTAGCAACCACCACTGTAGGTGTGCCTTTATCTCCACTGGAATGGGAAAAACGTCCGACAGTTGTCCGTTTTTCCAGCTCCAAGACTTCTGAGGAGGAAATTGAAGTGGACGGATATGAAGTCTTCCGAGAGGGAAGAATTGTTCCAGCGAGGAAAGCGTCCCCAGAAGGCTCAACCATTCCCTCGCTGACGTTTGTTGCTTCTCTAAGAATGAGAGATTATCCTCAACCTTTTGCGGTTCTCTCTTGCGAAGGAAAAAAAACTCGAAAACCCCGAGAATCCATCCGAATCCCCAGATAGACTAGGTCTTGTCTGGGGGTCAGCTGAGACTTCTCGAGGTTCACAAGCAATCCAACGCCTTGGTCAAATCCAGAGTAACTTAGGTCCTCCAAACACTGTCTCTCCGATCTGGCCCTGATGAGCCAGTCGTCTAGGTACATAGAGACATTCACTCCTTTGAGATGAAGAAATCTCGCCACATTCCTCATCAGGCTTGTGAAGACCTGAGGAGCTGACAGGCCGAAACACAAGGCTCTGAACTGAAAGATCCTTCCCCCGTCATGAAACGGAGGTACTTCTTTCGTGAAGGGTGGATCGGGACGTGAAAGTAGGCGTCCTGGAGATCTAGAGACACCATCCAATCTCCTTGTCGTAACATGACGCTAGGACTGAAGCAGAAGTCTCCATGGAGAACTTCTCCTTCTGAACAAATTTGTTCAGAGAGCTGACGTCTAGTACTGGTCTCCAGCCTCCCGAGGCTTTCGCCACTAGAAAAAGGCGATTGTAAAACCCCGGGGAGTTTTGATCCAGTACTAGTTCTATTGCACTCTTGTCCCACATTTGTTCCACCATCGATCGAAGAGTATCCCTCAGCACAGGGTCCTTGTACTTGGCTGATAGTTCCCTTGGTATTGACGTTAGGGGCAGAGTATTCAGGAAAGGGATCCGATATCCCTTCCTTATGATATTTAGTGAAGACCGCGTCTGCGTCTATCAGTGTCCAGGCCTCCACGAATCCCAGGAGCTGGCACCTACTGGTGTTTGGAGGAGAAATGTTTCATTTTCCCTTTTTAAAGGGACCGAAAGGCGACCTACCTCTCTTCTCTGGAGCCTTCCTTCTTGCGGGAGGTCTGGAGATCGGACCACCTCGAAAGGGCTGCATAGAAGTGCTAGGTTCTTTCTTGGCAGAAACTAAAGCAGGTTTCTTCTTCCTAGCTGACTGCGTCAGAAGATCCTGCGTCGCCTTCTCAGTTAAAGAGTGAGCCACGTCCTTCACTAACTGAGAAGGGAACAAATAGTCAGATAGAGGTGCATACAGTAGAGCTGCCCTCTGTGCATGCGAGACTGCCTTTGTTAAGAAGGCGCCATACACCGTCCTTTTCTTCAAAAGACCTGCTCCAAATAATGAAGCGACTTCAAAAGATCCATCCTGTACCGCTTTGTCGATGCAAGACAAAATGCATAACAGGGCTTCAGGTTCGATTCCCTGTGAATCGTGAGCTTTCTTGGACATCACCCCAAGGGACCAATCTAAGAAGTTGAAGACTTCCAATACATGGAAAAGTCCCTTGAGGAGATGATCCAGTTCTGAAATACTCCATGTAATACGAGCAGAATTAAGACTAGGACGCCTTGAAGCGTCAACTAACGTCGAAAAGTCTGCCTCTGTTGTAGAAGGGAGAGCGATACCCATATCCTCCCCCGTCTTGTACCATATGCCTCTTTTCCCAGCTAACCTTGCTGGAGGCATGCAAAATACTGTCCTGACTAAGTCTTTCTTCGACTTCATCCAGGAGTCTAAGGCGTTTAAAGCCCGCTTCATCGAGATGGGTGGGGGCTTCATCTTCAGAAAAGACGAAGGCTTCTTCGCCTTCGCACTCGAAAAGAGCGAGCGCGGAGAAGGAGGAGCAGCCGGAGTCAACTCGTCTCCGTATTCCTCCAGAAGCAGGGTAGTCAACACTTTATAGTTAGACAAGCCCTCTCTTCCATGATCGTCATCATCCGAGTTTTCTTCCAACTCGTGATAATTCTGATTTTCCGTTCTCCTTTCAGAGCTTTCTTCCTCTGGAGGAGACAAACTCCTGATAGGAGAGGGGCTAAGGGAATGAAAGTCTTTCCTTTTCCCCGTTCTGATCGACTTGGAAGGCGTCACAACCTGCGGCTTCTCTTGCGCTTTAGAAGACGTCTTGTATGACGCTTTCCCGATCTCCGAGCGTCATGTATGACGTCTCTTGTTGACGTCTTGATGACGCTTCGCGTCTGGAAGATCGCTTCGCTCTCTAAGGGCTTCCTACTCGCGTCACAATCTTGGACGGAGCGTCACGTCTAAGATCCGCTTGAAAAGACGCTTCACTTCTAAAAGACGTCTTTCGTTTCTCTTGTATTACAACACTCTCGTCAGCCCCCGTTCTTCGAGCAGGTGCGAGAGGACGAGACTTCTTAATTGGAAGCGTCACGTCCTTCCGACGGGGCGCTAAAACTCCCACAAGAGATGACAGTTGTTCCTGAACCGCCATAATTATCTTTCTTGACGCTTCTCCCACGTCTAGTGCAGACGCCTCTCAGTCATCACTCGGGGAAGAAGCATGATGGGGTACTTCCTCATAAGCGTCAGGTGACGCTGACGCCACCATTCGCCTTCTTAATAGCAGACGGGGCGTCCTCCGAGAAGCGCTCTGGGCTCGAATCAATGTCTTGCTTCATATGACGCTTCAGCGGTCTCGATAAGTTCGACTCCTTCCACCCATCGTTAGGTGAGGGAGAGGGAGAGGACGAGAACACTCGCGAAGGACGCTTTTTCTATAGCGCCCTTGAGCTGGCTGCCATGAAGCAGAGCTAGCTGAAGGGACGTCTGACCGTGGGGATTCCCACGACCTCCTTAGGCTTTCGACTTTCCTTCTCCTCTGGCATGGGAGCTTGGAAGAGGTCTAGGCCTGGGAGCGCCGCAGGGACGATCAAACGCCCCCTCCACACACTGATAGGACTCACTTCACTAAAATGTCACTATCACTAGCCTTACTTTCGAGTCGGCCATCTTGGACTTTCATGTCTCTGATAGTCGCTTTCAGATTGGCGATTTCCGATGCCGAATCCGAAAAGACACTCTGAGAATGAGATCTATAGGGAGAATCTACAGTAGTAGGGTTAGAACTTATCAGTGAAAGGCTCAATAGGCCTTGAACTCACACCTTTCAGTCGTCTAACTCTATCCCTCTCTAACTTCTTCAAATAAGAAGTCAAAGTCTTCCACTCTTCTGCATTCAAACCCTCGCATTCCTTACAAGTGTTAATAGCAGAACACTGAACCCCCCTACATTTACGGCATACAGTGTGAGGATCAACCGAAGCTTTCGGTATCCTCACCCTGCAGCCTACATTCACACATTCTCACAACTCACATTAGAATCAGACATACTGAGAAAAATCCAAAAGAGTTATCCAAAAAACAGTCCACAGTACGAATGCCCAAAACACGATCCAAATACGTCACCAAAAAGCCGAAAAAACGTTGATCAAATGTTGAAAAAAGAATCTAAGTCAGGAGGTAATAACAACAATGTTGATACCACCGGCGACAGAGAAAATATGATAGAAAACGGGGATGGTTCCTAGTCCTGCCACCCAGGGCAGGCCGGTAGATCACCTGACCTACCTGTAGCGAGTGGCGCGAAATTTGAATTTCTGTCGGGACGACGGAGTCTTAGCTATGTATATATCTGACAGGTAAGTTGATTGTATGAAAATTTCTGATTTTTTCGGAAGAGTTACCGAGCGGACGTAAGGAAAAAGGTTTTTTTTATAAATTCACCATAAATCGAAATATTGTGCTAGAGACTTCCAATTGTAAAATGAAGGTAAATGATCGAGTATTACTAGACTATAAGAGTTTTAGCTTACAATTGCGTTTTTCGACCATTTCGGTAGAGTCAAATTTGACCGAAGGTTGAAATTTTGGCACTTATCGTTATTTATATGAAAATATTTCAAAACTGATAAAAGCTACAACCATGAGTTGTTTTTTTTGTTGTATTCTACATGAAATTGCGTACATTTTCATATATAATACTCTATGTAACGGCTAATATAAAATGGTGCAAAAATTATGTCAGTGACGAAATAATTTCCGAGATGTGTAGCTGATGCTTTTTAGTGCGAGAAGAAAGAAATTCGCGCTTGCGCGCCTGGGTAACGAATGTAAACAAAACGGTAGATCTAGGGTACTTATCCGCGGCAGCCTAGACTATGGCAGTTGCGGTTTTTCTATGCAGTTTTACCTACTGATCAAGAATTTTAAGTAATATTTATTCAGACGACTGTAATTAACCCCCCAGGGGCCAGTACTAAACACGGCGAAATACATTGGACGCCCCAATCCCTAGTGGATGTCGTATCCGCGGCTACGTTTCTTGCAGTCCGTGCGGACTGCTTCTGTAGAAATACCAACAAAACAACAGCTTGATCCCTGAGCTCCCAGCATCCCCCAAGGCGCGCGATTCAAAAGTTTTCGCCTAGTAGGCCTATAACTATTTTTCCGCAAATTTTTAACAAACTTTTTTTTGTCGACGTACCATACGTCGGTTCGGCACCCGACAGACAATTTTCGTCGACATTTAATACGTCCAATCGGCGTTAAAGGGTTAATTGTTTACTTTACTCGAAATTTTAACTTTACTTTATTACTTCTAAATGTTTATTTAATTCATGTCTATTAACCCTTTTTTGCAACCAAATTAACCACGAAAAATTACAGATATTTCTGAAGTACATACGAGCAGACAATGACAAAATGACTCATCATGGCCAATCTAGTGGAGCTTCACACATACGCCGATGCATTTACAAAAAGGTTTTCATGAATTCTAGTTGTCATAGTAATGCAGTAATGATAACATTGCTGTAATATGTATATATACTACAAATAGATACGTTAATTTCACTTATTTCCCCGGTTTTGTGTAAGTCTTATACCCAGTTTGGAAGGTAAACACATACCAACTGGCAACACTGAAACAATTGGAGAGGGCAAAGAATGCCAGAGGTACCGTTCACAAGCAAAACTGTTGATATTTGAGTCAGGAATCTAGTTACTTTTTCAATAACGATATTTTCCAATTAATAAAGATGAATATGTAAAAATATTTATGCAATTCATGACCTTATACTGCCATTTAACTATTTATTTAAATAATTATCTAGTTCCCACTTCTAGTTTCCTTAAAAAAGTAGTGGTTGGAAGTCTGTGTTTACTATTGTTGTGATGAAAGTGCCCCAGCGTCTATGGTTACAAGTGGCGTGCGGATTTAGCACAAGAAATGGGAAGTTTGTGTAGACAAGTGACTGCAAACATCGAGATGGAGTCAATCTTCGAAATATTTATAGTTGTAAGTAAAAATTTTGAAAGCGTCATGGAGGTAGTGTGCACTTCATATGGCCATCCTTTTCTTTACCCTCTGTTTAAATCTTAAAATATGGCCTTAATTTCTAACTTTGGAGAAAATACTTACTTCGAAATGAGAGTAGAGTTCTTGAGCTGCACCTCTTACCACCAACAACTCATGACTGATGACCATCTCTGGTGTCAGGACGTGTTAAAGTACTTTTTTGGTGGGTGGCCACAAACACGGTAGTCAGTGGCTTGGCTAGTCCAGTCGGTTGTTTACCCTATGTAAAGATGGTACCGATTACCCCAGTGTAGGTTAGGCTATATTCAAGATGTGATTTCTCCAACAAATGATGGGCTTTTTGGAACCTATCCCCATTGTAAGTAGGAGAATACCCATAAATAGAAATGACAAAAACTGGTGAAAGACACAATTAGCACCAGTTATTTTGTAACATAAATCCCCCTCCACTCTCGTCTTTTGATCAAATGAAAAAATAACCTAAGACATAAGGCTATAGTCTAACCTAGGATATAGGGTTATAAATTAAATTGCCGTACCTAAACTTTCCGTGAAATCATTAATGAATCATACAGTAGCATTGAACCAGACAGTCTTAGGATAAAGTAGGCTAGGATATAGGCATCCTATAGCCTACAGTAATGAGATCCTACAGACACTTGAATATATACCATAACTTACAGCCTAAACTTAACATTAACCTTTGAGTCAATCATCGAGATATCATCATATAACATATGAGTAGGGTAAAAAATCACTGACTACTAACCCTCATCACGCTGGACGGGTGTTATTCACTCGATATTTAATTGGTGAAACAAGAATACAATTACAACTCTAAGCATACCATTCAAAAGATTGAAGTTTCGTCAACATAATGTGATATATGAAAGCCCTATACAAACTAAAATAAGCATGTGACACTCTTCGTAAAATATGTTTTCAAGGCAGTTCTGAAATCCAATATGGCGGCTACCGTGTGGATGGAAGGGTCTGGTCACAGATGGACACCATCTTTCCCAGCCTTCCCAGCACTCATATGAACAATGTTAGCATATATATGAAACATTTATTGATCTTACTCAAGATTGGTTGTAATCAGCACAATAAAACAACATTTTGTTGCCTATATTAGTGAAAGTATGAAACTTGTTATTTCCGGGGTCATGGTTTGAACTGAATTCATTTTTACCTTGTAATCGGTGGTTTCTATCCTTACTGCCATCACAACTGAAACTCCAAAGTGCTTATTTGATTGTTATTATACACATTTTGGTCTCAATTCACTCCACATTGCACTTTAAACAAGTTGCTGTTCCTGGTTCCTAAGCGCGCGCGCCACAAACACAGTTACGAACAGCAGACGACGACACTGCAAAGTTTTATTCCCTAAATTGTTTACTTTACTCGTTATTTAGTTCAACTTTACTTTGTTATTTAAAAATGCTAATTTAATTCATGTATATTATCCCTTTTTTGCAACCAATTTACCCCGAAAAATTACAGATATTTCTAAAGTAGATAAAATCCAATGTTTCTAACCTTGTCGTACATCCGGCTGCCAAAAACCATAGAGGAACAGACTATGGATAAGTGGATTATATATATATTTTTTTTTGCTTTTTTTTGCTAGCACTTTTCATTGATTTAAGTCTATATTAGTATTTTGATTTTTTTAAATAACTGTAAGCCAGAAATACATGTAACCTTTAATGTTTGCATGCTAAGAATGGCAAAATCATCGTTGCCACATTAGTGGAGCTTCACACATACGCCGATGCATTATTATAAACTGTTTCCATGAATTCTAGTTGTCATAGTAATGCAATAATGATAAAATTGCTTTAATATTTATGTACAGTGGTACCTCGAGATACAAAATTAATCCGTTCCGAGGCGGCCTTCGTATCATGAGTTTTTCGTATCTTGAACCGCATTTTACATGTAAAATGCCTAATCCGTTCCAAGCCATCAAAAACACCCCAGTAAATTATATTTCCAGGCCTACAACACATGTTCTAGGGTTATGACAACAATCCGACGTTATAAATATGACTCCAAAAAGGCAAATTCTGTACATATTTGAGTAATATTCAACTGCATGTAATGTTCAACCGCAATTTTTACTGCATATATTAGGACTTTAGCATATGTCCCTTAGCAATAAGCCTAGCCTATGTTAGCAGTTGCTACTGTAGCCTAGTCTATGATTCTGACATCTAAACCTAAGAAGCTAAAAGCTTAGAATATGCCAATAATATGTATAAATAATCAGTATGTACTCATTTCAAATAATTATTAATTAATCATTAACTATAACACACAAACAAACAAAAAAAACCTTCCAATCGTTTGTTTACACTCAGCTCTCACGAGTACCGAACGAACGCCAAGCAATCACATTTCCTAGGACACAGTAAGCCATAAATTTTCATTAGTATCTCTCTTCAACTAATGAAACTACCAAACAGTATAATAACCATTCATTTCTATTCTTTATTCTGTCTTTACCTAATGGAGATACCGAGTTAGTGACAGCTATAATGAAACATATACATAACGTAATATTAAAACAGAAGAAGAATTCTAAAAAATACGTATTTGTTGGCTTTGACGATAGCAGTCTGATTTATTTTATATTTTATGATATCTAATTCACAATTTTTTTATTAAATGTATTGCATGTACTCATTTCAAATAATTATTAAGTAACCATTAACTATAATAAACAAACAAAAAAAAAAGCTTCCAAACTTCTGTTTACATCCAGCACTTACGAGTATCAAACGATCGCCAAGCAATCACTTTTCCTAGTACACAGTAAGCCATAAATTTTCATTATCTCTCTTCAACTAATGAAACTACCAAACAGTATAATAACCATTCATTTCTATTCTTTATTCTATCTTTACCTAATGTTTTTTTTTTTTATTAAATGTATTGCATGAATAAGTTTTTCAATTTACAACATCCTTTTACAAATAGAATACTTAAAGCACAAGGGGTAGATGCTGACCAATAGGAGAGCAGGATCTTATGGGGTGACTAGCATCAGGAACCAATGGGAGAGCGGGAGGATGGTGGCGAGTCTACTCAATTGGCGGCGCGGGAGTTTTAAAATTGTTCTCGGTGGTCCGGGCGAATCTCGGGACTTTACAACAACAACCTTTCGTAACTTGAGCAATTTTCGTATGTAGATCCGTAAAATTTTTCGTATTTGCTTTCGTATCTCGAGTTTTTCGTAAGTTGAGCCTTTCGTATGTCGAGGTACCACTGTATATATACTTTCAATACATAGACTGATTTCACCAATTTCCACATTTTGTGTAAGTCTTATACCCAGTTTAGAGGGTGAAAACATACCAATTGGCAACAGAGAGAGAGAGAGAGAAAGGAAGGCGAAGGAAGGAAGGACAGAGGTGGCAGTGTAGGGGGGGGAGAGGGTAGGTGGAGCTTTTTACGCGTGTTCGTATCCATTTCTGGATAATGGAGTTTTTCTCTCTTGGTACAAGGACAAGAGTCGTTATTCTTTATGATTAGTGATTCACGATACCCTTATAAATTACGGCACTGGGTGTAATGCACTATAGCAAAATCTCGTTCTGATAAGAGTGCTCGTTACAGAAATATTGCCAAAAAATGTGCTTGCACTGTTTCTGAAACCCATAGTAAGTATGCTGCTTAGTTGTCAATCAAGTTTTTTGTAATCAAGTATTTTTTACAAGCTAGCTATTGTATAAATTTGTATTTTTCTCAATCAAAACATATGCCCCTCAATGCTAACTTTCCTCTTTTAACGACTTTCTGGTCATTGCAAATTCGGCCCCATTAATTTCTTATGGTGCGAAAACTGACAGAGGCCCAGGGACCGAAAGTGATTGCATTACACTACGGCATTAATCCGGCAGTAAAACATCTTCATATATCCAAAAAGTAACTAATAAAGATATATATGCGCATTTCAATTATAACAATTACATGAATAGCTGATAATCTGCATGAATAACTGGTAAACTGTTCTGCAAGAAAGTTGAGTAAAGCAATTATTTACAATAGGTACGAAAGTCAAGATGTTGTGACGTCATAATACAGGACTTAAAAGAAAGTTCTAATTCCAAAAAATAATTACTTAAATTTGAGTCAGAATAGTTACTTTTTCAATAACGAATATTTTCAAATTAATCAACATAAATATGTAAAATATTGATGTTTTACTATTTATTTAAAAAATTATCGAAGTGCACGCTTCGTAGTCGTCTTCTACCAAAACAGTTGTTTACTTAAAAATGTCCTGGTAAGGGACCGTGTTCCAATTGTTGAGATGAAAGTGCCCCAGCGTCAGTGGGTAAAAGTGGTGTGCGGATTTATCACAGGAAATGGGAAGTTTGTTGACACAAGCGACTCCGTAAACATCGAGATGGCGTCAATCTCCTAAGTTACCTAATCGTAAGTAAAAATTTCGAAAGAGTTTTGGTGAGATTTCCACTGCCGTAGCCACCCTTTTCACTAACCTCTGTTTAAATCTTAAAATTTGGCATTAATTTCTAACTTTGGAGAAAATACTTACTTTGAAAAGAGAGTAGAGGTCTTTAGCTCCGTTTCTGACCAACAAGTCGCGACTGATGCCCATCTCCGGTGTCAGGATGCGTTGTAATGTACTTTTTCGGAGGGTGGCATGCATTGATCGTCGTTGGCCTGATGCAGGCCATGCGGTGTTTTACCCTAGTTACTCATTTCATTTAGACAGCCTTAGGTTAAGACCACATAGAAGGCAAAGATCTATAGGGTAACCTAGGAGTACTAACATCTACAACTCACTGAATAAAAAGGAGTTCATCCATACCATAGCCTACTTACTTAGGTAGCTAATGACTGATTGAGTGCTCTAAGCCCAAGACACCACCTGCAATCTTCATTCCTGACTCTCACGGTCCTTCTAGGCTCACATTATTACAATAATTATCAGTTACCTTTGTAATTTATCAATTATTACGATTAATTATGAACTGACTCGATGATTAAGACGGCAATTATTATAGAAGATATAAGACGTTGGAATAGAAGTTACGCTACTGAGGCAGTCAATGGCATCACATTGTTGACATTTTGAGCGTCTTCTATTTGATAGTGTTTATGTTTGTGGTTTTGGTTTAGAAGTGGTTTCGCTTGTTTTCATTCGTTCTAATAAGTCAGTTGGTGGACAATTGTAAGCAATCAGTGGGAGTACAATTACACATTTAAATAAATTACTAATGAACTGGATAATTTTATGGTAATTACTAAGGCAAATAATGGATTCAGGTAATGGCGGTTTGTTTACGTTTTGGGCGTCGTCTCCTAATAACTTCTTGTTCCCGGTTCCTGTTTGAATTTGGCGTTTTGATTCAAACCTAATTGATGAAAATGGGAAGTTAGATTTAATCTTTGAGAAATAAAATATGTAGATTATTTAATTAGGAGATCATTATAAGAAATGATAAGTAATCCAGCCGATGTAGTAGTAGATATAATTTGCTGTTGAAACGGCTCCCGTGCTTGTTTTTATTCCTCCTTTATGTTGAAGTTTTTCTCTCTGCAATACCATAATTCTCTTATACACTTTGATATTTTCAACCTCCCCCTCAGCATATCTGCAAATAAGAGTATGTTAGCCATCAGTGCTTCCATGAGCTTTTTTCTATTAACGGAGTCAAATGCTTTTTGGAAGTCCATCGATACCACAAATAATGGGTCCTTTCTTCTGTAAATTTCTTTTATACAATATTCTAAGATATATAAATTATCAATTCCATTTCTTGGTTAAAGCCTGGTTGCTATTCATTTGTTTTCCCTGTATTTCTAATATGTTTATCTATTTTGGTTTTCAGGATCCCCATGAAAATTATATTGATAGATTTGTTAATGCAACTGGCCCTTCTGACTGTGGGGTGCTGTTTCTGGGTGTAAGTGTTGTTTTTTTACTTAAACCAGCTGCTCTGTGGTTTCATGCATTTCAGTAGCCTATGCTGTTTAAACATTCTGCCAATTCACTTTGAAGGTCGGTACTGTCGTGAAAAAATGTGCACTTTTTCATAACGTAATCCCACCGCTCCACATTCGTTTTCCCGACCTTGTTAGTAGGCAAGGTTCCACACATTCACTTTGAAGAAAAGAACGGGATGATTCTCTTGTGTGTTCTCTTTTTTTTTTTTTTTTTTTTTTTCCAAGTCGCTCTGGCTCAACGTGGAACGGTCTCCTGTGTGTTGTTGCAAGTTAATTTCTATAAATGAGAAAAGGATATACCCTTTTGGTAAATCAAAATTCTGCGTAATTCGCTAGTCCACGGAGCCATAAAAAAATAAATAAAGAGCCCCTGCCTCTGTAGCATCCTCTTTACATCTAGAGATCTGACCTAGAAAGGTACCTTAAGGGGCAAGGGGGCGTCCTGTTTGACTGTGTATGTGTTGCTTGATTGTGGGTGTTGCTTGTGACAAATGTTTCATGTAAGTAATCTGGCTTGATCTTGGCCATCGTTGGCAGTGGGCTGATTTCAGTGGATGTGAAGGATACATATGAGTAATGGTGATAACACGTTGAGTAATGTTCTTGATTTTTGGTAATTTTTCGTTGTTTTCCGAGTTTCTGTGTTAGGTGACCACGAAATCACTTCGTGTTGCATTAGTCATTGATTCTTTTGATACTGTTTAGTTTTAGTAGTTATGTGTAATTGTCATTGTTAGTATTAGATTACAATAATTTTTGTAATAAAATCGTAAAATTCGTAATCGTGCCTAATTTAGCTGCACTTGCAACGCGCTGGAAGCTGGCCCTTCTGGTGAATCTATCTGCCATACCAACTGGCCAGGACCTGTTTAGTACGTCGACGAATAATTTGCGACAGGTACTTTGTAATTACAGTTTGAACACAACTGGCTCCATTCTGTCTGGCCGTGGTGCATTAATGACCTCATTTTCTGAAGTTGATTTTTTACAACTCCAGTTACATTGGCTTCTTCCATGGGTTTAATTTCCCTTTGTTATGACATACACTGCACCCATGCTGTCCTAATCATTTCATAATTTCTTCCATGTCATGTGCATGATGTCCTTTCTTGCTCTTATGGTGGGAATACAAACTAAAAAAACAAAAACTCTCAAAACACATGTGTACTTACCAACTACTTAACAACTCAGGGTGAGGAGCTGAACTGTTCGCTGGATACGGCCGTTATAACACTACACAAACAACCCCACAACAATTCAATAACTATACAACAAAAGACCTGTGCACAAACAATCACTAACAACATCAAAAAACCATAACACAAGTCAATACACCACCTACAACATCAAGGAAATACAACTCACCAACAACAACACTCAACTCATCTACAACACAACAGAACTCACAAGCACAACAAACTCAACAAGACAGGCATAACAACCTTCAAACATACAACATCAACAATAATTCAAACAACAACTTCAAAAACACATAAAATAACAGACCATCAATAATAGGTATAAGACTGCTGCCAAAAAACTAACACTCCACCACAGGTTCTGATCTCAGACTGACTGAAGTTCCCAGAACTCTCATCATAGCGACTTACTACAACCACACCAGCAGACAACACAGAACTCACCAACAGCCAATACAATCTTTAACCATCCATCCGCCAATTACGCTCTCTCTCTCTCTCTCTCTCTCTCTCTCTCTCTCGTCTCGCTCCTCGTCTCTCTCTCTCTCTCTCTCTCTCTCTCTCTCTCTCTCTCTCTCTCTCCTTAACCCTGGGAGACATTGTTAAATGAAACAAACAGATCGTCTCTCCATACTTTCACTCCATATCTCTCCTATTTTGTTTTCGTCTTTTTGTTATATTGTTTTCTAGAACTTTACAATCTCTTTCCCTAGGGTTTCTTCCTTAATCTCTTGCTTCTTATTTTCATCATATATCATTATCCATTTTTTTCCGATGTGGTCTTTCCTCTCAGCATGCCTATATATATCCCCAGGTTTTCCTATGTCTGTTTTTTGTCATTCATTATCTCATTTCTAAGTTTTTCTTCATATTTACACATTTCACATCACGTTTGTAGTAGTAGTAGTAATAGTAATTGAAGGGCCTTGACTTCATAACGGCACCTTAAGTTTCATTTAATTTTTTTTCTTTAACTCATTACGTATTTATTAGTAATATATTTTTTTATACCTATGTCGTTTACATTAATCAATTACTCACTATTCACTTCGTATCAAATTCTATATACTAAAATGTCGTAATAATTGTACAATCCAGTCTTTCTTTCTTGTGACATCATTGGCATAGCGGACATCTTGCCATTTTGTTGTTTGTTAATACCTGTTTTTAAATATCTCATCTTCCTTATTTCTCATCATTATTGACATCTTGTTGTTCTTCCTCCCCTTCGTCTTGTGTAGTTTGCGTTTTCTCTTTGAAAGTAGTATGGATACATAGATGGATATATCTTCAAGTACTATATGCAGTTGCCATTAATAACTGTGTGAGGTCGAATAAGACAGAACTGAAAAAAAGATTTATTACCTGGGAACAACATTACGACCCGCACACAGACAGAGGAGAATTTGTGTTTCTTAGCAGGTATTAAAATAACAATAGCAAAAGACATAATGGGCATGCATTGAACTAAATATTAGCGAAAAAGCAAGGAAATTCTACATACAAATATATACATGGGATTCTTGCTGCTTTGCTAGACGAGATACAAGATCGTGATTAATGGGTAAAGAAGGTCTTTACAACTCCTTCATACACACACACACACACACACACACACACACACACACACACACACACACACACACATATATATATATATATATATATATATATATATATATATATATATATATATATATCCTTAAATCCATGGTATAAAGGAAAGTGAAACAGGAACTTGGAACAAGTATTTTCGTAGCATATTCTACATTTTCAAGTTCACACTGAATATACAAGAAGTTGACAGGCTTTTATATGTGGTATATTATTATTTAAGGATGTACTATGTTTTGCTCCTGCTTTCTCCGACTCTGTTTTGTAACTCAAGTTTGATACAATTGTTGTCCTATCAAGAAGTATTATCTCACTTTGTTTACATACGGGACTCTGAGAGACAATAGTGGTCCATACACCATACTTACATATCTGGTAGGTAATTATTAGTAATATTGTAGGGTAAGGATTACTAGCATTGTAAGAGATATTATCATTTACTGTTATCATTGTAAATATACTGTACTTGATTATTAAGAAAGGAATTTGTGTTTGTTTCAGACTGTAGTACTGGTTTAAGTTGAGTAAAGCTTGGGAAGCTGCAGCTAAGTGTTTTATTGTCATCACAATTTACTGAACTTAACCACAACCATGGAGAGGGTGCTGAAACCGCTCGTCTGGATGTCGACCCAAGTTCCCCAACAGCAGCGAAGGAGTGGCTATATTGGCATAGGACCCTTGAGAACTTCATTGAGGAGTGTGATAAGAATGCACCTAACAAATTCAGGACACTTGTAAATGGCGTGTCTCATACAGTGTTTGAGTATATTCAAGAGTGTGCATACTTTGATTCAGCTATAACTATACTAGAAGGACTGTATGTGAAAACACCAAATGAGATTTTTGCTAGGCATTTACTTGCAACAAACTGGCAGAAGCCAGGTGAATCACTTGATGAATTCGTGAGAGAATTAAGGAAGTTAAGTAAAGACTGTAATTTAAAAGCTGTCAGTGTTGATCAATATCGTGAGGAATTAATTCGGGATGCCTTCATCAATGGTCTTTCTTCAGCTCACATACGCCAGCTCCTCCTAGAGAACAACATGTTTGACTTACAAGGTGCCTACAATCAAGCTCATTCCTTGGACCTTGCACAAAGGAATGCTGAAGCCTATACGCTTCTCTGACTGCGCACAGACATCACAAGTTCTTCACTCAACTATAGTGGTAAACCTCAAGTCTTTGGAAGAGGATGCCATGCAAAGCTCACCTGACGCTTCTGAAAAGTCAGCAGTTGCCGCTACCTACAATGTACGAAAGAAATGCTACTTTTGTGGAGGACCATATCATGCTAGAAGTACATGCCCAGCACGTGAAGCTACCTGTCATAATTGTTCTAGAAAGGGACATTTTGCTCGAGTTTGCCAGTCTAAATCGACAAAAGCGTCCGTAGCAACAGTGTTTTGTTCTCATATTATGACTACATTGACAAGTGTTCCTCATGGACTTTCACAGGCTGCTACTGTAGTAACAATTAAAGACAGGAAGTTAAGTGCCCTAATAGATTCATGTAGTACTGAAAGTTATACAAGTGAGAAAGTTGCTGAAGAATTAGATCTGAAAGTGCATCCGTAAGGGAATTAGTATGGCTCAGAAATCTTTAAATACTAATCCTCCCGGATATGTTGTGGCCGACCTCATGCTTGGACTCAACAATCAATCTTATCCCGATACACATCTTGGTGTACTGAGGGACCTGTGTGCAGACATAATTCTTGGGCTAGATTTTCAGAGACAGCATCTAAGTGTAACATTTGAATTGGGTGGGGATAAATCTCAGTTAACTTTGAAAAGCAATAATAACTATTATGTTCTTACAGCTGCAGCACTAGAGGAACCATCACTCTTTCATACTTTATCACCTAATTGCCGACCAATTTCTACCAGATCCAGACGTTACAGTAAGGACGACCAAGACTTTACAGGAAAGGAAGTAAATAGGCTACTCTGTGAGGGCGTAATTGAACCAAGTTTATCTTCAAGGCGAGCCCAAGTTGTTGTTGCGAAAAACCCGAGTGATCAGCATAAAAAGAGGATGTATGTTGACTATTCACAGACAATTAACCAGTATATTGAGTTGAATGCATACCCATTACCAAAGAATGATGACATGGTGAATAATCTTGCTAAGTATCATGTGTTCTATACATTTGACTTGAAAAGTGCATATCATCAGATACCAATTAAAGAGTCAGACAGGAAATACATTGCTTTTGAGGAAAATGGTGGTCTGTATCATTTCTGCAGGATTCCTTTTGGAATAACGAATGGAGTAGCTGCTTTCCAGCGAGCAATAGACAAATTAGTAAAGGAAGAAGGTTTGCAGGGTGCTTTTCCTTATCTTGATAATATCACAATGGCTGGAATTACACAAGAAGAGCATGATCGCAATGTAGATAATTTTCTAAAGGTTGTGGAACGAAGGTGGCTAACCCTAAATGAATGCAAAACTATCAAACCTGTGCGCTCCATAAAAGTTGTAGGTTACTGTGTGGGGAATGGACATATACAACAAGATCCTGAGAGGCTTCGTCCGCTGCAGGAACTATCTCCTCCAACAGATCTGGGATACCTAAGGAGAACTCTAGGTATGTTGGCTTATTATGCCAAATGGATTCAAGATTTTTCAAATAAAATTCAGCCTTTTGCAGCTACAAAGAAGTTTTCTCCAAATGCAAAAGCTCTAAATGCCTTTAACCAACTCAAAAAGGAACTTGAAGATACCAACCTGTATTCAATTGATGAAAACGTGCCATTTGAAGTTAAGTGTGACGCATCTGATTTCGCTGTCTCTGCAGTTCTAAACCAGGTTGGTAGACCTGTTGCTTTTATGTCCAGAACTCTGCAAGGGAGTGAACTTCACTACCACATTGTTGAGTAAGAGGCTACTGCTATCATAGAAGCAGTACGTCGTTTGACAATAGAAAACGTACTAAGATAAAGAATAACAAGATACATGAGTGGAGGGTGGAAATTGCAGCTTACAGCTATACAATACACTGTCGCCCAGGGAAGGAGAATTAATGTGGTTCCTGATGCTCTTTCCCGAGCCTCCTGCTGCTCAACCTTCTCTACTTCTACACTTACCGACCTTCATAATGGCCTTTGCCATCCTGGGGTTACCCGACTGTTGCACTTTGTACTCTCATAAAGGCCACTCAACCAATGGAGAGACTCAGTATAGACTTCCAGGGACCTCTACCTACTGCTTCACGTAATCCATACATGACAGTTGTTGACAAGTATTCACGGTTTCCATTTGCTTTTGCATGTCCTAACATGAGTACCGAGACTGTAATTAGATGCCTGGAGCTGGTATTTAGCCTATGTGGGATGCCAGGTTATAGTCACTCTGCCCAAGGTGCATCTTTTATGTTCAAATATTAAGGCGTTTCTTTCGCAAAAAGGGGTGGCGACAAGCCGTACAACTCTGTATCGCCCAGCAGGGAATGGCCAGGTAGAGAGATTCAGTGGCATCATACGGAAAGCAGTCAAGCTAGCTCTCAGGTCCTGGAATTTGCCTGATAGTCAATGGGAACTAGTACTTCCAGAAGCACTACATTCTTTAAGGTCACTGCTGTGTACATCTACGAATACCTCCCCTCATGAGCAGTTCTTTATGTTCCAGCGTCTTTCCAGTCATGGAAGCTTCTTACCTTCATGGCTAATGGATCCTGGACTTGTACTGTTAAGAAGGTTTGTACGAAATAAGAATGAGCCATTGGTAGATGAGATCGAGCTTGTGAATAGTAATCTGACTTATGCCAATATAAGGTACCCTGATGGGAGAGAATCTTCTGTCTTCGTGACCTAGCTCCTTGTCCTGAAGGTTATCTCTTCCATCACCCGTCAACCGAAGGAACAAGTAGTGTTCGTAGTGTTCATCTTGACACCGCTGAAGAACCTACAATCAAGGCTCCACCAGAACCAGTGTCACAGGAGCAGACTGTAGCAGATTCAACTCACCCAGAACAAATGAACAATGTTCTTGAGCCCGAACTGAGAAGATCTACTCGTGCATCTAGAGCACCTATGTGCTATGGCTGGGACTAGACTTTATTAGTTCCTATTCTCTGTTTTATTCCAGGAGGGGAGAATGTGGTATATTATTATTTAAGGATGTACTACTATGTTTTGCTCCTGCCTTCTCTGTTTTGTAACCCAAGTTTGATACGAGTGTTGTCCCATCAAGAAGCATTATCTCACTTTGTTTACATACGGGACTCTGAGAGACAATGGTGGTCCATACACCATACCTACATATGTTAGGTAATTATTAGTAAATTTTTAGGGCAACGATTACTAGCATTGTAAGGGATATTATCATTTACTGTTGTCATTGTAAATATACTGTACTAGTTTATTAAGGAAGGAATTTGTGTTTGTTTCAGACTGTAGTAATGGTTTGAGTAAAGCTTGGGAAGCTGCAGCCAAGTGTTTTATTGTCATCACATTATATGCAAAAACAGAAAGAGGGAGCGGAGTTAATAGTCCATTAATCTGGATGGTGTATTCTTTAAGCAAAAGAGATAAGGAAAGGGGATCAAGGTATAATCCTGGGTGGAGATTTGAATGCCTTGTTGATGTGCCTTTGATAAAGATGGTCTCCAACAGGTTCCTTTTTCAGTGATCTTTGACCCTGCAGATTATCAAGGAATTATCCCAGTTGATAGCATGGCCTGTCCTAATCCAATGATCCGCAATGCCATTAGTATTTAATCCTCTTGACATGGCATTTTATGCTGAAACTAAATGTAAGAGGCTCTCAGCACAAATGTGCCATGTCAAGAGGATTAGCTGTTTCTGTTTTTGTATATAAAAGCCGGTCAACTTATTTTATATTCAGTGTGAAACTGAAAATGTAGAATATATTACGAAAGTACTCGTTCCAAGTCCCTGTTTCACTTTCTTCTCTACCATGGATTTAAGAATATTCTCAAGTATGTGTTCCTTCATGCTACATTGGGTATATATATATAGGTATAAGCCACGAAGGAAAGATAAACAACGGAGTTTCTGCCAGATCTTTCGACTTAACGTCCTTTACTTAGCAGACAAACTGACTTACATGAGAAATTCAGAGTAGAGGAAAGGTCGTATAAGTGACAGATAGGGATTATAAGGAGATTAGTACCTAGAATCCAACACACCTGGAGAATGAGTAACCTTTTACAAACAAGCATAAACATGGGTACAATTTAAGAACAAAAAGATTAAGTCTAACTGCTCAGACACATGGACAAGACAATTATAGGATTATACAGGGTAACAGCTGACCACATTCAGATCTTTGGTAAAAAAAAACTTATTCACAAAACATAGTAAACATACATGTACAGAGAAAATATCTCTAAGGCAACTAATTTGTATCTAAGTCTGTAATTATATCTTTGAGGTCATTCTTAAACATGTTACAAATACAAGGGTCTAAATGAAACAGGCCACAACTAATATTAAAATTACAATGGGAAGTAAGTTGTATTATGGCAGATTCTAAAAGATTTCGTGTTAAGACATCTTTTGATCTTGCAATTACTGAACTACCAATCCAATTTATCCGGTGGTTGTTTTCACTTAAATGAATGAATATTGCATTAAGGTGCGTTTAGAGTGGAGATTAAACTCTCCCGAGAGACGGCTACTCTCGCGCGACTTTCTCTACAGCGTGTTTACACTACCAGCAAGTTTTTCTTTCCGAGAGCTGTGAGGGAGTGTCGCGAGAGAAAGTGTCCGAGAGTCGGTTAAGATTTCTCGCACATCTATTTACACTGAAGCCAGTGCCAGTCGACAACTAGCGAGGGTTGAGAGAACATGTCTCAGAAGTGCCGTGTTGCTGCTGCATTAATAATTATGAACGAAGTGAAAAAGAAAAGGAAAAGAAGTATGTGGGTCCGAAAATGGATAAGCAGAAGGGGAGAAGATGGAGCACATGCAAAATTATTAAGAGAATTGTTTGAGGAAGATATATCGAGCTATAAGAACTTCGTATGTATGAGCCCTGAAGTCATCAAGTTTTTTTTTCTTTCTTTCTTTCTTTTTTACGGAAAAGTCAGCTTCAAGTGCAGCCCCCTGGAGAATCTATAAGGAGAAGATGCACTTGACAACTGATAGCCCTCCAAGGCTGCACTTGATAAAATGAGCTTTCTAGGGCTTTTTGAAGCGTCCGCATTCATTTCTCATTATCTCCTATGTTGCACCGAAATGCTTCGTGTTCTTACCTGAATATTACATAGTATATGTAGTACTGAAGATTACATGTCATTAAGTATATACTTATAAAGAAAGTAAAGTTTTTTTTTTTTTTGCTTACATTTGAAGGACAAAGTGCAAAAATTTCTGTTTTTACCAAAAGCAGTACAAACAACTGACTGGAAATGCTTGAGTCTAAAATGTCCGGTATAAGCAAGAAAATTTCAGCCCGAGGACCAAAGACAAAGAATGACTAAAAAGAAAGAAATAAATAACAGAATACGGCGATGACAAAGAGCCACCGAAAAGAAAAATCCTACACTTGAAAGGAAGGAAAAATAAACAAGGGAAAGAAAGAAAAATTGCTTCATCCCGCACTCATGTTCTCTCGCGAGAGTAAACGAAAACTTTCACAGATCTTAATATTCACTGAATAGAGTGGAGAGCTACAAACTAGCTCTACGAGCGTGCTGTCTAGACTGTTTAGACTGTAGCGTGCGCGAGAGAAGAGAAACACTCGCGAGAGTAGAGAGAAAATCTCGGAGAGTACTTCTAAGCCCTTGTTCGACTGTCCAACATAAAAGGAGGGGCAGTCCATACATGGAATTTTTTAAATTATGTTGTTGCTTTCCTTGGGGCCATTTTTTATTAACATTCCTTTTAGTGTGTTGTTATAGGAAGAAACAAGGTTAACCTTAAAGGCTTTTAACAATGATTTAATGGTTTCAAATCCGTTAAAATAAGGCAAACTGAGAATGTTCTTAGAATTTTCTTTCTCAGCATTACTTACACTATAAAACAGTGAAAAAAATCCTTCAAGATAAAACAGAACTACTAGGCAAATTGTCAGTCAAATTTGACTCTAAGAAACATGGGGTATTAACCGGGTACTACGTACCCACCTACGCATCACATCCAAGGTGCTAGCACTAAACATTGCGGAAGCTCAATGCAACAAGCCTTTTGTGGACCACTGGACTGCCCAAAACAACAGAGAGGAACTTATGTACCTCTGGGTTCAAAATTTTATATACACACATTTCTATAAATTGATAAAAGACATCTTTGATCCCGAGGGGCTAGGCACAGTTTCCCATTGAGCTTCCACAATGTTTAGTGCTAGCACCTTGGAGGTGATGCATAAGTGGATACATAGTACCCAGTTAATACCCCATGTTCCTTAGAGTCAAATCTCTTCCACACCAGAGTTCTCAGAATGTAACACCAAGGTCTTCAAAGTGATGCTAAAGAAGTGTAGCTTTCAGACATTGTCAGTCTTCGTCATTTCCATATTTTGCCTTAAAATTTTGCTGTCATTTTCATGATCAATGTGCAAGTTTTTCTCATTTTTCAAGCAAGTGTATATGTCACTAATACAGCACTTTATTGTCTTCTTTTTCTAAATGTACCAACTGCCAAGAGATTTTATATCATCATTTTACAGTGCATGTGTTAATAACGTTTAAATGACTTTATGTCTCTCTCAAAAGGCACATCAAAAGGAATCACAACTGATTAGGCATGGCCTGTTCTGGCACTCACTAAAATGATTTCCCCTACCCACGACACTGGTGTATCTTCAGAATGTCTTAGGTTCAGTCTTCCGGTAAATAGTTCATATTTTTTCTCCCCAGGGTATAGAATTTATGCTAAAATCCCATACAATCCCTACTCTGCGATGCACTGAGGAGAGACTGGACATATTGCTACACAAGTGAGTTAACGCTGTCAGCACCGCCATCAGAAAAAGAATCTTTAATGATATGAAGTGTTGGTGATCCTGTCGAAAAGCACCGGGGTACTGATTGAAGAAATGCCTTCAGATGCTGTAATTACACCTGCTATCTTTCTCATACCAGCTTAAATGCTTCGGTTTCATTTAAGATTTTCACAGTGGGAAGATCTTTGGTGATACAGTACAGCGTAGCTCCTGCTGTTGTTCAACTGTCTGTTTTTACAGTACACTACATGGCACTTCTAGGTCTTTATTTTGTAAGTTTACTTACATTTCTGGAGCTAGCCATGCCAGTTCCAGTAGTTTAGGCAAAATGGTTTCTATGATTCGTGCCATTTCACCATTCTCCATCTCCAATGCGGCAATAACCAACTGGAGGATCCCCCCTGGATACCTCATGGCTATAAGTGATTGGATCAGCGTTACCTTTCTCATGGCAAAAGCTAGACTTTTCTCTCCGTTTCAGCCCATCACCATACCCACTCAGTAAATTACTGGCCTCTCCCAAATCAACAGACTTACACAAGAAGTCTCTCGGGACATAAGATCCATCAGCTTGGGGTGTCGTCTTACCATGGACCTCGGCCACTGATTCTGGCATCATGACGTATGATATTGCATTTCTCATTTCCTTTGCGAGAGTGTCAGGTTGCGCACCGAGTATATCTTTGTTAACCATCAGGGTAATCCCATTTTCATAAGAGATTTCCGTTTTGACATAACCCTCTTTAGTAAACTTCAAAGAGGGTTTACCGATTATTCCTGCGTTGGACCTCACAGTTTCCTCTTTTGTGGTTTTGACATCCTCTACAGAAGAGTCTTCATGGATGGGAAGGCCATATTGGAAACAGTCTTGTCTGTCGACGTAAGCCTCAACTCCACTGGGTAACATTTCAATCCCAGAGTTTTCAGGCTTGGGATCCCTGTAGTAGCCTCCAGTGTCATCCTGTAGGAAGGGATTTTCCACATAACCCTTGCCATTTCTGATGACGTTATCTTTTGACAATGGCTTGATATAATTTTCTGAGGTTCCTTGCCCCTGCAACTCTTCCACCAGAGTGTGGTCTGCATGAGTCAGCAACTCATCAGAAGTAGAATAAGCCTGTGGCTCATCTCCTAAACCAGAATCCTGGGAGGACTGTTGTAGGACATTTGCAAGAGTGAAATCTAGTTGAACGTAACCCTTTCCTTTACAAGGAATATTAGAATTTGGGTACCCACTGAAGCTGTTGTCGGCTGTGACAGCCTTCATCAGACCTTTCTCCTTTGTTACCAATGGCTCTACATTTGCACTTGGCAAAATCTCAGGAATGTTAGCGGACTCAACATAGCCATGCTCATTTATGTTTTCAGGATGATGCAAAACTGAGAAATAACCAGAAGATGGGAGACTGAATTCAGAGAGCTCCAACATCTGAGCCTTTGTTTCATTTGTTGGTGCTTCTTCTGCAGGGTGTCCAACTCCTCCATTGTAGTTGTGCAGAATGTACCCGTTTTTAGCTGGATTGGCCTCTTCCTCTGCCACTCTCCCAGGGGATAGCAAATCACCTTTTATAGACATAGTTCAACATTGTAATCAGGGGAGAAAGCTTGAATATAACCACTGGGGGTTCTGGGGAACGGAGCCATCCCTAAATGTCGTGGCAAAGGGCCTGTCAGTTCATTCTCTGGGTTGCCAGATTTCTTGATCACGTCTCGATTTCCCCTGTGCTTGCTTTCGCCTGATGCTTCTCAGGACTGTGGAATAAAAAGTACCATTAAAAGGATCCTGCCACAGACTTTTTAGAAAGCGTTATGTCCACTGAACAAATTTAGATTTTGTTTTGCAATAAATGCTAACTATTGAAGGAGGGTCTTTGGCAGTTAGAGAAGTCTGCCTTGGGATCTGAGTTGGAGTGATCCACGAGACTGAGTTAATGTCATGAAAAGGATGAGGAGAAGAAGAAGAAGAAATTGCTCACCTTGTGTCTACAGCAACCAGAGTCGACGACTTCTCAGTCAATGGCGGCTTCTGATCTGGTGATTTGGGGATGATGTCACTCTGTAATAAATAAGCAAATGAATATTGTTAACTCACAGAAAAACGAATGGGAGACATGATGGGTACATGTGTAGTTAGGGGGAATGCACAGACTCATCATATTTAACTTCCCATGGAGACAGAGTCCGAGCGACAGCTTAAGAAAGCTGATAACTCTTTTCTGGGATGGTGTGACATTAAGATGCCTACTTAGCAGGTCAGGTTCGTTCTGTAGGTATGTGAGTTCGAGAGAAGGTGACTTTGAAACTAGTTGAAAGTAGTTTCTGGGTGTGGACGAAGGGCGTGAGTTTGTCTGTATGTGTCACATATGATATATAAATTTTAAAAATCTAAATTGTACCCATGTCATCATAAGTGACAGTTTTATAATGGAGGGTCAAGATGACAAGACTGAGAGTCTTTAGGGACATTATGCGCCATCTCTTGGAAGTCTGGCTCAAGGTATCTCAATTCTGCTTATATGGTGGCTAGTGGAGAGAGAGAGGGGGGGAGGGTAAGGGTGGCCCTGCACTGAGTGACAGCCAATCTAAATGTGGAGATGTTTGCTCGTAGATGATCGCAGACAGAAGAAAAATAAATCTATGTGTACACATAGAACTTTATAGTAGGCCTGCACAGAGAAACTGAATATAATATCCACTGGACTCACCGTGATGCCAGCTGGTATGTTGATGGGTTTCTCGTAGAGTCTCAGAAACTCCTTAATCTTCCTGGAAAATGAAGGAAAATGTGAACTTCCTTAACTTACGGGTCACTGTAACTGCACTTATAGTCTATACTAGTCTATACACTTAGTATTTGTCGTATGTATAGAAAATGACTGATTATAGAACTTTTATACCCAATATAGAAGTAATGCTAGAAATAGGGTGGAGAACCCCAAGTTGAAGGTCCTTTCATTTTAGAACATTTATCGTCTATGAAGACTAGACTACACTCAGCTCAAGGGTATAAAATTCATTGTAATCTATCACCCAAAGTAGAATGGATCTCCAAAGATCTAAGTGCACCCAGTTCTAATTTGTTTATCACCTATGAGCAGACTGCCCCACCCAAATTTGGAGTCAACTCTGAAAGGGAACTAATTGTCCAGCTGCAAACTGGAATACTACCCAGGGCCAGAGTTGAACGATTAACAGACCGAGGGTCTTGTCCTTAACGATTAAACTGGAAGGAATATATACTTACATTTTACTAAAGCTGAAGCAGCCCACAATGGACACGGCCACCATAATGCAACCCGAGGCGACTGTGGCTATCAGCCAAGTAGCCATAGCTGTCGGAGATGAGGATTAGTAGAAATATGCCTTATGTTACATGACATTTCTGAGGGATTGAAAGAGAATGCACACAAACAGGAGGTGATTTAATTAATTTCATATAAGCTGAGGAAGACTCAATTTTGTATGGCTGCAAAAATGTGAATGTGACATCATTGTTTGTTTACATTTCTCAAAACCCCTTGAAAATAGTTTAAAAACTTGTGAGCCTGATGGACAGTGGACTGACAAAGTGTACCCTTTGTATCTAAAATAATAACCAGTCCACTGTCAGGATCTTAGGAATCCTTTATTCATTTTCATATTTGATTTGTAAGATTAATCAAGTTTTTAAAAGTATATCTACAGTGCTTAATTAAGGTTATGCTAATCCTGCGATGAAGAGAGATGACCAGAATATTGCAAACCTCAACTAGAACAAATTTCGAATCCTTCCCCACTTCAGCAGGGTAAAGTCAAAACCTGCAATTAACTTGCCAGGGAATGTCACGAGAAATAATAATTCAATAAATCAAAATCTCCAAATTAGAAATGGCAAGAAGATCAAATGAAGAACATAACAAAAGATTACTTTTAGTTGAGTTTTTGGGACTGTCCTAACTTATTCTTATTTGGCCAAGATGTG
>NC_087215.1:20184184-20261732 GCF_015104395.2 Macrobrachium nipponense | reverse complement strand
ATGTAGGCCTATGATCACTTACGTGGTGAAACCTACAAACTCATTTATTTTATTGGGCCCAGGATTGTTTTGGTCTGACTTCACAAGCTGCACCAAATGTCAACTTCGTTGTCAGCACAAATGTCAGACATTTGAAGCAACTGTTCAGGCAGCCCTTTCTGTAGTCTAATTCAACCAACAATAACCTGGCATTTCTGAGAACGGCTTTGACATGATGGCTATTGCTTTTGAATTTTTGACATGATGTTCTGTGTTTTAGGACGTTTGAACATGATGCCTGAGTGTATTAGAACTTTTGACATGATGGCTATTGCTTTATGAATTTTTGACTGATGTCTAGTGTTTTAGGACGTTTGACATGATGCCTAGTGTGTTAGAACTTTTGACATGATGGCTAGTGCTTTATGAATTTTTGACATGATGGCCTGTGTTTTAGAACTTTTAACATGATGGCTAGTGTTTTAGAACTGTTGACATGATGGCTAGTGTTTTAGAGCTGTTGACATGATGGCTAATGTTTTAGAACTTTTGACATGATGGCTAGTGTTTTAGAGCTTTTGAAATGATGGCTTGTGTTTTATTATCAAGAAGGCAATTCAGATATGGCAATATGTGGCTATGGATACCTTACTTTAAAAGTTCACCATTTGGAGGGGGTCACTTCGCAAATTCATCTGTTAAATTCTACCGAATTTGTTAAATTGTTCTTGTTACTTTATCTCGTCCAGAAACCTTTCTAACTTGCTCTATTTCCTCTTGAGACAGTGAGTGTTCGATGTGATGGTGGAGTGGGTAGATGGCCGGTACGCAGGAGCGAGGGAATGGCATGAAGACGTGTTGTTCCTGGAAAAAGCCCTACTATCCATCAGCTAAGCGGTACCGGTCACCATCAATTTCACAGCAGCAAACCAGCTGGGTTCTGCCTCTTTCCCTCACAAATCGACAACTGGAATTCAGGTGAGTCGTTTCTTTTCAGTGACAGCAAGATTTGCTCAGCTCTTCACCAGGTAGATTATTTACATTCATCATCTACATTAATCTATCATTAGAGATTCATTCCCTGCTGTCCCTGACTACATGAAACCCTTTCCCCAAAGTCCCAAATTAGGACGTGATTAGCCCATAAACACTAAATTTTGTCCGCCATGGTGGGAACACCCTTGCTGTATTGCATCATGAGAAATTTCCATCACTCCACCCTCACTGGCTGAATAGAGCTCAGCTTGTATTCTTGACTCATTATTGTACTTGTGTCCATTGTCTGCGATGGATATATTTTGCAAGTGTCATAACAAAATTCTCACATCTTGGCCAAATAAGAATAAGTTAGGACAGTCCCAAAAACTCAACTAAAAGTAATCTTTTGTTATGTTCTTCATTTGATCTTCTTGCCATTTCTAATTTGGAGATTTTGATTTATTGAATTATTATTTCTCGTGACATTCCCTGGCAAGTTTAATTGCAGGTTTTGACTTTACCCTGCTGAAGTGGGGAAGGAATTCGAAATTTGTTCTATTGAGGTTTGCAATATTCTGGTCATCTCTCTTCATCGCAGGATTAGCATAACCTTAATTAAGCACTGTAGATATACTTTTAAAAACTTGATTAATCTTACAAATCAAATATGAAAATGAATAAAGGATTCCTAAGATCCTGACAGTGGACTGGTTATTATTTTAGATACAAAGGGTACACTTTGTCAGTCCACTGTCCATCAGGCTCACAATGTTTTTAAACTATTTTCAAGGGGTTTTGAGAAATGTAAACAAACAATGATGTCACATTCACATTTTTTGCAGCCATACAAAATTGAGTCTTCCTCAGCTTATATGAAATTAATTAAATCACCTCCTGTTTGTGTGCATTCTCTTTCAATCCCTCAGAAATGTCATGTAACATAAGGCATATTATTTCTACTAATCCTCATCTCCGACAGCTATGGCTACTTGGCTGATAGCCACAGGTTGCATTATGGTGGCCGTGTCCATTGTGGGCTGCTTCAGCTTTAGTAAAAATGTAAGTATATATTCCTTCCAGTTTAATCGTTAAGGACAAGACCCTCTCGGTCTGTTAATCGTTCAACTCTGGCCCTGGGTAGTATTCCAGTTTGCAGCTGGACAATTAGTTCCCTTTCAGAGTTGACTCCAAATTTGGGTGGGGCAGTCTGCTCATAGGTGATAAACAAATTAGAACTGGGTGCACTTAGATCTTTGGAGGATATCCATTCTACTTTGGGCGATAGATTACAATGAATTTTATACCCTTGAGCTGAGTGTAGTCTAGTCTTCATAGACGATAAATGTTCTAAAATGAAAGGACCTTCAACTTGGGGTTCTCCACCCTATTTCTAGCATTACTTCTATATTGGGTATAAAAGTTCTATAATCAGTCATTTTCTATACATACGACAAATACTAAGTGTATAGACTAGTATAGACTATAAGTGCAGTTACAGTGACCCGTAAGTTAAGGAAGTTCACATTTTCCTTCATTTCCAGGAAGATTAAGGAGTTTCTGAGACTCTACGAGAAACCCATCAACATACCAGCTGGCATCACGGTGAGTCCAGTGGATATTATATTCAGTTCTCTGTGCAGGCCTACTATAAAGTTCTATGTGTACACATAGATTTATTTTTCTTCTGTCTGCGATCATCTACGAGCAAACATCTCCACATTTAGATTGGCTGTCACTTCAGTGCAGGGCCACCCTTACCCTCCCCCCTCTCTCTCTCTCCACTAGCCACATATAAGCAGAATTGAGATACCTTGAGCCAGACTTCCAAGAGATGGCGCATAATGTCCCTAAAGACTCTCAGTCTTGTCATCTTGACCCTCCATTATAAAACTGTCACTTATGATGACATGGGTACAATTTAGATTTTTAAAATTTATATATCATATGTGCACATACAGACAAACTCACGCCCTTCGTCCACACCCAGAAACTACTTTCAACTAGTTTCAAAGTCACCTTCTCTCGAACTCACATACCTACAGAACGAACCTTGACCTGCTAAGTAGGCATCTTAATGTCACACCATCCCAGAAAAGAGTTATCAGCTTTCTTAAGCTGTCGCTCGGACTCTGTCTCCATGGGAAGTTAAATATGATGAGTCTGTGCATTCCCCCTAACTACACATGTACCCATCATGTCTCCCATTCGTTTTTCTGTGAGTTAACAATATTCATTTGCTTATTTATTACAGAGTGACATCATCCCCAAATCACCAGATCAGAAGCCGCCATTGACTGAGAAGTCGTCGACTCTGGTTGCTGTAGACACAAGGTGAGCAATTTCTTCTTCTTCTTCTCCTCATCCTTTTCATGACATTAACTCAGTCTCGTGGATCACTCCAACTCAGATCCCAAGGCAGACTTCTCTAACTGCCAAAGACCCTCCTTCAATAGTTAGCATTTATTGCAAAACAAAATCTAAATTTGTTCAGTGGACATAACGCTTTCTAAAAAGTCTGTGGCAGGATCCTTTTAATGGTACTTTTTATTCCACAGTCCTGAGAAGCAATCAGGCGAAAGCAAGCACCAGGGGGAAATTGAGACGCTGATCAAGAAATCTGGCAACCCAGAGAATGAACTGACAGGCCCTTTGCCACGACATTTAGGGATGGCTCCAGTTCCCCAGAACCCCAGTGGTTATATTCAAGCTTTCTCCCCTGATACAATGTTGAACTATGTGTCTATAAAAGGTGATTTGCTATCCCCTGGGAGAGTGGCAGAGGAAGAGGCCAATCCAGCTAAAAACGGGTGGGACATTCTGCACAACTACAATGGAGGAGTTTGGACACCCTGCAGAAGAAGCACCAACAAATGAAACAAGGCTCAGATGTTGGAGCTCTCTGAATTCAGTCCTCCCATCTTCTGGTTATTTCTCAGTTTTGCATCATCCTGAAAACATAAATGAGGCATGGCTATGTTGAGTCCGCTTAACATTCCTGAGATTTTGCCAAGTGCAAATGTAGAGCCATTGGTACCAAAGGAGAAAGGTCCCTGATGAAGGCTGTCACAGCCGACAACAGCTTCAGTGGGTACCCAAATTCTAATATTCCTTGTAAAGGAAAGGGTTACGTTCAACTAGATTTCACTCTTGCAAATGTCCTACAACAGTCCTCCCAGGATTCTGGTTTAGGAGATGAGCCACAGGCTTATTCTACTTCTGATGAGTTGCTGACTCATGCAGACCACACTCTGGTGGAAGAGTTGCAGGGGCAAGGAACCTCAGAAAATTATATCAAGCCATTGTCAAAAGATAACGTCATCAGAAATGGCAAGGGTTATGTGGAAAATCCCTTCCTACAAGATGACACTGGAGGCTACTACAGGGATCCCAAGCCTGAAACTCTGGGATTGAAATGTTACCCAGTGGAGTTGATGGCTTACGTCGACAGACAAGACTGTTTCCAATATGGCCTTCCCATCCTGAAGACTCTTCTGTAGAGGATGTCAAAACACCACGAAAAGAGGAAACTGTGAGGTCCGAACGCAGGAATAATCGGTAAACCCTCTTGAAGTTTACTAAAGAGGGGTTATGTCAAAACGGAAAATCTCTTATGAAAATGGGATTACCCTGATGGTTAACAAAGATATACTCGGTGCTCAACCTGACACTCTCGCAGTGGAAATGAGAAATGCCAATATCGTACGTCATGATGCCAGAATCAGCAGCCGAGGTCCATGGTAAGACGGACACCCCAAGCTGACAGATCTTATGTCCCGGGAGACTTCTTGTGTAAGTCTGTTGATTTGGGAGAGGCCAGTAATTTACTGAGTGGGTATGGTGATGGGCTGAAACGGAGAGAAAAGTCTAGCTTTTGCCATGAGAAAGGTAACGCTGATCCAATCACTTATAGCCATGAGGTATCCAGGGGGGACCCTCCAGTTGGTTATTGCCGCATTGGAGATGGAGAATGGTGAAATGGCACGAATCATAGAAACCATTTTGCCTAAACTACTGGAACTGGCATGGCTAGCTCCAGAAATGTAAGTAACTTACAAAATAAAGACCTAGAAGTGCCATGTAGTGTACTGTAAACAAAAACATACAGTTTGAACAACAGCAGGAGCTACGCTGTTACTGTATCACCAAAGATCTTTCCCACTGTGTAAATCTTAAATGAAACCAAAGCATTTAAGCTGGTATGAGAAAGATAGCAGGTGTAATTACAGCATCTGAATGCATTTCTTTAATCAGTACCCGGTGCTTTTCGACAGGATCACCAACACTTCATATCATTAAAGATTCTTTTTCTGATGGCGGTGCTGACAGCGTTAACTCACTTGTGTAGCAATATGTCCAGTCTCTCCTCAGTGCATCGCAGAGTAGGGATTGTATGGGATTTTAGCATAAATTCTATACCCTGGGGAGAAAAAATATGAACTATTTACCGGAAGACTGAACCTAAGACATTCTGAAGATACACCAGTGTCGTGGGTAGGGGAAATCATTTTAGTGAGTGCCAGAACAGGCCATGCCTAATCAGTTGTGATTCCTTTTGATGTGCCTTTTGAGAGAGACATAACACTTAAACGTTATTAACACATGCACTGTAAAATGATGATATAAAATCTCTTGGCAGTTGGTACATTTAGAAAAAGAAGACAATAAAGTGCTGTATTAGTGACATATACACTTGCTTGAAAAATGAGAAAAACTTGCACATTGATCATGAAAATGACAGCAAAATTTTAAGGCAAAATATGGAAATGACGAAGACTGACAATGTCTGAAAGCTACACTTCTTTAGCATCACTTTGAAGACCTTGGTGTTACATTCTGAGAACTCTGGTGTGGAAGAGATTTGACTCTAAGGAACATGGGGTATTAACTGGGTACTATGTATCCACTTATGCATCACCTCCAAGGTGCTAGCACTAAACTTGTGGAAGCTCAATGGAAACTGTGCCTAGCCCCTCGGGATCAAAGATATCTTTTATCCATTTATAGAAATGTGTGTATATAAAATTTTGAACCCAGAGGTACATAAGTTCCTCTCTATTGTTTTGGGGAGTCCAGTGGTCCACAAAAGGCTTGTTGCATTGAGATTCTGCAGTGTTTAGTGCTAGCACCTTAGTTGTGATGTGTAGGTGGATACGTAGTACCTGGTTAATACCCCATGTTTCTTAGAGTCAAATTTGACTGACAATTTGCCTAGTAGTTCTGTTTTATCTTGAAGGATTTTTTCACTGTTTTATAGTGTAAGTAACGCTGAGAAAGAAAATTCTAAGAACATTCTCAGTTTGCCTTATTTTAACAGATTTGAAACCATTAAATCATTGTTAAAAGCCTTTAAGGTTAACCCTGTTTTTTCCTATAACAACACACTAAAAGGAATGTTAATAAAAATGGCTCCAAGGAAAGCAACAACATAATTTATAAAATTCCATGTATGGACTGCCCCTCCTTTTATGTCGGACAGTCGAACAATGGCTTAGAAGTAAGATTAAAACAGCATAAATATTCTGTCAAAACTGGACAAACATCTAATGCAATATTCATTCATTTAAGTGAAAACAACCACTGGATAAATTGGATTGGTAGTTCAGTAATTGCAAGATCAAAAGATGTCATAATACAACTTACTTCCCATTGTAATTTTAATATTAGTCGTGGCCTGTTTCATTTAGACCCTTGTATTTGCAACATGTTTAAGAATGACCTCAAAGATATAATTACAGACTTAGATACAAATTAGTTGCCTTAGAGATATTTTCTTTGTACATGTATGTTTACTATGTTTTGTGAATAAGTTTTTGTTTACCAAAGTTCTGAATGTGGTCAGCTGTTACCCTGTATAATCCTATAATTGTCTTGTCCATGTGTCTGAGCAGTTGGACTTAATCTTTTTTATCTTTTTGTTCTTAAATTGTACCCATGTTATGCTTGTTTGTAAAAGATTACTCATTCTCCAGGTGTGTTGGATTCTAGGTACTAATCTCCTTATAATCCCTATCTGTCACTTATACGACCTTTCTTGTACTCTGAATTTCTCATGTAAGTCAGTTTGTCTGCTAAGTAAAGGACGTTAAGTCGAAAGATCTTGCAGAAACTCCGTTGTTTATCTTTCCTTCGTGGCTTATACCTATATATATATATCCAATGTAGCATGAAGGAACACATACTTGAGAATATTCTTAAATCCACAGTAGAGAAGAAAGTGAAACAGGGACTTGGAACGAGTACTTTCGTAATATATTCTACATTTTCAGTTTCACACTGAATATAAAATAAGTTGACAGGCTTTTATATACAAAAACAGAAACAGTTAATCCTCTTGACATGGCACATTTGTGCTGAGAGCCTCTTACATTTAGTTTCAGCATAAAATGCCATGTCAAGAGGATTAAATACTAATGGCATTGCGGATCATTGGATTAGGACAGGCCATGCTATCAACTGGGATAATTCCTTGATAATCTGCAGGGTCAAAGATCACTGAAAAAGGAACCTGTTGGAGACCATCTTTATCAAAGGCACATCAACAAGGCATTCAAATCTCCACCCAGGATTATACCTTGATCCCCTTTCCTTATCTCTTTTGCTTAAAGAATAATACACCATCCAGATTAATGGACTATTAACTCCGCTCCCTCTTTCTGTTTTTGCATATAATGTGATGACAATAAAACACTTGGCTGCAGCTTCCAAGCTTTACTCAGACTATTACTACAGTCTGAAAACAAACACAAATTCCTTCCTTAATAATCAAGTACAGTATATTTACAATGACAACAGTAAATGATAATATCCCTTACAATGCTAGTAATCCTTACCCTACAAATTTACTAATAATTACCTAACAGATATGTAGGTATGGTGTATGGACCACCATTGTCTCTCAGAGTCCCGTATGCAAACAAAGTGAGGAGATAATGCTTCTTGATGGGACAACACTCGTATCAAACTTGGGTTACAAAACAGAGAAGGCAGGAGCAAAACATAGTAGTACATCCTTAAATAATAATATACCACATTCTCCCCTCCTAGAATAAAACAGAGAATAGGAATTAATAAAATCTAGTCCCAGCCATAGCGCATAAGTGCTCTAGATGCACGAGTAGATCTTCTCAGTTCAGGCCCAAGATCATTGTTCATTTGTTCTTGGTGAGTTGAATCTGCTACAGTCTGCTCCTGTGACACTGGTTCTGGTGGACCCCTGATTATAGGTTCTTTAGCGGTGTCAAGATGAACACTACTTGTTCCTTCAGTTGACGATGATGGGAGAGATGACCTTCAGGACAAGGAGCTAGGTCACGAACAGACACAGTAGATTTTTTCTCCGCCATCAGGGTACCTTATATTGGCATAAGTCGGATTACTATTCACAAGCTCGACCTCATCTACCTATGGCTCATTCTTATTTTGTACAAACCTTCTTAACAATACAAGTCCAGGATCCATTAGCCACGAAAGTAAGAAGCTTCCATGACTGGAACGACGCTGGAACATAAAGAACCGCTCATGAGGGAAGGTATTTGTAGATGTACACAGCAGCGACCGTAAAGAATGTAGTGCTTCTGGAAGTACCAGTTCC
The DNA here is from genome assembly GCF_015104395.2 of Macrobrachium nipponense. NCBI lineage: Eukaryota > Metazoa > Arthropoda > Malacostraca > Decapoda > Palaemonidae > Macrobrachium > Macrobrachium nipponense. The sequence goes on along the minus strand of NC_087215.1, from coordinate 20,253,184 downwards.
CATTGACTATCAGGCAAGTTCCGGGACCTGAGAGCTAGCTTGACTGCTTTCCATATGATGTCATTAAATCTCTCTATCTGGCCATTCCCTGCTGGGTGATATGGAGTCGTACGGCTTGTCGCTACCCCTTTTTGCGAAAGAAACGCCTTGAGATCTTTGGACATAAAAGAGGCACCTTGGTCAGAGTGAATATAACCTGGCATCCCACATAGGCTAAATATCAACTCCAGGCATCTAATTACAGTCTCGGTACTCATGTTAGGGCATGCAAAAGCAAATGGAAACTGCGAATACTTGTCAACAGCTGTCATGTATGGATTACGTGAAGCAGTAGGTAGAGGTTCCTTAAAGTCTATACTGAGTCTCTCCATTGATTAAGTTGCCTTTATGAGAGTACCTGCTGGAGGTTGGCAGTACCGAGGCTTTAACTCTGCACAACCCTACAGGCCCCTCTTGACGTCATCTGTAGAAAATGGGAGGTTCTTTGATCTTACAAAGGGCAACAGTTGGGTAACCCCAGGATGGCAAAGGCCATTATGAAGGTCGGTAAGTGTAGAAGTAGAGAAGGTTGAGCAGCAGAGGCTCGGGAAGAGCATCAGGACCACATTAATTCTCCTTCCCTGGGCGATAGTGTGTTGTATAGATGTAAGCTGCAAGTTCCACTCTCCACTCACGTATCTTGTTATTCTTTATCTTAGTACGCTTTCTATTGTCAAACAACGTATACTGCTACTATGATAGCAGTAGCCTCTTTCTCAACAATGTGGTAGCGAAGTTCACTCCCTTGCAGTGTTCTGGACATAAAAGCAACAGGTCTACCAACCTGGTTTAGAACTGCAGAGACAGCGACATCAGATGCGTCACACTCAACTTCAAATGGCACGTTCTCATCAATTGAATACAGGGTGGCATCTTCAAGTTCCTTTTTGAGTTGGTTAAAGGCATTTAGAGCTTTTGCATTTGGAGGAAACTTCTTTGTAGCTGCAAAAGGCTGAATTTTATTTGAAAAATCTTGAATCCATTTGGCATAATAAACCAACATACCTAGAGTTCTCCCTAGGTATCCCAGATCTGTTGGAGGAGATAGTTCCTGCAGTGGACGAAGCCTCTCAGGATCTTGTTGTATATGTCCATTCCCCACACAGTAACCTACAACTTTTATGGAGCGCACAGATTTGATAGTTTTGCATTCATTTAGGGTTAGCCACCTTCGTTCCACAACCTTTAGAAAATTATCTACATTGCGATTCATGCGCTTCTTGTGTAATTCCAGCCATTGTGATATTATCAAGATAAGGAAAAGCACCCTGCAAACCTTCTCCTTTACTAATTTGTCTATTGCTCGCTGGAAAGCAGCTACTCCATTCGTTACTCCAAAAGGAATCCTGCAGAATATATACAGACCACCATTTGCCTCAAAAGCAATGTATTTCCTGTCTGACTCTTTAATTGGTATCTGATGATATGCACTTTTCAAGTCAAATGTATAGAACACATGATACTTAGCAAGATTATTCACCATGTCATCATTCTTTGGTAATGGGTATGCATTCAACTCAATATACTGGTTAATTGTCTGTGAATAGTCAACACACATCCTCTTCTTATGCTGATCACTCGGGTTTTTTCGCAACAACAACTTGGGCTCGCCTTGAAGATAAACTTGGTTCAATTACGCCCTCACAGAGTAGCCTATTTACTTACTTCCTTTCCTATAAAGTCTTGGTCGTCCTTACTGTAACGTCTGGATCTGGTAGAAATTGGTCGGCAATTAGGTGATAAAGTATGAAAGAGTGATGGTTCCTCTAGTGCTGCAGCTGTAAGAACATAATAGTTATTATTGCTTTTCAAAGTTAACTGAGATTTATCCCCACCCAATTCAAATGTTACACTTAGATGCTGTCTCTGAAAATCTAGCCCAAGAATTATGTCTGCACACAGGTCCCTCAGTCACCAAGATGTGTATCGGGATAAGATTGATTGTTGAGTCCAAGCATGAGGTCGGCCACAACATATCCGGGAGGATTAGTATTTAAAGATTTCTGAGCCATACTAATTCCCTTACGGATGCACTTTCAGATCTAATTCTTCAGCAACTTTCTCACTTGTATAACTTTCAGTACTACATGAATCTATTAGGGCACTTAACTTCCTGTCTTTAATTGTTACTACAGTAGCAGCCTGTGAAAGTCCATGAGAACACTTGTCAATTGTAGTCATAATATGAGAACAAAACACTGTTGCTACGGACGCTTTTGTCGATTTAGACTGGCAAACTCGAGCAAAATGTCCCTTTCTAGAACAATTATGACAGGTAGCTTCACGTGCTGGGCATGTACTTCTAGCATGATATGGTCCTCCACAAAAGTAGCATTTCTTTCGTACATTGTAGGTAGCGGCAACTGCTGACTTTTCAGAAGCGTCAGGTGAGCTTTGCATGGCATCCTCTTCCAAAGACTTGAGGTTTACCACTATAGTTTGAGTGAAGAACTTGTGATGTCTGTGCGCACGTCAGAGAAGCGTATAGGCTTCAGCATTCCTTTGTGCAAGGTCCAAGGAATGAGCTTGATTTGTAGGCACCTTGTAAGTCAAACATGTTGTTCTCTAGGAGGAGCTGGCGTATGTGAGCTGAAGAAACCACCATTGATGAAGGCATCCCGAATTAATTCCTCACGATATTGGATCAACACTGACAGCTTTAAATTACAGTCTTTACTTAACTTCCTTAATTCTCTCACGAATTCATCAAGTGATTCACCTGGCTTCTGCCAGTTTTGTTGCAAGTAAATGCCTAGCAAAAATCTCATTTGGTATTTTCACATGCAGTCTTTCTAGTATAGTTATAGCTGAATCAAAGTCTCACACTCTTGAATATACTCAAACACTGTATGAGACACGCCATTTACAAGTGTCCTGAATTTGTTAGGTGCATTCTTATCACAGTCCTCAATGAAGTTCTCAAGGGTCCTATGCCAATATAGCCACTCCTTCGCTGCTGTTGGAGGGGAACTTGGGTCGACATCCAGACGAGCGGTTTCAGCACCCTCTCCCATTGGTGGTTAAGTTCAGTAAATTGTGATGACAATAAAACACTTGGCTCCAGCTTCCCAAGCTTTACTCAACTTAAATCAGTACTACAGTCTGAAACAAACACAAATTCCTTTCTTAATAATCAAGTACAGTATATTTACAATGATAAACAGTAAGATGAATATCTCTTACAATGCTAGTAATCCTTACCCTACAATATTACTAATAATTACCTACTAGATATGTAAGTATGGTGTATGGAACCACTATTTGTCTCTCAGAGTCCGTAGTAAACAAAGTGAGATAATGCTCTTGATGGGACAACACTCGTATCAAACTTGGGTTACAAAACAGAGTAGGAGAAAGCAGGAGCAACATAGTACATCCTTAAATAATAATATACCACATATAAAAGCCTGTCAACTTCTTTTATATTCAGTGTGAACTGGAAAATTTAGAATATGCTACGAAAATACTTGTTCCAAGTTCCTGTTTCACTTTCCTTTATATACCATGGATTTAAGGATTATACATATATATATATATATATATATATATATATATATATATATATATATATATATATATATATATATATATATATATATATATATGTGTGTGTGTGTGTGTGTGTGTGTGTGTGTGTGTGTGTGTGTGTGTGTGTGTGTGTGTGTGTATGAAGGAGTTGTAAAGACCTTCTTTACCCATTAATCACGACTTGTATCTCGTCTAGCAAAGCAGCAAGAATCCCATGTATATATTTGTGTTAGAATTTCCTGCTTATTTTTCGCTAATATTTAGTTCAATGCATGTTCCATTATGTCTTTTGCTATTGTTATTTTAATACCTGCTAAGAAACACAAATTTCTCCTCTGTCTGTGTGCGGGTCGTAATGTTGTTCCCAGGTAATAAATCTTTTTTTCAGTTCTGTCTTATTCGACCTCACACAGTTATTAATGGCAACTGCATATAGTACTTGAAGATATATCCATCTATGTATCCATACTACTTTCAAAGAGAAACGCAAACTACACAAGACGAAGGGGAGGAAGAACAACAAGATGTCAATAATGAGAGAAATAAGGAAGATGAGATATTAAAAACAGGTATTAACAAACAACAAAATGGCAAGATGTCCGCTATGCCAATGATGTCACAAGAAAGACTGGATTGTACATTATTACGACATTTTAGTATATAGAATTTGATACGCAGTGAATAGTGAGTAATTGATTAATGTAAACGACATAGGTATATATATTACTAATAAATACGTAATGAGTTAAAGAAAAAAAAAAAAAAAAATTAAATGAAACTTAAGGTGCCGTTATGAAGTCAAGGCCCTTTCAATTACTATTACTACTACTACTACTACAAACGTGAAAAAACTTAAATGGGAATGACAAAAAACAGACATAGGAAAAACCTGGGAATATATATAGGCATGCTGAGAGGAAGACCACATCGGAAAAAAAATGGATAATATATATGATGAAAATAAGAAGCAAGAGATTAGAAGAAACCCTAGGGAAAGAGATTGTAAAAGTTCTAGAAAACAATATAACAAAAAGACGAAAACAAAATAGGAGAGATATGGAGTGAAAGTATGGAGAGACGATCTGTTTGTTCATTTAACAATGTCTCCCAGGGTTGAAGGAGAGAGAGAGAGAGAGAGAGAGAGAGAGAGAGAGAGAGAGAGAGAGAGAGAGAGAGAGAGAGAGAGCGTAATTGGCGGATGGATGGTTGAAAAGCTTGTATTGGCTGTTGGTGAGTTCTGTGTTGTCTGCTGGTGTGGTTGTAGTAAGTCGCTATGATCAGAGTTCTTGGGAACTTCAGTCAGTCTGAGATCAGAAACCCCTGTGGAGGTGTGTTAGTTTTTTTGGCAGCAGTCTTATACCTATTATTTGATGGTTCTGTTATTTTATGTGTTTTTTGAAGTTGTTGTTTGAATTATTGTTGATGTTGTATGTTTGAAGGTTGTTATGCCTGTCTTATTGAGTTTGTTGTGCTTGTGAGTTCTGTTGTGTTGTAGATGAGTTGAGTGTTGTTGTTGGTGAGTTGTGTTTCCTTGATGTTGTAGGTGGTGTATTGACTTGTGTTATGGTTTTTTGATGTTGTTAGTGATTGTTTGTGCACAGGTCTTATGTTGTATAGTTATTGAATTGTTGTGGGGTTGTTTGTGTAGAGTTACAACGGCCGTATCCAGCGAACAGTGCAGCTCTCACCCTGCGAGTTGTTAAGTAGTTGGTAAGTACACATGTGTTTTGAGAGTTTTTGTTTTTTTAGTTTGTATTCCCACCATAAGATCAAGAAAGGACAGTATGCACATGACATGGAAGAAATTATGAAATGATTAGGACAGCATGGGTGCAGTGTATGACCTAACAAAGAGAAATTAAATCCATGGAAGAAGCCAATATAACTGGAGATGTAAAAAATCAACTTGAGAAAATGAGGTCATTAATGCACCACGGCCAGACAGAATGAAGCCAGTTGTGTTCAAACTGTAATTACAAAGTACCTGTCGCAAATTATTCGTCGACGTACTAAACAGGTCCTGGCCAGTTTGGTATGGCAGATAGATTCACCAGAAGGGCCAGCTTCCAGCGCGTTGCAAGTGCAGCTAAATTAGCCACGATCACGAATTTTACGATTTTATTACCAAAGTTAATTATTGTAATCTAATACTAACAATGACAATTACACATAACTACTAAAACTAAACAGTATCAAAAGAATCAATGACTAATGCAACACGAAGTGATTTCGTGGTCACCTAACACAGAAACTCAGAAAACAACGAAAAATTACCAAAAATCAAGAACATTACTCAACGTGTTATCACCATTACTCATACGTATCCTTCACATCCACTGAAATCAGCCCACTGCCAACGATGGCCAAGATCAAGCCAGATTACTTACATGAGACATTTGTCACAAGCAACACCCACAATCAAGCAACACACACACAGTCAAACAGGATGCCCCCTTGCCCCTTAAGGTACCTTTCTAGGTCAGATCTCTAGATGTAAAGAGGATGCTACAGAGGCAGGGGCTTTTTTTTTTTTATGGCTCCGTGGACTAGCGAATTAGCAGAATTTTGATTTACCAAAAGGTATATCCTTTTCTCATTTATAGAAATTAACTTGCAACAACACACAGGAGACCGTTCCACGTTGAGCCAGAGCGACTTGGAAAAAAAAAAAAAAAAAAAAAAAAAAAAAAGAGAACACACACGAGAATCCTCCCGTTCTTTTCTTCAAAGTGAATGTGTGGAACCTTGCCTACTAACAAGGTCGGGAAAACGAATGTGGAGCGGTGGGATTACGTTATGAAAAGTGCACATTTTTCACGACAGTACCGACCTTCAAAGTGAATTGGCAGAATGTTTAAACAGCATAGGCTACTGAAATGCATGAAACCACAGAGCAGCTGGTTTAAGTAAAAAAACAACACTTACACCCAGAAACAGCACCCCACAGTCAGAAGGGCCAGTTGCATTAACAAATCTATCAATATAATTTTCATGGGGATCCTGAAAACTAAAATAGATAAACATATTAGAAATACAGGGAAAACAAATGAACAGCAACCAGGCTTTAACCAAGAAATGGAATTGATAATTTATATGTCTTAGAATATTGTATACAAGAAATTTACAGAAGAAAGGACCCATTATTTGTGGTATCGATGGACTTCCAAAAAGCATTTGACTCCGTTAATAGAAAAAAGCTCCAATGGGGAAGAAAACAAACTGATGGCTAACATACTCTTATTTGCAGATATGCTGAGGGGGAGGTTGAAAATAGGAAAGTGTATAAGAGAATTATGGTATTGCAGAGAGAAAAACTTCAACATAAAGGAGGAATAAAAACAAGCACGGGGGCCGTTTCAACAGCAAATTATATCTACTACTACATCGGCTGGATTACTTATCATTTCTTATAATGATCTCCTAATTAAATAATCTACATATTTTATTTCTCAAAGATTAAATCTAACTTCCCATTTTCATCAATTAGGTTTGAATCAAAACGCCAAATTCAAACAGTAACCAGGAACAAGAAGTTATTAGGAGACGACGCCCTAAACTTAAACAAACCGCCATTACCTGAATCCATTATTTGCCTTAGTAATTACCATAACATACATTATCCAGGTCATTAGTGATTTATTTAAATGTGTAATTATACTCCCACTGATTGCTTACAATTGTCCACCAACTGACTTATTAGAACGAATAAAAACAAGCGAAACCACTTCTAAACCAAAACCACAAACATAAACACTATCAAATAGAAGACGCTCAAAATGTCAACAATGTGATGCCATTGACTGCCTCAGTAGCGTAACTTCTATTTCAACGTCTTATATCTTCTATAATAATTGCCGTCTTAATCATCGAGTCAGTTCATAATTAATCGTAATAATTGATAAATTACAAAGGTAACTGATAATTATTGTAATAATGTGAGCCTAGAAGGACCGTGAGAGTCAGGAATGAAGATTGCAGGTGGTGGTCTTGGGCTTAGAGGCAACTCAATCAGTCATTAGCTACCTAAGTAAGTAGGCCTATTGGTAGGGAATGGGGAACTTTCCTTTTTATTACAGTGCAGGTTGTAGATGTTTAGTACTCCTAGGTTACCCTATAGATCTTTGCCTTCTATGTGGTCTTAACCTAAGGCTGTCTAGGGTAGATCACCACGGCAGGCCAACCAGGCCACCTACATTCAACGCTTGCCACCCTCCGAAAAAGTACATTATAACGCGTCCTGACACCCGAGATGGGCATCAGTCGCGACTTGTTGTTGGTGAGAAACGGAGCTAAAGACCTCTACTCTCCTTTCGAAGTAAGTATTTTCTCCAAAGTTAGAAATTAAGGCCAAATTTTAAGATTTAAACAGAGGGTACTGAAAATGGCGCCCACGGCAGTGGAAATCTCACCAAAACGCGTTCAACATTTTTACTTACAACTCGAGGTATTTAGAAGATTGACGCCATCTCGATGTTTACGGAATAGCTTGTGTCAATAAACTAACCATTTCCTGTGATAAATCCGCACACCACTTGTGCCCACAGACGCTGGAGCACTTTCATCACAACGATCGAAACACGATTTCTCACCAACAAACAAGCCAGGAGTAAACAGCTGTTTTGGTAGAAGATGACGAGAAGCGTGCTCTTAGCTAATTTTTAAATAAGTAGTAAAACATCAATAGTTTACATATTTATGATGATTAATTTGAAAATATTCGTTATTGAAAAAGTAACTCGACTCTGACTCAAATTTAAGTAATTATTTTTCTGAATTAGAACGTTCTTTTAAGTTCTGTATTATGACGTCACGACATCTTGACTTTCGTACCTATTGTAAATAATTGCTATACTCAACTGTCATTGCAGAAACAGTTTACCAGTTATTCATGCAGATTGTTATTCAGCTATACATGTAATTGTTATAATCGTAATGCGCATATATATCTTTATTATTTACTTTTTTTGGATATATGAAGATGTTTTACTGCTGGATTATCGCCGTAGTGTGACGCAATCGTTTTCGGTCCATGGGCCTCTGTCTTGTTTTCGCACCATAGAAATTATGGGCCGAATTTGCAATGACCAGAAAGTCGGTTAAAGAGGAAAGTTAGCATTGAGGGGCATATGTTTTGACTGAGAAAATACAAATTTATTCAATAGCTAGCTTGTAAAAAATACTTGGTTATAAAAACTTGATTGACAACTAAGCAGCATGTCTACTATGGGTTTCAGAGACAGTGCAAGCACGTTTTTTTGGGCAATACCTATTTCTGTAACGAACACTCTTAACAGAACGAGATTTGCTATAGTGGCATTACACCCAGTGCTGTAATTTATAAGGGTATCGTGAATCACTAATCGTTAAAGAATAACGACACTTGTCTTGTACCAAGAGACAAAAAACTCCATTATGCAGAAATGGATACGAACACGCGTTATAAAGGTCCACCCCTACCCTCTCCCCACTCCCCTCCCCCCTCCACCGCCATCCATTTTCTTCTTCGTTCCTTCCGCCTTCTTTCTCTCCGCCTTCCTTTCTCTCTCTCTCTCTCTCTCTCTCTCATCTCTCTCTCTGTTGCCATTCGGTATGTGTTGACCCTCCAAATCTGGGTATAAGACTACACACAAAACGTTGAAATTGGTGAAATTAGGCTATGTATTGGAAGTATATATACATAAATATTAAAGCAATTTTATCATTATTGCATTACTATGACAACTAGAATTCATGAAACAGTTTATAATAATGGAACGGCGTATGTGTGAAGCCTCCACTAATGTGGCAACGATGATTTTGCCATTTCTTAGCATGCAAACATTAAAGGTTACATTTATTTCTGGCATACGATTATTAAGAAATTCAAAATACTAATAAGACTGAAATCAATGAAAAGTGCTAGCAAAAACAAAAAAGCAAAAAAAAAAAAAAAAAAATGTATATAATGTTCACCTTCCCGTAGTCATTCCTCTATGCACTTTTTCCGTATTCGTTCCTGTATGGTTTTCGGCAGCCAGATGTACGAAACGTTAGAAACATTGATTTTAGCTACTTTAGTTTAAATATCTGCAATTTTTCGGGTAATTTTTGGTTGCAAAAAAGGGAAAATAACATGAATTAAATCAAAAATTTTTAAAATAACAAAGTAAATTTTAAACTAAATAACGAGTAAACGTAAACAGTTTAGGGAATAAAACTTTGCCAGTTTCGTCGTCTGTCGTCGTCTGCTGTTCATAACTGTGTTTATGGCAGCGCCGCGCTTAGAAACCAGAAACAGCAACGGGTTTAAAGTGCAATGTGGAGTGAACTGAGACCAAAATGTGTATAATAACAATCAAATAAGCACTGTGGAGTTTCAGTTGTGATGGCAGTAAGGATAAAAACCACCGATTACAAGGTAAGAATGAATTCAGTTCAAACCATAACCCCAGGAATAACAAGTTTCATACTTTCACTAATATAGGCAACAAAATGTTGTTTTATTGTGCTGATTACAACTGCAATCTTGAGTAAGATCAATAAACGTTACATATATACGCTAACATTGTTCAAATGAGTGCTGGGAAGGCTGGGGAAAGATGGTGGCCATCACTGATCAGAACCTTCCATGAAAAACGTAGCCAGCCATATTGGATTTCAAAACTGCCTTGAAAACATATTTTACGAAGAGCTCACATGCTTATTTTAGTTCGTGTGGGGCTTTCATATATCACATTATGTTGACGAAACTTCAGTCTTTTAAATGGTATGCTTAGAGTTGCAATTGTATTCTTGTTTCACCAATTAAATATCGAGTGAATAAGACCCGTCCACCGTGATGAGGGTTGGCCTGCCGTGGTGATCTACCCTAAATGAAATGAGTAACTAGGGTAAAACACCACATGGCCTGCATCAGGCCAACGATGATCAATGTATGCCACCCTCCGAAAAAGTACATTATAACGCGTCCTGACACTGGAGATGGGCATCAGTCGCGACTTGTTGTTGGTGAGAAACGGAGCTAAAGACACCTACTCTCCTTTCAAAGTAAGTATTTTCTCCAAAGTTAGAAATTAATGCCAAATTTTAAGATTTAAACAGAGGTTAGTGAAAAGGGTGGCTACGGCAGTGGAAATCTCACCAAAACTCTTTCAAAATTTTTACTTACGATTAGGTAACTTAGAAGATTGACGCCATCTCGATGTTTATGGAGTCGCTTGTGTCAACAAACTTCCCATTTCCTGTGATAAATCCGCACACCACTTACCCACTGACGCTGGGGCACTTTCATCACAACAATTGGAACATGGTCCCTTACCAGGACATTTTTAAGTAAACAACTGTTTTGGTAGAAGACGACGACGAAGCGTGCACTTCGATAATTTTTTAAATAAATAGTAAAACATCAATATTTTACATATTTATGTTGATTAATTTGAAAATATTCGTTATTGAAAAAGTAACTATTCTGACTCAAATTTAAGTAATTATTTTTCGGAATTAGAACTTTCTTTTAAGTCCTGTATTATGATGTCACAACATCTTGACTTTCGTACCTATTGTAAATAATTGCTTTACTCAACTTTCTTGCAGAACAGTTTACCAGTTATTCATGCAGATTATCAGCTATTCATGTAATTGTTATAATTGAAATGCGCATATATATCTTTATTATTTACTTTTTGGATATATGAAGATGTTTTACTGCCGGATTAATGCCGTAGTGTGACGCAATCACTTTCGGTCCCTGGGCCTCTGTCAGTTTTCGCACCATAAGAAATTAATGGGGCCGAATTTGCAATGACCAGAAAGTCGTTAAAAGAGGAAAGTTAGCATTGAGGGGCATATGTTTTGATTGAGAAAAATACAAATTTATACAATAGCTAGCTTGTAAAAAATACTTGATTACAAAAAACTTGATTGACAAATAAGCAGCATACCTACTATGGGTTTCAGAAACAGTGTAAGCACGTTTTTTGGCAATATTACTGTAACGAGCACTCTTATCAGAGTGCCGTAATTTATAAGGGTATCGTGAATCACTAATCGTAAAGAATAACAACTCTTGTCCTTGTACCAAGAGACAAAAACTCCATTATCCAGAAATGGATACGAACACGCGTAAAAAGCTCCACCTACCCTCTCCCCCCCCTACACTGCCACCTCTGTCCTTCCTTCCTTCGCCTTCCTTTCTCTCTCTCTCTCTCTCTGTTGCCAATTGGTATGTTTTCACCCTCTAAACTGGGTCTAAGACTTACACAAAATGTGGAAATTGGTGAAATCAGCCTATGTATTGAAAGTATATATACAGTGGTACCTCGACATACGAAAGGCTCAACTTACGAAAAACTCGAGATACGAAAGCAAATACGAAAAATTTTACGGCTCTACATACGAAAATTGCTCAAGTTACGAAAGGTTGTTGTTGTTGTAAAGTCCCGAGATTCGCCTGGACCACCGAGAACAATTTTAAAACTCCCGCGCCGCCAATTGAGTAGACTCGCCACCATCCTCCCGCTCTCCCATTGGTTCCTGATGCTAGTCACCCCATAAGATCCTGCTCTCCTATTGGTCAGCATCTACCCCTTGTGCTTTAAGTATTCTATTGGTAAAAGGATGTTGTAAATTGAAAAACTTATTCATGCAATACATTTAATAAAAAAAAAACATTAGGTAAAGATAGAATAAAGAATAGACATGAATGGTTATTATACTGTTTGGTAGTTTCATTAGTTGAAGAGAGATAATGAAAATTTATGGCTTACTGTGTACTAGGAAAAGTGATTGCTTGGCGATCGTTTGATACTCGTAAGTGCTGGATGTAAACAGAAGTTTGGAAGCTTTTTTTTGTTTTTGTTTATTATAGTTAATGGTTACTTAATAATTATTTGAAATGAGTACATGCATTTAATAAAAAAATTGTGAATTAGATATCATAAAATATAAAATAAATCGGACTGCTATCGTCGAAGCCAACATACATATTTTTTAGAATTCTTCTTCTGTTTTAATATTACGTTACGTATATGTTTCATTATAGCTGTCACTAACTCGGTATCTCCATTAGGTAAAGACAGAATAAAGAATAGAAATGAATGGTTATTATACTGTTTGGTAGTTTCATTAGTTGAAGAGAGATACTAATGAAAATTTATGGCTTACTGTGTCCTAGGAAAAGTGATTGCTTGGCGTTCGTTCGGTACTTGTGAGAGCTGAGTGTAAACAAACGATTGGAAGGTTTTTTTTGTTTGTTTGTGTGTTATAGTTAATGATTAATTAATAATTATTTGAAATGAGTACATACTGATTATTTATACTTATTATTGGCATATTCTAAGCTTTTAGCTTCTTAGGTTTAGATGTCAGAATCATAGACTAGGGTACAGTAGCAACCGCTAACATAGGCTAGGCTTATTGGTAAGGGACATATGCTAAAGTCCTAATATATGCAGTAAAAATTGCGGTTGAACAGTACATGCAGTTGAATATTACTCAAGTATGTACAGAATTTGCCTTTTTGGAGTCATATTTCTAACGTCGGATCGGTGTCATAACCCTAGAACATGTGTTGTAGGCTTGGAAATATAATTTACTGGGGTGTTTTTGTAGGGCTTGGAACGGATTAGGCATTTTACATGTAAAATGCGGTTCAAGATACGAAAAACTCATGATACGAAGGCCGCCTCGGAACGGATTAATTTTGTATCTCGAGGTACCACTGTTTACATAAATATTAAAGCAATTTTATCATATTTGCATTACTATGACAACTAGAATTCATGGAAACAGTTTATAATAATGCATCGGCGTATGTGTGAAGCTCCACTAATGTGGCAACGATAGATTTTGCATTCTTAGCATGCAAACATTAAGGTTTACATGTATTTCTGGCTTACAGTTATTTAAAAAAATCAAAATACTAATATAGACTTAAATCAATGAAAAGTGCTAGCAAAAAAAAGCAAAAAAAAATATATATATAATCCACTTATCCATAGTCTGTTCCTCTATGGTTTTTGGCAGCCGGATGTACGACAAGGTTAGAAACATTGGATTGTATCTACTTTAGAAATATCTGTAATTTTTCGGGGTAAATTGGTTGCAAAAAAGGGATAATATACATGAATTAAATTAACATTTTTAAATAACAAAGTAAAGTTGAACTAAATAACGAGTAAAGTAAACAATTTAGGGTGGGGATAAAACTTTGCAGTGTCGTCGTCTGCTGTTCGTAACTGTATTTGTGGCGCGTGCGCTTAGGAACCAGGAACAGCAACTTGTTTAAAGTGCAATGTGGAGTGAATTGAGACCAAAAATGTGTATAAATAACAATCAAATAAGCACTTTGGAGTTTCAGTTGTAATGGCAGTAAGGATAGAAACCACCGATTACAAGGTAAAAATGAATTCAGTTCAAACCATGACCCCGGGAATAACAAGTTTCATACTTTCAGTAATATAGGCAACAAAATGTTTTATTGTGCTGATTACAACCAATCTTGAGTAAGATCAATAAATGTTTCATATATATGCTAACATTGTTTCATATGAGTGCTGGGAAAGGCTGGGAAAGATGGTGTCCATCTGTGACCAGACCCTTCCATCCACACGGTAGCCGCCATATTGGATTTCAGAACTGCCTTGAAAACATATTTTACGAAGAGTCACATGCTTATTTTTAGTTCGTATAGGGCTTTCATATATCACATTATGTTGACGAAACTTCAATCTTTTGAATGGTATGCTTAGAGTTGTAATTGTATTGCTTGTTTCACCAATTAAATATCGAGTGAATAAGACCCGTCCAGCGTGATGATATGTTAGTAGTCAGTGATTTTTTACCCTACTCATATGTTATATGATGATATCTCGATGATTGACTCAAAGGTTAATGTTAAGTTTAGGCTGTAAGTTATGGTATATATTCAAGTGTCTGTAGGATCTCATTACTGTAGGCTATAGGATGCCTATATCCTAGCCTACTTTATCCTAAGACTGTCTGGTTCAATGCTACTGTATGATTCATTAATGATTTCACAGAAAGTTTGGGTAGGGCAATTTAATTTATAACCCTATAGCCTAGGTTAGGCTATAGCCTTATGTCTTAGGTTATTTTTTCATTTGATCAAAAGACGAGAGTGGAGGGGGATTTATGTTACAAAATAACTGGTGCTAATTGTGTCTTTCACCAGTTTCTATTTATGGGTATTCTCCTACTTACAATGGGGATAGGTTCCAAAAAGCCCATCATTTGTTGGAGAAATCACATCTTGAATATAGCCTAACCTACACAGGGGTAATCGGTACCATCTTTACATAGGGTAAACAACCGACTGGGCTAGCCAAGCCACTGACTACCGTGTTTGTGGCCACCCACCAAAAAAGTACTTTAACACGTCCTGACACCAGAGATGGTCATCAGTCATGAGTTGTTGGTGGTAAGAGGTGCAGCTCAAGAACTCTACTCTCATTTCGAAGTAAGTATTTTCTCCAAAGTTAGAAATTAAGGCCATATTTTAAGATTTAAACAGAGGGTAAAGAAAAGTGTGGCCATATGCAGTGCACACCACCTCCATGACGCTTTCAAAATTTTTACTTACAACTATAAATATTTCGAAGATTGATGCCATCTCGATGTTTGCAGTCACTTGTCTACACAAACTTCCCATTTCTTGTGCTAAATCCGCACGCCACTTGTAACCATAGACGCTGGGGCACTTTCATCACAACAATAGTAAACACAGACTTCCAACCACTACTTTTTTAAGGAAACTAGAAGTGGGAACTAGATAATTATTTAAATAAATAGTTAAATGGCAGTATAAGGTCATGAATTGCATAAATATTTTTACATATTCATCTTTATTAATTGGAAAATATCGTTATTGAAAAGTAACTAGATTCCTGACTCAAATATCACAGTTTTGTTGCTTGTGAACGTATCTCTGGCATTCTTGCCTCTCCAATTGTTTCAGTGTTGCCAGTTGGTATGTGTTTACCTTCCAAACTGGGTATAAGACTTACACAAAACCGGGGAAATAAGTGAAATTAACGTATCTATTTGTAGTATATATACATATTACACCAATGTTATCATTACTGCATTACTATGACAACTAGAATTCATGAAAACCTTTTTGTAAATGCATCGGCGTATGTGTGAAGCTCCACTAGATTGGCCATGATGAGTCATTTTGTCATTGTCTGCTCATATGTACTTCAGAAATATCTGTAATTTTTCGTGGTTAATTTGGTTGCAAAAAAGGGTTAATAGACCATGAATTAAATAAACATTTAGAAGTAATAAAGTAAAGTTAAAATTTCGAGTAAGTAAACAACATTAACCCTTTAACGCCGATTGGACGTATTAAATGTCGACGAAATTGTCTGTCGGGTGCCGAACCAAAAAAGACGTATGGTACGTCGACCAAAAAAAAGTTTGTTAAAAGTTTGCGGAAAATAGTTATAGGCCTACTAGCGAAAACTTTTTGAATCGCGCGCCTTGGGGATGCTGGGGAGCTCAGGGATCAAGCTGTTGTTTTGTTGTATTTCTACAGAAGCAGTCCGCACAGACTGCAAGAAACGTAGCCGATGGATACGACATCCACTAGGGATTGGGGCGTCCAGTGTATTTCGCCGTGTTTAGTACTGGCCCCTGGGGGGTTAATTACAGTCGTCTGAATAAATATTACTTAAAATTCTTGATCAGTAGGTAAAACTGCATAGAAAAACCGCAACTGCCATAGTCTAGCTGCCGCGGATAAGTACCCTAGATCTACGTTTTGTTTACATTCGTTACCCAGGCGCCCAAGAAGCGAATTTCTTTCTTCTTGCACTAAAAAGCATCAGCTACACCATCTCGGGAAATTATTTCGTCACTGACATAATTTTGGCACCATTGTATATTAGCCGTTACATAGAGTATTATATGAAAATGTACGCAATTTCATGTAGAATACAACAAAAAAACACTCATGGTTGTAGCTTTTATCAGTTTTGTTTAAATATTTTTTCATATAAATAACGATAAGTGCCAAAATTTCAACCTTCGGTCAAATTTGACTCTACCGAAATGGTCGAAAACGCAATTGTAGCTAAACTCTTATAGTCCTAGTAATACTCGATCATTTACCTTCATTTTACAACAAATTGGAAGTCTCTAGCACAATATTTCGATTTATGGTGAATTTATAAAAAAAAAACTTTCCTTACGTCCGCACTCGGTAAACTATTCCGAAAAAATCAGAAATTTTTTCGTCCGATTGTCGTAATGTTTGCACCATTTTAAATTAGCCGTTACATAAAGTTTTTTATATATGAAAAATGTGCGCAATTTCATGTAGAATACAACCAAAAACAACTCATGGTTGTAGTTTTTATCAGTTTTGAAATATTTTCATATAAATAACGATAAATAGAAACTTCGACTTTCGGTCAAATTTAACTCGACCGAAATGGTCGAAAACTACAATTGTAAGCTACAACACTTACAGTTTAGTAATATTCAATCAATTACCTTCATTTTGCAACAAACAGGAAGTCTCTAGCACAATATTTCGATTTATGGTGAAATTTTGAAAAACTGCTTTTATTTTACATCCGCGCGTTACGAATTCATGCGTCATATTGTGATAATATTTTCTCTGTGTTGCTTTGATCGTTTTACAATTTGTTGTTATATACCAAAATCATCGCAATTTAGTGTAAAATACAACGAAAAAATAATTAACTCATTAGCTTTAACCATTTTGCTCACAGCGCGATTTGTATACAATTATATAAATTTTTTTTTTCACGCTGTCTTATATTCCAATATTTATATATGATAATGATATTTTTTTTATTTCTGATGGTTGCATACTAAACTTCAGGCAATGACAAAAAAAGGAGCCAAAAATGAACTCTTAACCTTGAAAATTAAGCATGCTGTGATCTTTTTAAAAGAACTTTTTTTCCGCTTCGGCGCTCACTGGCGAACGCCACTGGCATACGGGAGACACTTTCGGAAATACCGGCTCGGCGTTTAAGGGTTAAGGGAATAAAGCTTTGCACCTCATAAACTGTGCAGTTGTGTGCTGCCTGTAACTGTGTTTGTGGAGTGAGTGCTTAGGAACCAGAACCGCAGCATGGTTCAAGTGCAATTTGGAGTAAATGAAGACCAAAATGTATAATTACAATCAAATAAGCACTGTGGAGTTTCAGTTATGATGGCAGTGAGGATAAAAACCACCGATTACAAGGTAAAAATGAATTTCAGTTCAAACCATGACCCCGGGAATAAAAAGTTTCATACTTTCACTAATAGGCACAAAATATTTTTTTGTGCTGCGATTATAACTGCAATCTTCAGTAAGATCAATAAACATTACATATATACGCTAACATTGTTCAGACGAGTGCTGGGAAGGCTGGGAAAGATGGTGGCTTGGCTGTGGTTATGAATGGCAAGTCACGTGGTTGCTGCCATATTGGATTCCAAAACTGCCTTGAAAACATATTTCTCGAGGACCTCACGTGCTTATTTTATCGCTTTTATATATGGCGGATTTCAGATAGTACATTATGTTGACGAAACTTAAATCTTTTGAGTGGTATGCTTAAAGATGTTAATTGTATTTTTGTTTCAACAATTAAATAGGAGACGTGAATAAGGCTGAGCCATGCAATGACGATGGATGACTGCTGAGTTTCCCCTAAAATGGTTATCGAGCTTCGAATAGTTAAAAAACCACTAAAAATGTTTATAACTGCCTATCTTGTGAAATTCAGAACCCAAATGTGTATCCTTTAATAACATATCCTTACTTCAAATATACCCAAAATTACTAACCTTTACTGTATTAAGTCTTTGAGGTTATATTAATCAATCAAAAGTCCTTTCTTAAACATTTTACCATTAAAAATATATACCTACAGCAATAACAGAGAGAGAGAGAGATGAGAGGAGAGAGACGAGACGAGAGATGAGAGAGAGAGAGAGAGAGAGAGACATTGTATGGCAACATCATATATCGACATGAAGAGTGAAATTATTAAGAATTATTTCTGAGAGAGAGAGAGAGAGAGAGAGAGAGAGAGAGAGAGAGAGAGAGAGAGAGAGAGAGAGAGAGAGAGAGAGAGAGACGTTCCCCTCTGCCAATTTGTATATCAAACTGCCATTTACTCCCCCGCCCACCTTCCTCTAATTGGATAAAAGACTGGGAATCGCCATTTCTTTTTCTGGGATTGTCCTGTGTCGCCCAGTGAAATGTTCCTTATACACTCATTTCAAGGTATAAATAATTGCTAAATATACCGGAGAAAAAAGCCATATGGAATGCCAGAGTTACTACTCTGGATCGATCACCTTCATAGGTGTCGGTATAAAAACGGGGCAAGTGGATGCCACTACCACAGAGAGAGAAGAGAGAGAGAGAGAGAGAGAGAGAGAGAGAGAGAGAGAGCATTGTATGGCAACATCATATATCTGACCATGAAGAGTGAAATTATTAAGAATTATTTCTGAGAGAGAGAGAGAGAGAGAGAGAGAGAGAGAGAGAGACATTCCCCTCTGCCAATTTGTATATCAAACTGCCATTTACTCCCCCGCCCACCTTCCTCTAATTGGATAAAAAGACTGGGAATCGCCATTTCTTTTTCTGGGATTGGCCTGTGTCGCCCAGTGAAATGTTCCTTATAACACTCATTTCAAGGTATAAATAATTGCTAAATATACCAGAGAAAAAAGCCATATGGAATGCCAGAGTTACTACCTCTGGATCGATCACCTTCATAGGTGTCGGTATAAAAACGGGGCAAGTGGATGCCACTACCACAGACCTCCAGCCAATTAGTTCTCTCCTCTCTCAAAATCCCTCGCCAGAGAGGAGCCGTTACAACGGTCACCCTCCGCTCGTCCCTACTTCTTCTGCCAAGATTCTTCATTCCTTCATAGCGCTTGTTGTCACGAAGACATGTTTTGATTGTGATATTAAAATTTTGTGATTTTGGATTTATCATGTCTTCTGATCTTCAAGAAGCATCTTCATCTAAGTTGAGTATTATTTTTCTGACTTTGTACGTGTTTGGGCAGCAGTGCATTTTATGTGGTGTTGTTTATTGTAATGTTAACTGGGAGCCGAACGTATCGTCTCTCAAGTCGGCCATTTAAATGCATTGTTGTTTGCGTATTCAGTCTCCTCAACATTTTTTTAGGTTACTGATTAAATCATTATCCTTTTTCTCATTACAGTATACGTTATTGTTATCGTGGAATTTTACCATTTTGCTCCTGATGGGTTCCGATAGGTTGTTTTAATAAAATTTTATCAATTTTAATTATAGCCTATTAGAGGGTTTCCCTCTCTCTCTCTTTTTCAAGGCCTTCAGGAGCGATTTGGTTCCCTCACGAATATGTAATAAATTTTCATTCTACTACATGCGCGAATGTTGTGTTGAAGCGACCTAGGCTAGCCTAGTGTTACGCATATTACTTGAGAAGTGAGAATTCTCATTATTTCGCGGTGCTCATGCATTTTATGTAGATGATTTTATTTTATTGTTATTTAGTTTGTTACAATATTATTGCTACAGTATTATATTGATGAGGTTGGGAGTCCTACACGAATATTATCTATCCTTGGCCGCTTGTTACCGTTCCTAGCCTACCTGACCAGATCTAGGTTAGATTTTGGGAGTTAGGCTGCGTAAGAGTTTTTTCTCTCTACATTAGTTGGTTTTAGTTCTGGCGATCCTGACCACACTATTAAATTAGTTTTGGAAGGTGATCCTATACTAGAGAATTCTCTCTTGTCACAGAATGTAGGTGCTAGACCAATCTTTCCTGACCAGGTCGATATATTCGATTTTGGAGGGTTAGTTTAGGTTCTGAGTTTCCTCTTTCGTGATGTTCCAGTAGGCGCTGTCCTAAGCCACCCGACCAGATCGGTATATCTGATTTTGGAGGGTTAGGCTGGGCTAGTAGATGGATCATTTTATTCGTTGGTACTTCCAATAATTACTGTTTCAATATTTTGGTTTAGGATAGCCTCAGCTAGTACCTCCTTTAGGGTGTCAGTTGGCCTGCCGTCTTCTGCCCCCTTTTGTTGTAGGCTTTTCCACGGCTTCTCGGAAGGTGATAATCACCTGACCGGTCGCTGTTGCCAGGCGATTACTAATTATCCTTCCCCCTCCGTGCTCTTCCTTCCGGCCCGGACCTGTTCCGGTGGTGTTTCGTTAGCTCGCTGTTCTAGTAACCCTTCCGGGGAACGACAGCTGGACCGTTGAGCACTATTCCCGGGGGATTAGTCAGAGGAGGTCAAGGAATAGAGATTATGTAATCTCTGTGGGTACTTCTCTGGCTCTGTGTTTCCCGGTCGAAGTGTGGATCTATCATCACTCTCGCCAGGTTATTACACACCGGAAGTTATTAGTAACTGCTGTGTCCGCCGCTGCTGTTTCCATTATTCTCTATTTTTTAGCTACCGCCCCCATTCCGGTGGGGGTGGAAACCAGGTTTAGAATATATTTTCCAATTAACATGGAATAGCTACTCTTTTCTGGTGCGTTCAGATTCAGACCAGGTTTACCTGGCTCTCTGTTCTGCTCATATTAAGCCAGTTCCGTCGGTATTAGCGATCACGATAAAGGGATTTTGACAAAGGAAAATCTATTTCTGGGCGATGACCTGTGTCGCCCAGTGAAATGTTCCTATAGCACTCATTTCTAAGGTATAAATATTGCTAAATGTACCAGAGAAAAAACTATATGGATAATACCAAGATAAACCTGGTTCGTTCACCCCTGTATTAGGGTGTCGGTATAAAACTGGGGCGAGTGATACCACTACCAGAGGTCTCCTGCCATTTAGTCTCTTCCTTTGTCAATTTCCCCTTTCAAATTAGGCGCCATACCAGTGCCATCTACCGCCCATTACCGCTACTACTAGCGCCTCGATAGCCATTCCTGAAAATAGCACCCAAGCTTGGGCCTATAGGGTGAGGAAGCAAGGGGTGGGTTCACTGGGTGACACAGGTCATCGCCCAGAAATAGATTTTTCCTTTGTCAAAATCCCTTTTCCCAAACCTGTGTCGCTCCGTGAAATAGTAACAGAGAATTGTTCCCACAAGCTTGGATATAATCTCTATAAGACTACTGGAAGGGAGAAACTAACTCTAAGGTAATTCTACCCTATTTAATCAAATTTCTTAAATCTAAACAGAGTTTAACAATATCTTAAGTCTAGGTCCTTACTCTAGTAAGTATATACCATTACAGCAAACAATTACTGGTAAAGCTCGTGTGATTACTATGTCACCAAGTAATACTATATATTTTTCATGTATATAATTAGTAGTTAATTATACCAGTACAGAATGGTGCAATTGTAACAATCCAGAGTGAAAACCCCGAGTATGGGCTAGAGCTAAGTGAGGCGGTTAGGTGAGAGAAAAGGAGCTAAAGCAGGACAAGGTCTTTACGACTAGGTATGTCAACATGACTAGGCTGTGTTAGGGGAAACAATATTCCCCCACTGCCACTGCTGCATAAAATTTAAGGGCTTTCAAGGATTTAAGGTAGTGGTGATTAAATACTTGAATTCCATCTTATACACTTCTTAAGGTCATTAAAGTTCATGTAGTGGAAGTAAATTATTAAGGCAGCTACTGCTCGGACATCATGTACATGTGGAATTGATTCCGGTTAGCCTATCTAAAATTGCAGAATTGTTATTTTAATTACTTAAGTGAGACTGTTCCACCATCTCTCGAATGAATAAAGGACCTGAAGTTTTTACTTGAAGTTCTGTCTGAAAATGATCTCAAGTTCTGACTGGACATAGGGATAGATCCTGTGGAAGTGGGACAATCTTCTAGGGGGCCCACCTACTCTGAGGATCCTCGTTTTTAGCCAAGAATTCGATCTGGAGATACTAGAACTTCTCCGGATGGAAGAAAATCAGTATGATTTTGATCTAGCAAGCACAAGCTCTCGGAATCGATGAAATTATGAATCTGTTAATGTAGAACCAAACTGGAGTATCTCCTTGAAGCAGATTTCGTGGTAATAATACTAGCTGGTAGGGCCTTTCTAAACAGGGTCCTAAGGAATGTAACAGCCAGATTCGTATTAATCGTCATAACTTTTGGGTCTTTTTAGGATAAAGGCTAGCTTCTTTACTGTAGAATCGTACTGCTTAGAAAAGGGAGTCGTAGGAACTAGGGGAGAGATTAGTCAGGACTGTCAAATCTCGTGACAATTATTGAAATGTTTCCGCATGGCTGCGGACCTCCCTGTAGACTTCCGTTGTCTGATTTTAAGAACAAGGTGTTAATAGGATCCATATTGGCATCTTTTTGTGCCGTAAAATTCAAGAATTCCATAAAGTTAGGGCACTCCGAATCCTTGAAGCGCCCGCCGCCCTTGTTATACTAATTGTGTTAGTCTGGGGTTGGGGGTCCGTCTGGGGCAGAGTCCCAATTCCCTTAGTAACGGGTCACAATTGCTCTTGAGTCAGTTGGGGGCTAACAGCCCAATCCGTCCTTAGAAGGATGTGAGTTAGTATAGAACTTCCATTAGTAGATTTATTGGAAGAAAAGTAATTCCTCTACCAGATGTTCCAATCTATCTGGTATCCGTGGCCTGGGCCATGGTGTCCAGATTGAGGGTCACATGAAATATTGTAACTTGTGGTTGGATTCTGTGGGAATAATTTTACTTGGAGATCTGGATTCTGCTGGCTGATCCATCTAAATGACCTGTTGTCTAAGGGCTATTCCGACTGTAGCGGAGTTGTCCTTGACAGTGCATCTGCCACTAAGTTCTCGTTCCTGCCAAGTGAGTTGCTGACAGATGCAACGGTTTCTTGTTGTCAATGAAAAGATTGTTATCATGACCTGATTTATGTGGCTTGATTGAAAGCTCCTCTCTGAGGAGAGTTTACTAAGAATAGAATACTGCCATGGCTTCCAAACACTGTTATAAAGCTAGCAGGGCGTTAGGGACCAAGTGTCCTGAGCGTTTCCATATTGGGAGTAGTCTCCCAAATTGCTTAGTGAAGCATCCATATGAACCACTAAACTTGGCGGAGGGAACCATACCGGTGATGGTTTTGTCAGATTCTTGACTTCTGTCCATGGACAGAGTCTCTCTGTAAAAATGTGCGGAATGCAGGAACTTTGTCTCGCAATTTCCTGTTCGCTCTACTCCGCCAAACCCGGATTATACTTCCGTTGGCTTTTAGTAGAGTCCCTGTTACTGACGCAAATTGGAATGAACCTAGGACTCTTCCTGGTTCCTCCGGGATGTTTGTCTGCCTTGAGGAACTGTCTCGCAGCCTTGCTATTTCCTTTCTTTTCTCCGGTGGGATCGAAAGTTGTGTGATTGAGGTCCCATTGTTTCCTAAACACTGAAACCGTGGTGTCGGAGTGTGTAGGGATTCCTTGTGATTTGGAATCCTAGGAATTCCAGAAATTATCACTTATGGTTGCCTTGAGACATTCCTTGACGTTTATAGCTCAGATGAGCCAGTAGTCTAGGAGGTTACTAGGCTTATTCCTTGGGTTCTCAGTTATTGTACTACTGGTTCCGCTATCTTGTAAATATTCTGGGCATTCTGATAAGCCCGAATAGCCTTACTTGAAGGAGTAAGCCTGTTGCCTAGTCTGAAGCCTAGGAAAAGGGGGAAGCCCAGGAAAAGGGGGAAGCCCAGGAAAGAGCGGAAGTGACTTGCTACCGGAACAGGATAGTAAGTATCTATAAGATTTATAGGTGTTGTGACGGCCCCACGGGGAAGTAAGGTCCGTACCTGCGAAAACAGTTAGCATATGGAACTTGTCGTATTGAATGTATGAGTTCCAATGAGACGACTCTAATATTACTCTTGGTTTGATTGAATCTTCATGGAATCGCTGGAGAAGCGTTCCTGAAATTTTAAGTATTTGCACCTGTAATTACTTTCTTCTACAGAAAGTCTTGTGTACTTTTATCTCATCCGGCATTTGGATGTTAATAAATTTTGGTTGATGGAGGAGGGCCCTTCCCCCACCCCATACCCGACCTTTTGCTATTATGCTGTGCGACCAAGTGCTGATTCCCAGCGGTTCTTGAATAAGTACCGCTTTCCTCCTACCTAAGGAGTCTCACTGGTTCGTCAAAGGTCGGTTGCGCCGGCTTCCTGTGAAGTCTCTTCCTTGTCGGAAGTTCTTCCGCCAGCTCTACGGAAAGTTGCTCCGGCTCGGCTACCTCTTTTGAACCTGTTGTATCCGTGATATACACCTGGTTCTTATCGGAGGCCTTATGGCCGGGGAAGAGGTAAAGAAGCCGAGCTTTGGTGCTGCTAAGAGGGCTGGTTCTACAGCAGCACGGACTGTTGTGGCTGACCATTTGAGGTGGATGGTTGACCTAGCTGGCCTACTTGAACAGCTTGTACCACTGTTTGAGGTTAATTCGTCTAGAAAGACTAGAACCCCTTTGTTCTCTTCTTATCCGTGGGCTGTGTTCCAAAGGATTCAAATCTTCTCTTGGGGATCAAGCCCCAGCGAACTCGCAAGCTCTGGTTGACCTTAGCTGCTTCGCCCAGGATTCTGTTCACTATGGTCTCAGGGAACAAGTTCGCCCCCCAGATCTAAGCTTTGATGAGTATTAGGTTCATGGCGAATAGACGCACCGGCCAAGACGTGCTTTTCTGCAGTTCTTCCTGGCTATTGCAAAGTCATATACATTGCACCGTAAGGTGTGAAGCAATGACTTGTCCGGATCTTGAACCATGGTTCGTTCGTATAGACTGAGGTTGTCATTTCCGCTATAGTGGCGGAATTGAAAGACCTGGTCAAGTGACTTCTGGATTCATAATTCACCTTTACCAGTGCTTCTGGGAGTCTGGGTAAAAGCTCGCTGAAGAGCGTTGTAACACAATTTTAGTTCAATATGCCTACCAAGAATGTTGCGGGGGCATCTACCCCGCATTCCATTCCTCCCAGAGAGACCATGGATGGTAAATCCGTCTCTCTGATATAATGTATAGATTAGTCCTTTGCTGTTGCCTGAAGTGTAATCTCTACTACTTTAGAGGTACACGAAATGGGCGTGTCGTCTAGCACCACAAAAATCGTGAAGGGATTATTGTGGTGTGTCAGTTTGGTATTTGTGCATTCCCAATCTGCCAGGGTTTGAACCCAGGCTGATGAGCTTGGTCTCTGGGGAAGATGGCCATTTCCCTAGGCGCTTTGTCTTCCCAGATCAGTGCGTTCTCAATCAGACGTGCATAGCCTGAACAAGGGCATTGGAGACCCGGTGAAAGGAACTCAAAGTCCTCTACTGGCCGGGTTCCCCCGCCCTCAATCGTCAGCATGCCCTCTGAGAAGGGGGCATGTGCTGGTAACCACCAAGGATCATTGTTTTGAAGGGACACAATTTGGATGTCTGGTACGCCTGGAGTGGTTGTGGCTTTCCGGGTTGGAGGACTCCTTGCTTCGAGGTCTCCTAGATCTTAAGTCCTTGTACTAACAACTGAATAGACTGACCTGACGTTTTCATGTTCGAGAACAACTGAGTTGTGATGTTATTTAGAATTGGACTGAGCCAGGTTACCCATCTCCTGCCTCAGCAAGCTGGAAAACATGTTGGGTTAAACCCGGGATTTTGGGATCTGGGTATAGATGCCTTTGTCTTCGATGCCTGCCTTTGTGTGTGGCAGATTTTGTTGCGTTCGTCACCAGTTTAGTGGCTGATGACGAACTAGAACGACTTTCCCAAATGGCCTTCAGTTTGGAAGGTTTAGGAAGGGACTTGTAATAGACCTATGAGTGACTATTTCAGCTTACCTTAGGGATTACTGACCCCGGCTTATCCCTGGAAGTCGTAGGTCTCTTGGTAAACTCTTAAAATGAAGAAGATGAATGAGATGAGCTAAAAGGTAGTCCTTTTGCCCATTTACCAAATGCTTCACATAGCCTACCTTCGTCCTGGGTACCGACCTTCATTGGTTCGTGGTCCAGGTTGATTGCTGCGACCTCTCCAACGACTTCTTATTCTAAACCTTCTAGGTCCTCTGCCAGCACGGCCTGTTTATCTTCGTGGATCTTGGCAATGATCGGGGCTGCCAAATCTACTGGTACCGTTGCTGATACTTCCGCATTTGGGTAGATAAGGGAGCTTCTGAAAGAGATACTTTTAAAAAGTATCTTCTTTTAAAAGTATCCTAAGTCATTGATAACTATTTCAATATCTCTCCAATTATTTCCAATATCTCATTCAGTGAACTAATCATTCAATGAATCAGTACTTACCGTCTCGGTAGTGAAGTCCCAAAACCAAATTGTAACAGACTTCACTCTCAACTGGTTGCCAGACCGACAAGTCGTTCATTGGACCGCACAGCCTGCGTGAGTGCGGCATACTTCCTGTCTGTCCTGCTGCTGCGGGGTTGCAGCGCAGGTTGTCTTCTGACAGCATACCATCTGTAATTACAAAATGATACATAAGTACCTTTGTATGGACTCGCCGGATATGTATCTGGCGGAGTATGTAATATTAGAATCGATACCGGAGTATCACTAAATGTAGATCCGCTTGAGGTAACTCCGGTGGGACCTGCATTCTACATTGTCGTCGCCGTGATAAATTGCAGCGGCATGCATTATGTAAGATATTCATATTATCCTCTCCCGCCAGCTCCGACCCCGCTATGCATTCACCTCATAGTCTTGTAGTTTAATATATATAATATTTAATATATATATATATATAATATTATATATATTATATTATATTATATATAAAATATAATAAATATATATAAATATTAATATTCTATATATATATATATATATTATATAATATACTATATATTATATATATATATTATATATAAATATAATTATATTATATATATATAATATATATATATAATACTATATTATATAATTAATATATATATATATATATATATATATTATATATATAGAATAATATTATAATAATAATATAAATATATATATCTTATATTATATTATATTTAATTAATTATATCATATTTATTATCTATATTATATCTATATCTATAATCTATTATTAAATTATATTATATATATTAGGGATATATACTAATATATATATATAGAATATATATATATATATATATATATATATATACATATATACAGTACACGTTAATATATAAATAATTATACAAATTAATACATAATACAATTAAATACATAAAATAAAATACATAATACATACAATTCATAAACAAATTACACTCAGTGGTCCCCCCGTATTCGCGGGGGATGCGTACCAGACCCCCCCGTGAATAGTTAGAATCCGCGAATGTTTGGAACCTCTATAAAAAGGCTAAAAACAGCCTATTTTGTTAGTTAAAACTTAAGAAAAACCACTAAAAATTTTCATATTTGGTTTTTTTAATAGTTTTATCACAAAAAGTGCATTTTATGATGAAATTGATAACAAAAACCAGGAATTTGTGGATATTTCTCATAGAAAAATACCGCGAATGCGCGAATTTTCCGCGAATAATGTAGGGAAACATTCCCGAGAGAAATCCGCGAATGTGTGAGTCCGCGAATCCGGAGAACGCGAATACGGGGGGTCCACTGTATTATATACTATATATTAAGCTTAATACCAACAAAACCGGGGAAAGTTAGACTTGGCCTGAATCCATCGGCATCGGAGAGGTTTTCTTAGTATACTAAGAATACCTCTGCTAGCTCATGGTCGCCGCCACCGGGGTGGGGCGCAGAGGTATAATGAAAACGGGGGAGAGAGGCTAGGTAAGGATAAATAAATGCCTTGATTCTAGGTTACCTGCCGGGGTCGACTACCCGGCGTAGTAAACCGATTGAAAACATAAAGCATATTTTAAAACAAATTAAAATAAAATAAAATAAGTAAATGAATACTGTACCGAAGCACAGAATCTATGCTCCTTCCTGTCCCAGTTCCCTTTCAATACTATCTCTCTATCTCCCGGGTCTAGCTAAGGGATCGAAACAGGGGAATAGGTAAAACCTAGGCCTGAATCTGATCGTAAGGGAGATCGTGTTGTTATATGCATAACTGAACGATCTCCGCTGTATCCCGGGCCCGCCAAGGCGGAAGGATAGATAATGTTTGGAGGACTGAGGATAGGAAAGGCAAAATTCTCCTTCCAGTCCCAGTTCCCTTTCAATGCTCTCTATCCCCCGGGTCCAGCTTAGGGATCGAAACAGGGGAATAGGTAAAACCTAGGCCTGAATCTGATTGTAAAGGAATCGTGTTTGTTATATGCATAACTAGACGATCTCCGCTGGATCCCGGATCCGCCGAGGCGGACGGATAGATGACGTAGGGAACTGGGGATAGGAAAGGCGAGAAGAGAGTTAGTGGCTAATACTGTCCTAACGAGCCGGGTAATTTACCAGGGCTCCTCTGGGCAGGTACCATCATCCTACTCCTACTACGTGAGGCGAGGAGTACCCCTTTCGACTATAACCACTCCCCCCCCCCCCCCCTGCAAGAGGGGATAGGACTCGGAAGTAATAAAATTCTTTGAGTATCTGGGATTCCAGATAAACAAGGAAAAGTTCTGTCTCATTCCAGCGTCTCGGTTTCAATGGTTAGGAATCCAGTGGTATCTAACCACACACAAACTATCTCTTCCGCCAACCAAGTGCAAAGAGATAGGGAAAGCTACGAGGCAATTTCTAAAAAACAGACGGGCATCTCGCCGTACCCAAGAAAGAGTATTAGGTTCACTTCAGTTTGCTTCACTAACAGATCTCTTGTTAAAAGCAAGACTGAAGGATATCAACCGGGCATGGCAGAAAAGAGCCAACAGCAGACTCAGAGACAAAATCGCCTTGATTCCGCTGATACTGAGGAAAAGACTACATCCATGGACGACAATCAACAGTCTTTCCAAGTCAGTTCCACTCCAATTTCCCCCACCGTCTCTAGTAGTCCACACGGATGCCTCTCTGAGTGGATGGGGGGGGGGGGGGGGGGGGGGGGGGGAGCTATTCTCGGCACGAGAAGGTTCAAGGAACATGGTCGACGGTATTCCGCCAGCTTCATGTCAACATCCTGGAAGCAAAGGCCATTTTCCTGACCCTAAAAAGACTAACTCCGGCCAGGAATATTCATATCAGACTAGTCTTCGACAGTGCAGTGATAGTTCACTGCCTAAACAGAGGAGCTCCAAGTCAAGTCACATAAATCACGTGATGATAGCGATCTTCTCACTGGCAATGAAACATCATTGGCACCTGTCAGCTACTCACCTGGCAGGTGTACGAAATGTCATTTTGGATTCTCTATCCAGGTCCCTGGATCCAAAATCAATCAATTGGATTTGCCTACAGATTCCGGACCTTCAGGTGGACCTGTTCACCACGGAATCCAACCACAAACTTCCATGTTATGTGGCTCCCAATTTGGATCCTCTAGCTCACGCCACAGATGCGATGTCCATAAAGTGGAATAATTGGCAGAAGATTTATCTGTTTCCACCAATAAACTTTTTGATGAAAGTTCTACACAAACTCAGATCTTTCAAAGGGCAGATAGCGTTGGTAGCACCCAACTGGCCGAAGAGCAATTGGTTTCCTCTTCTACTAGAGTTGAAACTCCGGCCCAGAAGGATTCCCAACCCAAAGCTGACTCAGGTGGTACAAACTCAGACTCCTTAAGAGTTCTGAATGCCCTAACTTTATGGATTTCATGAAGTTTGCGGCACAGAAAGATGCTAATATTGACCCGCTTAACACATTATTTGTGGAATCAGACAAAAGAGAATCGACACTCCGGCAGTATGATTCAGCAGTGAGGAAATTAGCCATCTTTCTAAAAGAATCAGATGCTCAGACAATGACTAAATCTGGCAATTTCATTTTTTAGAACTGTTCGAAAAAGGTCTAGCCGCTAGTACTATTACTACGACTAAATCCACCTTGAAAAAGATATTTCAGTCTGGCTTTAATATTGATTTAACAGATTCGTACTTCTCGTCTATACCTAGAGCATGTGCTCGGCTGAGACCAGTAAATCGACCTCATACGGTCTCCTGGTTTTTAAATGAAGTACTCGAGTTAGCCTCAGATACTGATAATGAATTGTGCTCTTATATAACCCTTCTAAGGAAAACATTATTTTTACTGAGCCTGGCCTCAGGTGCTAGAATATCAGAGCTGTCGGCTCTCTCTAGAGAACCAAATCATATTGATTTCCTCCCGTCAGGAGAAATTCTGCTTTCTCCGGACCTGAAATTCTTGGCAAAGAATGAAGACCCTCAGAACAGATGGTCTCCATGGAAAATTGTCCCTCTTCCACAAGACCCATCATTATGTTCAGTTATTGCACTAAAGTCTTATCTTGACAGGACTTCTAATAGGTCTTCAGGTCCTCTTTTTATTAGAGAGAAAGGTGGAACCATTTCCTTAAAAGGCATCAGACAACAAATTCATTTTTTTATTAAACAAGCTAATCCGGATTCAGTTCCTCAGGTCCATGATATCCGAGCAGTAGCTACCTCAGTTAACTATTTTCATCATATGAACTTTGATTATCTCAAAAAGTATACGGGTTGGGAATCCCCGACAGTATTTAAACGCCACTATCTAAAGTCTCTAGAGGCCCTTAAATATTCTGCAGTGGCTGCAGGAAATGTTGTCTTACCTGATACAGCCTAATATGTAGTTTGTGAAGTTGGATATTATTAATTAGCATTCTTTTCACTATTATTACCTTTAGGTACTCCCTCTCACCTACCTGCCTCTCTTGTGTTCCCTCCCTTCTTGCCTTCTTTATCGGACTGGATTGCTTATCGGCCCCACTCCTGTACTTGTACATAGTCCATTATTCATATAACTGTATATTCATTAACTATGTTGACTTTCCTGGTGATGGTATGAACTTGGCCATATATGTTTTTTACACCATTACTCCTATTTTGGTTATTGTTAATCTTAGATCATTAAAATTTGATGATAAGGAAAAGTTTTATTTTTCCTTTTATATTTATGAAAAGTTTTAGTCTTATTCTAGATCTCCCAAGCTTGTATGGCTGATTCTCTGTTACTATTTCACTGGGCGACACAGGCCAATCCCAGAAAAGGAATTTTGACAAAGGAAAAATCTATTTCTGGGTGAAGGCCTGTGTCGCCCAGTGAACCCATCCCTCTCTTTTCCTTTCACCACCCTTTAGCTGGCCCAAGCTTGGGTGCGTATTCAGGAATGTAGAATCTTGGCAGAAGAAGTAGGGATGAGCGGAGGGTGACCGTTGTAACAGCTCCTCTCTGGTGAGGGATTTTGAGAGAGGAGAGACTATTTGGCTGGAGGTCTGTGGTAGTGGCATCCACTCGCCCCGTTTTTATACCGACACCTATGAAGGTGATCGATCCAGAGGTAGTAACTCTGGCATTCCATATGGCTTTTTCCTCTGGTATATTTAGCAATTATTTATACCTTGAAATGAGTGTTATAAGGAACATTTCACTGGGCGACACAGGCCTTCACCCAGAAATAGATTTTTCCTTTGTCAAAATCCCTTTATTAATCATTAATATTTGAAAATTAGTTGTAAGGTAAATAATTTATTTATACTACAAAACAAATACATACGTAAGTAAGTGAGAGAGAAAGAGAGAGAATGTTATTGTTTTTGTTTAATCTCATTAAAACTTAAATTAATTATTTTTGAAAACTAGCACTGTATATTATTCTTTTTTGCCATTAAAATGTAGAATAATGCCCGTTAAAGATATACTTATACATACATTTCCAGCCCAAACAGAGGGCAAGAGTTACCACTATGACATACATTATCTCATGTGGAGAGAGAGAGAGAGAGAGAGAGAGAGAGAGAGGGTTATCATTATTTAAGAGAGTGAAATGGATAGATTATTGTATTTCTTTAAAATACTATCACATATGAATTTTGAAATTAGTTATGTTATTTTATGGGCATATAAAAAATAAATAAACATATACACATGTACCATAGAAATTCTCTTCATCTCAGTAAAATAGAGTAGAGAAATTGAAAATTGTATGATCTGGTGAGGGGCAACACACTCCCCCTCCTGGCAACACACTCCCCCTCCTGTCACATTCCTTGATATATTTGACAGCTGTTGGACCCCAGGCATCTCAGCTTGGCTAACTGGAGTTCAAAGACAAGCTGCAGGGTAAAGTGGATTTTCTTTCATTTTTACATAATTTTTTTATTTATAAACTAAGATCTTGCTACTTCACTTCAGTATTTTCTTTAATGAATTGATATTATTGCTGTTTACATTAATATTGTTATTATTTTTATTTTTATTTCAGTAGAGAGAGAGAGAGAGAGAGAGAGAGAGAGAGAGAGAGAGAGAGAGAGAGAGAGAGAGAGAGAGAGAGAGCACTCCTCCCCTCCTGTCACATTACTTGATATATTTAACAGCTGTTGGACTTCAGCTTGGACCTGGAGTTTGAAAGAAAGATGCGTGAAGACTGGGATTTCCTTCATTCTTACATAATTTTTTTAATTTATAAACTAAAATCTTACTAATTCACTGTAGTATTTTCTTTAATGAATTGATTGCTCTTTACATTAATATTAAATTTTGAAAATTAGTAAATCATTTTTTTATCATACAAAAAACATACATCTCTGTAAGAGAGAGAGAATTACTATTGTTATTATGTGATACCATTTAATCTTATTAAACTTACTAATGCAGTATTGATCAATATTAATATTTTAAAATTAGTAAACCATTTTTGTATCATAAAAATGTATTTAGGCATGAAAATAATGTTGAAATACACTAATTAGTGATTATTTATCGTCAGAAACCCCCGCGAATAGATGAATTCCCCACAAATAATAGGTAGATATGGTCCAGAGAGAAATCTGCGAATCAGTGAGTCTGCGAATCCGGAGAACGCGAATACAGGAGGCCCGCTGTATACTCTATCATATGTACTATAGTAATTATTTAAGTCAGCTAGTTCTCTACGTTCAATGCAGATTGACTTATGATAATTTGGTACAAAGAGAAATTGAATGACACTAACAAGAGTTTGCTTAATGTATACTATGGTATGTTGTATACATATACAGTAGCCTAGCTTACAGTATACTATACTACAATTGTGGTATAGTAATTAATAATATCAGCTAATTCTGGAGGTTCATTGCATTCTTATGTATGATAATTCACTATAAAATGAAACAAAACACGAAACTCGAATCAGATTCAGTCTGACATTTCCATAATTGAAGGGTTGTACAGCTGCTGGTGGCTATATATAATTATAAAATACAAATGTAATGAATATTTGTCTATTCCATGATTCTTTTAAAAAGTATATATTACTTCACTGTATCCAGTAATATTGTATGTATTTTCATATTATTGTATTTTAAGATATCAACATAGTGGTCATTGTTTTGGTTTGGAAATCAGCTGATGGCAGATAAGAGTTGATTTTGCTGTATTTAACAGAATTCTGAGTGAATTTTCTTATTTCTAGTTAGTATAAATATTTATATGGGACAAGGTAATTTTTCGTTATACAATGTGTTTTTAAGTTGAAATATAACTTGAATAAGTCTCATTGTGGACTAAATTATTTTCTTCGTAACAGAATGTGTTGGGGCATGTTTATTGTATAAAAAAATTGATTGTATTCGCTATTCGGGCTTTAAATTTGTTATCTTTTATTGGTGTGAAAACAACAGTAAAATGTGTATTTTCAAGCCAGGTAGTTTTGATCAAAATAGTTTTCTATCTATTTTATCTTCAGTTGTGTTTGATGGCATATCATAGTTTATGGGAGTTTTATCCTTGTTGTTAATGCGCGATAATTGTCATTAACAGCTTGAAGAATGTTTCCTCAGCTTCAGCTACAACTTGCAGTATAAATTTAATAGTACATTTCCTTGCCGATCCTCTATCCGTAGCGAATAAAGTTGTTAGTACATAGAACTATGTCAGTCCTATTCTGCATAACGTTATTTATGACATAACTACGGTAATTGTTTACTATCAAACTGTGATTGACATACAAGCAAAACTAATGTTGTTATCCGATTCAAGTGTACTTAACTAAAAAAGTTGTTTCTGTTTCAGTTGTTCATGGCTGTACACATTATGTAACGAGTATAATGTTAAAACTACTGCCATCATTCTTTTGTACTTTTTTGAGCTTATTTAATTAGAAGATGGGATAAAGATATGAGGTTTTATGTTCCAGAGAGAAATCCGCGAATGCGTGAGTCTATAAATACAGGGGTTGACTGTAATTGTTGCTCAAACACTACAGCTGTAAACAACTTAATGAAAACAGTTCTTTTGCTACAACAACCAAACTGAATCTGTTAATAACAATGTTTTGCTTGCATTTCAGCCATCGTACGATAGTAAAAAATTACTTTAGTTATGTTACAAATCATATCAAATAAGTGGAGCAGGACTTAAATATTTTTGCATTATACCTTTATTTGCTATCGAGAAATTATTGGCAAGGAAATATAGTGCTGCTAAATTTAAGATGCAGTTGTAACTGAATCTGAGAAAAAAATGTTCACACTGCTAATGGCTATAAATTAACGTGCATCAGCAACATGGATGAAAGTTGAAAAGTTTTTTAATGAAAAGTACTGGTCAAGAAAGCACACGTATTCTGTTTTCGCGTCGATAAAAGATAAATATGTAAATATCATATTATATTATGAAATAGGATGAAAATAACAAATGGAATCTGTTAATTTTTTGTACAAAGAACATACTCCTCACACCATCTATTAATGAAAAATAGAACTTAATATAGTTCACAAGACATATTAGTCATATTTCAACTTAAAAACACTTCATATACCGAATAATAATCTTGCCCCATATAGAGTTTCTAGAGATTAATTTACGCTAAATACAAGCAAGAAAATTTCTCCGAATTGAGTTAACTGCAGCGAAATAATCTTACCTCCGCTTCAAGTTCATTTTTCCAAACCAAAACATTGATCGCTTTTTTGTATTTTATAATACTATGATAATATGTGACTACATACAGTATTATTGAATACAGTGAAGTAGTAAAGCCTAACTTGAAAAGAACCAAGGAAAAGATGCAAATTCGTGTTTGTTCCTACATGATACACAAAGCCTCGGTCCTTACATAAGGAATTACTTTCAGCGTAGGCTGGAATACGACTATTGAATTCTTGAACAATGTGGTTAGGTAGTAACTACCGTCTGGTAGGTGGGTAGGCCCGCCTGCCTGGATGTAAGCATTCCACTTGACTTTCGGCCGTCTTCCGATGAAGTCATATGTTTGTGAGCTCTTGCTGACTTGCCATTAATTACAAATTTCCCAGTGGGATTTTCAATTTGTTATTTTGAATATGTATACTGAGTTTGATATTAATAATTAATTTACTTTAATAATTAGTATGCAAACTTACTTTTAGTGATAGCCTTGCTAGACACCTTTTTGCTTTAACGCCAGGACGAGACATATTCATCCCAAATTTACACTTTGGAAATTACCAAGGGGAACTTTGTAGGTTTGTCCCTTGTTATTTTCTTGTCTCCTTCGTCCTTTCGCTAGCTATCGGACGAAGATAGAGGTGGGGGCTTGTGGTGTTGGTGTTTAAGGGATCTCCTCTCATTCCAGAGAGGCGTATCCTTATTTTTTAAAATCATATATTGTAATACACTCCCTGAACACCTGAATTAGCCCTGGTCACTGACCAGCCCGAACTATATCCCCACAGATTTACCCACTAAGTGGATAATTTAACTGTCAGCATTACCAATGCTGCAGGCAAAATCTAGTCAAATGAGTTGCCTGTGTTACCGTTGGCAATGCTGGTGCAAATAATGGCCAACACAGGCCTGTCTCCTCAGCTGTTCTTCGTTCGCCTGGGAGCTGGATGTGTTCCTGCTCCCAGCAAACTTTTGGTCTTTTAGCCCGACCCTCAGTGTTTACCAAGGCTTTGATAGAGCTTGATAGTTTGATATCCTTGGCTTTTGTTTACTACATCTTTTCTGATTTTTCCCAGATCTGGATTGTATTTAGATTGTTTTTTGATCGTTGGGATGGTCGAGCCTCATCAAGAAAATCCTTACCTCACCTCAATCTCTGCTTCATCAGCCTCTCCTCCAACAGCTGCTAGTTGAGATGTTGGTATGCTTTGTTCTTGTGGTACGTGTAGCTAAGGATGAGTACCCTCGCGGTGACAGACATTCTTTTTGTTTTAGCTGTAGGCATGTGCAGTGCAATGTCAGGCAGAGGTGTAAAATGTAAGGATTAGTTCATTAGATCACTTAGAGAACTACCATAGTTGTCGGAATAGAAGATAGCGGCAAAATTGCGAGAGTTAAGCAAAGAAGAGCTAGAGTAGCAACGATTTAGAATTGGAAGTCAATGTCTAATTTGTTTGCTAATTCATCAAGGGACTTTTCTATGACCAGAATCTTGAGAGTTTACTTTTCATGATTCAACTGTGAAGACGTAGGTCCACATTCACCTCAGCCATTCACTAGTAATACTAGTAATATAGTATTGTTTCTCCTTGGTTGAGATTCAACTACTGATGAGAAACTTTTCTTGCCATCAAAGGGACCTCGGTCTATAGAAGACAGTTGACTCTCGTCTAATGTGCACATGCCTTGCGAGAATCATCTCATCTCATCTCTCAACATCATTGGTGAACGAGATAGACGATTTGTATGGTTATTCTCAGCATAACCCTTCAAAAGGCAGGTGTCATGTTGTGACTGTTTTGGATCAGATGGGATGCGTGACAGCGCAATCAGTTGACGAGTTGACGAGTTCGAGACCTTCATGATCTGTGCT
Organism: Macrobrachium nipponense; assembly: GCF_015104395.2. NCBI lineage: Eukaryota > Metazoa > Arthropoda > Malacostraca > Decapoda > Palaemonidae > Macrobrachium > Macrobrachium nipponense. The sequence goes on along the minus strand of NC_087215.1, from coordinate 20,215,817 downwards.
CTGGTCTTTGTATTGGTTGATCCAGATCAGTCATTACTTTGTCCTATTTGTGTGTTGCTGTACCCATGAAGGATTGACATGAAGGACTGCCAATGCAGAAGTGTCCAATGACATGTCTTTCTCCGAGTCTTACAAGATCATGAGAGACTTCTCTGCAGTTGGATAGTCCAGTGGATGGGTACATTTCATCACTCCGAAGAATATGTTGGACTGGAAGATAGATGAGGTCTCATTGTGATCATATTTATATCTCTCTTCCTTAGGGTCTGCCCACAGGTCCTTGGAACCTCTTTTCCTTGGGGTGGTGGTGGATGCTCGCAGGTTGTGTTTGCCTACCTGGCTCTGTCCAGAGGACAAGTTACATCTCGCCTATGGTGTACGGTTCTAGAGGTAAAAAGGATGCGAGAGTGACTGGCCTCTCCACCTTCCCCTTCTTAGATCCCTATGTTTTTAAATGGTTCCATTTTACCTTATGAAGACAGCATCAAGTATCTAGGTGTTACATTTGATAAAAAATTAACTTTTACTCAACATTTTAATGAAGTTGTGTGTAACGTGAAGCTTCGTCTTAATATTCTTAAAGTTGTGTCAAATTTTAATTGGGGGGCAGATTGAATCACCCTTTTGGGGATGTACAAGGTTTTATGCCTAAGCAAAATTGATTATGGTTGTCAAGTTTATGGTTGTGAGTGCAAGACAACACTGCAGAAATTAGAATTTGTCCATAATATGGCTTTACATATTTGTACGGGAGCCTATAGAACTTCACCAGTAGAAAGCCTATATGTTGAATCAGGTTTTCCCTCACTATTTATCCGTAGGGAGGAATTAGGCTTGAGATGCATATCAAGAGTACTTACATCAAAGCTGAACCCCAACTAGAAGTACGTTAGAGAACCAACTGATAGAAAGAGCCCCAAATAGACCTAGACTGCCAAAGCCGCTTTAAGGGGACCGTCTGCTATGGCGGATGACTTATCAACTTGAAAATTTCTAGTTATTATTTCTATCTATGCAGAAACATGTTGTACATGCTTTCTAGAAGTTTCAGCCAATTATTTATACAAATAATGAAGATATAGCGGTTTTTAAATGATGACGTCATCATAACTGCGTCGTATGACTGAGTTTGACAGGATCGTCTTAGTGTGTTTATTTTTGCATATATACAGCAATATTTTCAGATTTGTTTCGAAATTCTCATACGTCTGGCAGTGATGAAAGGTAGTGTGAGAGCTCTTGGCATTTTTAGGTGAGTCTCAACGTCACTCAAGAGAACAACTCGGTTACTCCCCAGACGTCAAAGTGGTTGCATGCACATGCGTTTGTTTACTTGCTGTTTACGTTGTTTTTATAACTTCCTAGTGAACTTATAGCAATGCTGAAGTTACCTAAGATCAAGAAGGCTACTAAGCAACTAAGGCTAGTAAAATTAGAGAAGGCCAGGAGTGTGCTGAATCATGTCACCCCTCAACATCATTGTCTTGTGTCACGCTTAGGGTATTAATACCACTTTTAGGGGGAGGACCAGGATCCTTGATGTAGAAATCAACAATAAAAGTACAAATAAAGTAATTATAATAATATTTTTTTGACTTTTCTAAGAAAAAAGCAAAAATTTCCATAAATCTTTGGGAGCTCATAACTCGAAAACATACTTATTCGCATGTTGGTAGCCATTATTAGGTTATTTATTATCCAATTTTAGAGAGAAAGATATCATTGTAAAGAAGAATAAAAATCCCATAATTCCTTGTGAGCCAATTTTTTCTTTCTTTCATTCTTTTTTTTACAATTTTTTTGAGCGTCTGACAAAAAAATAAATAAATAAAAAATCAAAATTCGGTCCTCATAGAATTATTCCATATATAAAGTAGTTTTTATGGTATGATTTTCAATAACATTGATGTCATATTAGTGGAGAAATCGCTACCTAAATTTTTTTTAAAAATAATAATTTCCACTAATAAATCTAAAAGTTTTGCTCAAATTACTTGAAATTTTTGTATGATGAAGATATATATATATATATCTAAAACATATAGGGAAATTATGTATTTTAAAAATAAAAAATATACACAACATAGCGGACGGTCCCCTTAAGTTCGACTAGCAAGCTCTGCCAGGGAGGTGGAGAAACTACCTCCTGCAGTAGCTGAAATTTCGCCCTCAAAGTTTCCTCCTTGGAATAGACCATGCTAAGAGATCTGCTCAATTAGGGACAGCAGGAGCAACAGTTATGGTGATCAGTTGAGGGCAAGTTTCTCTAATCGTGCTTCCGAACATGGTGATTCTCATCATATACGGTTGGCTTGAAGGGTTCTGATGGTGTTGGTTGCTCTGTAGTGACAAGTGATAATATAATTAAAAAGAAGCTTCCATCTAATTCCTCAGTTTTTACAGCTGAACTACTGGCGGTTTTGACTGCTCTTAAATATATTTTTTATAGTTCTTGTACTAACAATGTTTTTACCATATTTACCGACTCTTGAGTGTTTTATCCTCTCTTAGAAGCCTGATCTCTTGCCACCCTTTAGTGCAAGAAGTACAAGATTGGTTTTATCTTTTAATTAATAGAAGAGATTTTTCTGTTAGGTTTTGTTGGGCTCTGTCCCATGTTGGAATTGTTGGGAATGAGCAAGCTGACGCTGCAGCTAAGGCTGCAACTAGGCTTGGGCACATTTCTGGGTTCGACCTGTGTCTGCCGGTGAAAAGTTCCTGTAGCTCACTTTTCTAAGTATAAATAGATCTTAAATATACCAGAGAAAAAGCTAGCATGGTATACTGAAGTTACTACCCTCAGCTCGATCACCCCAAGGGCGTTGGTATAGCACTAGGGCGAGTGGAAGCCACTACCAACAGGTTTTCTTGCCAATTAGAGGATTCCTTTCAAAGTCCCTCCCACGGCGAGAGCTGTTACAACGGTTACTCCCCTTACCTTCCGCTCGCACTCGCTACTACTACTACTACCCGCCCGCCATCTTCATTCCTGTAATTAACCTTTGTTTGTTCGCACGCGTCTTCAGTTGCTCCCTTGGTGCCTTATTTTGCCGAAGCTATGTCTTCCGTGGAACTCTCTGCTTCTTCAATCCAACTTGAGTATTCCAAATTGTGTTTTCGTAATTCGTATGGTTACAATGCGTTCCAGTTTTAGCCTTCGGTCCCTTAACCCTTAAACGCCGAATGGACGTATTAAACGTCGAGTCAAAATGTCTCCCGTATGCCGAATGGACGTACCATACGTCGACTCAAAAAAGTTTTTTTTAAAAATTCGCGGAAAAATACTTATAGGCCTACCAGCCGAAAACTTTTGAATCACGCGCCTTGGGGGATGCTGGGAGTTCACGGATCAAGGCGTTGTTTTGTTTACAATCGTTACGCAGGCGCGCAAGCGCGAATTTCTTTCTTATCGCACTAAAAGGTATCAGTGACACATCTCAAAAATTTCAACCTTCAGTCAACTTTGACTCTACCGAAATGGTCGAAAAACGCAATTGTAAGCTAAAACTCTTATATTCTAGTAATATTCAATCATTTACCTCCATTTTGCAACAAATTGGACATCTCTAGCACAATATTTCGATTTATGGTGAATTTATGAAAAAAACTTTTTCCTTACGTCCGTGCGGTAACTCTTCTGATAAATTTTTTTCGTGCGATTGTCCTAATGTTTGCACCATTTTAAATTTGCCGTTACATAAAGTTTTATATATGGAAATGTGCACAATTTCATGAACAATACAACTAAAAACAACCCATGGTTGTAGCTTTTATCAATTTTGAAATATTTTCATATAAAAAATGATAAGTGACAAATTTTCAACCTTCGGTCAACTTTGACTCCACCGAAATGGTCAAAAAACGCAATTGTAAGCTAAAACGCTTATATTCTAGTAATATTCAATCATTTACCTACATTTTGCAACAAATTGGAAGTCTCTAGCACAATATTTCGATTTATGGTGAATTTATGAAAAAAATAACATTTTCTTTACATCCGCGCGGTAACTTCCGAAAAAATCATACGTGTGATTGTGGTAATGTTTGCACCATTTTAAATTAGCCGTTACATAAAGTTTTATATATGAAAATGTGCGCAATTTCATGTGGAATACAACAAAAAATAATTGAAGGTTGTAGCTTTTCTTATTTTGAAATATTTGCATATAAATCATGATAAATAGAAAAAAACCACGTTCGGTCAACTTTTACTCTACCGAAATTGTCGAAAAACGCAATTGTAAGCTAAAACTCTTACAGTCTAGTAATATTCAGTCATTTATCTTCATCTTGAAACAAATTCGAAGTCTCTAGCACAATATTTAGATTTATGGTGAATTAAAAAAAAAAAAAACTTTCCTTCCCTCCGCGCGCGGAATCTTCGCCACAAATCTCTGAAATGCGTACGTCCCATTCTCGGAATATTTGCTCCGTTTCATATTAGGCATTTCATAGAGTTTTATATATGAAAATGTGCGCAATTTCATGTAGAATAAAACGAAAAATATTTGAAGGTTGTAGCTTTTCTTATTTCCGAAATAATTGCATATAAAAAAAATATATAAAAAAATTTGACATTCGGTCAACTTTAACTCGTCAGATATGGTCGAAAACTGCAATTGTAAGCTAATACTCTTACAGTATAGTAATATTCAATCATTTGTCTTCATTTTTGACAAAAGACAATTGGGAAGTCCTCTAGGACAATATTTAGATTTATATGTTAATTTTTGAAAAAAAATATTTGTTTTTTTTACGTTTCCGTTGCGTTTACGAATTCATGCATTATTTTGTGATAATATTTTCTCTGTGTTGCTTTTATCGTTTTACAATGTGTTATATACCAAAATGATTGCAATTTAGTGTACATTACAACGAAAAAAAAAGTAACTTGTTACCTTTAACCGTTTTGCGCACAATGCGATTTGAATACAATTATATATGAAATTTCGTTCGTTTTTGCGCTATCATATATCGCATTATTTATACATGATAATGATCATTTTTTTCATTTCTGATGGTTGCAAACTAAACTTCAGCCAATGACAAAAAAAGGAGCCAAAAATGAACTCTTAATCTTCAAAACTAAGCGCGCTGTGATTTTTTGAAAAAAATATTTTTTCCACTTCCTCGCTCACTCTGAAACACCTCCGGCACACGGGAGACAATTTTTTATTTGCCGCTTCGGCGTTTAAGGGTTAAAAAACATACGGGGGTGCCGATTTGGGTGCATCATCAGACGCGTGCGTTATTATTGCTGGTTATTTCCTTTATTTTTATTTTTATTTTTATGTTAATTTTATATTTCATTACGGTTATCGTTACCGTTTTCGTATCACGTGCTTATTCACAGCCGACTGAGTTCGGATCTGGTTTGTATTTAAAGTAGGCCAAACACGGTCATGACATCCTCTGGGGTTCTAAAAATTTGATTAATTCATATTCTAGCTTTGGCTTCTTCCCAGCTCCTCAAGAGCACGTTCGTGCCCCTCTATGCACATTTTTTATCAATGTGTTATATATGTGCCTTGTAGGGCTACTAGCTAGCCTATCGTATTTATCATCGTAGAGGAGGGAGTCCTCTCTCTCTCTCTGCCGATACGAGACATGCATGCGTTATTGTTTTAATGCAAACCAGATAGGTTTTTTTGATTTTTGCACGTTTATGATTTTCATATCACTGAAGAGGTTGGATGAGTTGCTCCTTCCCTAGCTTACCCGACCAGGCCTAAACTAGGTTTTGGAAGGTAGGCCAGGTGCCCCCTACACCTTTACCCCTTAGGCCTCTTCCCCCGTCGGTGCTACGGTGCTTGCGGGGAGGGCATCAAGGGTAGAGAGTCTCTCTCTTGTCATATTGTTGGACCTACCCTCCCTACCTGACCAGGTCAAAATTTCGATTTTGGAGGGTTTGGTTGAGTGTTACCGTCCATGCCATGACGTCCTTGGAGGTTTATCTGGCCTACCTGACTGGATCCATAGTGATCTCGGAGGGTTAGGCTAGATCCATGCTGGGTATTCTCCTGGCACCTTATGTTCCTCTTGCAACCCTTCCATGATACCTCATTATTGTATTGTATATTATATTGTTAATTTGGGTGGTCTGGTATTATATCGCCTTGGCATATCCTCCTTTAGGATAACAGTGGGCTTACGAGAGCGATCACCGATCGGTCGCTGTACCAATCACGACTGGCCATGGGCCCAGTCGGTCTACTACCCCCGTAGTAGTAGGCTACACAGCCTCCAGTAGGTGTCTATCTCTGATCGGGTATCGTGGCCAAGCAATCATGACCGACGACCCCCCCCCCCCCCACACACACACATCTCACACACACACACATCTCCCCCCCCCACTTCCCAGCTTGGCTCTGCCTGATGCTGTCTTATAGCTCACGGTGCTAGTAAACTTACCGATGAACGGCCGCTAGAGTTTTTTCGTTCAAGTGGTGGAGGTAGGGGTCGGAGAGGGAGGGTTACTGGTATTACATATATGTAATCACCTTGATGTCTCCGAGTGAATAGCTCCGCCGGCTTGATAGTGGTCTAGCATCACACCAGCCAGTGGGCAGCGCACCGGATTGTACTTTATTTACTACTTTTGCTCCGCCGTTCCTCAGAATTGTCTCGTTCTCCCGTTGTCTCTGCCTCTCACTCAAGGAGAAATGGTTTGGGGCTGGGGGGGGAGTTGCGCTCCCCCCCCCCCCCCCCCCTCGATGTGTTCAGGCTCAGGTATAGGATTTACCTTCTCCTATTCTGCTCGTTTCAGCCCAGTCCCGCCGGCATTGCTTATGGCAACGAGATTATGAGACTGAGTAGGCTTAGCTCTTTAGGGATTACTCCTGGTTACCAGATATATATAAGGGGTTTTGACGTAGGAAAAATCTATTTCTGGGCGAGGAAGCCGTGTCGCCCAGTGAAATGTGTCCCCTTTAGCACTATTTCTAGTAAAATATTGCTTGTATGACCAGAGAACTGCTAAATTGGACATGTCAGAAGTCTCTGACTCGCTCACCTAAATAAAAGGTGTCGGTATAGAACTGGGGCGAGTGTTAAACACTACCACAGCAACCCCTCCAATTAGCCTTTTCCTCATCAAAAGACCCTGAAAATGGGGAGAGCCGACCTATAGGTCACACCCAGCTACCCTGTTGAAAGGGGACTGCGGCATCATACTTATCGATAGCAAGAAGCTTGGTGCACAGCAAGGGGGGGAAAAAGGGGGGGAAAAAAGGAAAAAAAGGGGGGGATTTCACTGGGCGACAACGGCGTTCCTCGCCCAGAATAGATTTTTCCTACGTCAAAATCCCTTTTCTGGGCTCAGCCGTGTCGCTCCGTGAAATTGTACCAGAGAAACACCAAGCTATACTATCCTGAAAGGAAGAATCATATTAATGAAATCAAAGGAAATAATAAAATAGTTTAGAATTGGAAAAAATACAATTTATTTACAAAATATACTATATAGCCAAAACATGTGGCAACATTTGCAACAAGTCAATCATACATAATAAAATAATTACAGATAATTTGTATGTACGTAAAACTAACTACACGATTATACACTTATTCTAATAGGTAAGGCATTTGCTTGAGGTAGGTAAAATGTTAATGAGGCTGGCATAATTGAAAAGATTCATATGACACAAGGACGGTACTATAATGATGTAGCAGTAGGAGACACTGGCCTTCCTGCAGCTATTGCATGATATTTAAGATCCTCTAAAGACTTAAGGTAGTGCTTTTTTGAAAACCAAGGGTGACTTCCAACCAGTATACTTCTTCAGATCATCAAAGTCCATATATTTGAAGAAGTTAACAGAAGTTGCTATTGCCCGAATGTCATGCACCTTGGGGAATGACCCTGGGCTGGGCCTTTCCTTGAATAAAAATATAAAAATTCTGCTGCCTAATGTTCCTTTTAGAGATAGTGTACCACCATCTTTTCTAATGAAAAAGGGGGCCTTCGGAATAGGTAGACGTCCTAGATAATAGTCCTTAAGAGTTTTAACAGACATAACGATGGATCCTGCGGAAGCGGGACAATCTTCCATGGAGACCACCTCATCAAGGGTCTTCATTCTTAGCTAGAAATTGCTTATTTGGCGAAAGCAACACGTCCCCCGAGGAAAGGAACTCAATATGCGCTTCATCTCTAGATAAAGATGACAGCTCTGATATTTCTGGCACCTGAAAGCTAGACTCAATAAAGAACAGAGTTTTACGCAAATGGTTTGGTAATCAGATTTGAAGTTGTCTGTTTCCGAGGCTAACCTAAGAACATCATTAAGAAACCATGAACACTGACGACGTCTGTGATGGGCCGTAGACGTGCACATGCCCTTGGGAGGAGAGGTGAAATAAGACTCGGTTAGATTGATACCAAACCCGAGAAGAAAAATCTTTTTCAGAGCTGACTTAGTGGTTGTTATTGTTGCAGCTGCCAAGCCTTGTTCAAACAAAGACCTGAAGAAGGTTATGGCCACGTTCAATGTCATTACTTTGATATTTGATTCTCTGAGGAACGAAGACAATTTCTTAACTGCTGAGTCATACTGGCGAAGCGTAGACTCTCTCTTGTCTGACTCCAAGAACAACATGTTCTGTGGATCAATGTCGCCTACTCTCTTACCTGCAAACTTTCATGAAATCCATAAAGTTAGGGGTTTTTTGTGGAAGACCTGAGGAATCGAACACAGTCCTCGTTTGAACTTGTTGCGATAGTCTCAAGCCCGGGAGAGGTGAGGGCGAAGACCTAGTTCCAGGAGAAGGGGAAACCAGTTGCTCTTGGGCCAGTGAGGGCTATGAGAGCCACCTGACCTTCGAAGGATCTCAACTTGTGCAGCACCTTCAGGAGAAGGTTCACTGGAGGGAATAAATAGATCTTCGTCCACTGTTCCAATCTATGCTCAGAGCGTCCGTAGCGTATGCCAGAGGGTCCAGATTGAGGGCTACGTAACAAGGCAGCTTGTGGTTTGCCTCTGTGGCAACAGATCTACTTCTAGACCTGGTACTCTTTGGCAAACCCTCTCGAAGGATTCTTGGTCCAGCGACCATTCTGATTCCAGAGGGACCGACCGAGACAGGGCGTCTGCCACTACATTGTGGACTCCTGCCAGGTGAGTAGCCGACAGATGCCAGGTGTTCTTGGCTGCTAGAGTCAAAGATTGCTATCATCACGTGGTTCACATGACTTGACTTTGAACCACCTCTGTTTATACAGTGTACTACTACTGCACTGTCGAGGACCAACCTGATATGAGCCTTCTTTTGGAGGACGAAGCTTTTTTAAAGTCAGAAACACTGCCATAGCTTCCAGAATGTTGATGTGAAGTGTTTGGAAGTGAGGTGACCAAGTTCCCTGAACCTTCTCGTGCTGTGAATAACCTCCCCAACCCCAATGTCCAGCGATGCGTCCGTATGCACCACTAGGGACGGGGAGGAAACTGCAACGGTAACTCCTTGGCGGAGGTTGGCGGCCTTTGTCCATGGGCGCAGGCGTTTTCTGAGAATCAGAGGTATCCGGGCGAACTTGTTTCCCGACACTTGGCATTTGCCTTTGAACGCCAAACTCGATTGATGTCCTTGAGCTTGGCTTTCAACAGAACGTCCGTGGACTGAGGCAAACTGGAGCGAGCCTAGGATCCTCTCCTGATTCCTTCTCGAAGTCTCTTTGCACTTTAAGAATTGTCTTGTTGCCTTGGCAATCTCCTTTCTCTTTCCTGCTGGAATGGAAAGAGTGTGAGAATCCAAGTCCCAATGAATCCCTAGCCACTGGAACTTGGACTCCAGGAGTCAACCGGGACTTGGTCCTGTTGATCTTGAACCCTAAATATTCCAGGAAAGACATGACCTTGTCCGTGGCTTTCATACATTTGCCTTTGTCCATCTCCCAGATTAGCCAATCGTTCTTAGGTACGCCACCACCAATATACCCTGGGATCTTAGCTCCTGCAGCCACTGCCTCCGCCAGTTTCGTGAAAACCCTTGGTGCTATATTTAGCCCGAAGGGCATTACTTTGAAGGAGTAGGCTTCTTTCCCTAGTTTGAAGCCGAGGAATGGTCGGAAGTGCCGAGCTATCGGGACCTTATAGTAGGCGTCTGTAAGATCTATAGATGGTGGGTGACGGCCCCACGGGGAAGTAAGGTCCGCACCTGAGAGATGGTCAGCATTTTGAACTTGTCGCAACGAATGTACAAGTTTATACGGGACAAGTCAAGATCACCCCTTCTTTTGTCGGTCCCTTTCTTGGACGCTGAATAGACGACCCTGAATTTTTCAAGTCTTCGTCCTGGAGATTGGGCCCACCCTTCTGGAGTAAGGACCTTGGAGTAATCCCATCAAATTCCTGCGTTGGTTCCTGATAGAAGGTGATGGGTGGAGGAGGACCTTTTGATCCAACTCCAGCCTAGGCCTCTTGGGATACTATGCTTTTTGCCCAACTGCTGAACCCCCAACGATGACGAAAGAGGTACAGCCTGCCTCCACCTGAGAAACTTCATTGAGATGATGAAGGCCGGGATCCTCTGCCTGACTTGCACCTCTAGTTCGCCCTTGGGCTCTGGCTCCTCCGCGCTGGCGAAAGGATCCTCTAGCCCTGCACCCTAGCAACTCTGGTAAAGGGGGTGAAATGCCCGACTCTCATAGAGCGGGTTTAAAAGCGGGGCGACACTGAATACTGTGAGGAGACCTGTTGGTTAGATGGCGGCGAAAGGAAGACAAATTGATGCTGTTGCTGAGGCTGAGCATTAGAAGTCGAAGGCTGTGATACCTGTTGAATTGGAACAGCTTGTAGCACAGGATGCTGTTGCGGGACTTGGAAAGGTTGGAACTTCCTTTGCCTCTTCCTAGCCCTAAAACTGGAGGAAGAAGACTCTGATTTCCTTTTGAAAGGGATTCCCCAACACAACCTGATGCTTTGGTTAAGACGTGATGCCTCGCTCTGAACCTCGGTTACTGCTGAAGCTGGGAAGAGATCTGCACCCCATTGATTGAGGAAGCTAGAAGCTTGTTGGGTTCGTGCCTGATCGTAGCCTCAGATAGAACATGCTTCCTGCATTTCTCCTAGCAATCGCAAAGTCGTACAGTCACATTGCATGCTTAAAGTAACGACTTCGCAATGACCTTAAACAGCAGCTCCTGAGCGTACTCCCGAGCCGCCTGTCTCTGTCATCACTAGGGATTAGAGAACCTTGCGAGACTTGTCTTAGCGTCAAATTCGGCTTGGATCAATGCGTCTGACAGCCTAGGAAGCGTTCACTAAACAAGGTGATTGCACAATCTGGCTTCAGCTTGCCTACTGAGAACGTAGCTGGCAAATCCTCCCACAAATCCTCCCTACCTGGGAGTAGTAAAGATGTGGGATCTGTCTCCCTAAGCTGGGGCATGGGCTCTTCTCGAGTCACTGCCTGGAGTGTAAGTTCTGCTACCTTTGATGTAAAAGGTAAGGGGTTCCCGATATCAGTTGTAAACATGGTGAAAGGACTTTTAAAAGCTGTTACTCTAGTATTTGAGCAGTCCCACTCTTCTAGGCTCCGTATCCATGTTTGCTGAGCCTGATCCCTAGAAAGGATAACAGTCTCCTTGGGGACCTTATCCTCTCTAACCAGAGCTGCCTCCGTAAGCCTAACATAGCCTATAAATGGAGGCTGTAAACCTTCGGGGAAAAACTCGAAATCCTCGAGCCTACGTGTACCGCAACCTTCTATAGTCAGCATCCCATTGACAAACGGAGCAAAGTTAGCCACCCTCCAGGGATTACCGGGGTGGAAAGGAGGGAGCGTGGACCCGTCAGGCATGCTCTGAGCTTGCATCAAGCTACTAGAAGGGGCCGAAACTGCCGACTCCTGTCTGAGACCTGCAATCAGGGAGTCCTGAGCACCTAACCTGCTAAACACTTCTTCAAACCTTGCTGCAACTGAGCTGAGTAAGCTACCAAGGCTACTGACCTGATTAGAATATTTGTGTTGAACTGGTCTTGGTCAACGGAAGGAGAATCATCCTGTCCCTCTTGCGGTACCTTATGAGGTATCCGGTCCCTAGAAGTTAATGGAATGGGACTGGTAGGGCAATAGGAAGAATTCCCTCCTTGAGACCTTGGGATTGAAGGTTTGGAAAGCGACTTTATTTTAGTTTTAATATGTGTATGAACCTCTGGTGACTGCCCAGGCCTTGGCATTGTCTCTGATCTGCCTTTAAGCAATGGTTTTAACCCGCAGGTTTTTTCTTTAGCTTAGGAATCACAGAGAAGGAGTGCAACCTGGAGGGGGCAAACCTCCTGTGAAACCCATGAAGGAATTGGAAGTAGAAGGAGAGGAAGAATCAGAGTCACTCAAGGAAAGATCCCGGTGACTAACTAAGCTAGCCTCATTAACACTGTTACCTGTACCCGTGCCTAGTGTAACGGGCAAATCCTCACCACTTCAAGTGAGACTTCCTCTAGTCCAAGGTCCGGCAATTCCGCCTCTTGCTGTTCAATAACTGAGTCTTGGATTGATTTGATAATCGGTGCCGCTACTTTTGGATCGACGTATCCGGCAGATTTTCCGCTCGGGAAGAGCAAAGTCGCCATATCTCGGGACAGAATATACGGCTTAGCCTTCCCTACGTTCCGTCCAAACCCTCCAACCCAGATCTTGAGGGCGGAGAGTGCAGCATCCTTAATAGACTGCTCAGCCGCCTGTAATGCAAGGAATGTGTCAATACCAAGTAAAATTCCTTGACATTATTCTATAATTATTGATTAATCAGCCTGTAATGCAAGGAAATGTGTCAATACCAAGTAAATTCCTTGAACATTATTCTATAATTATTGATTAATCAGCCTGTAATGCAAGGAATGTGTCAATACCAAGTAAAATTCTTGAACATTATTATCTATAATTAGCATTGATTAATCAATGTAATTTAATTTAAAGAAATTTTAATTGATCATTTATTTTATCTCATTTCAATATTTTTTTTTTTTTTTTTTTTTTGACAATAAACATAGAACCAGCAGTGCGGTAACTTACCGAAGAGGTAGCCTGATGTACCAAGTCGTAGCAGGCAAAACAGTTTTCATGATGCCAGACCACGGAATCAGGAAGCAGCACTGCACAGGGGGCGTGGCCCCCGACAAACGTCATGGCCGCACGGATCTTGCAGAGCAGCATTACAGCCGGCAACCAGACACTGAGAGGCCTGTAAGTGCAATAAATATATAAGAACAATTGCACACACTTAATAGGATAATGGAATATATTTCTTTTCTTTTTTTTTTTTTTTTTTTTTTTTTTTGTGTGCCTGGGCATTCCAGGCTATAAAGAAAAGAAAGGGTATATATATTCATATGTTAACGTCCCGGGGACTGTGTAAGGAATAAACCACCCGGAGTTGTATACCCGGAGCTGTATGAACTCGCAAGTTCCGTGACAAGAAAATAAAAATAAAAATAAAAATAAAGATAAAAATAATGATAATAATAAAAAATAAAATAACAAATATACTATCTCCGCCTACGGAAGAGTAACTTCCGTAAACATAACCCTCAATGACTCCGGGAGAGGCCGGAATCTAAACCCGCCTTATGCGGAGAGGGAATGTTTTAGGCGGGTGGATGTAAGCTCCGGGAGTGAAAGAAGCAGAGCGCTAACAATCCATGGAACCGAGGCTGAAACGCAGTGCGACTAACAACTCCGGAGGCGGTCGGCTAAGAAGCGACACTCCCCAGCCCAAGGTCCTGGGAGACCCACTACACCTCCCCCTCCGCTGGTGGGACCGGCCGTCAGCGACAAACAACGAGAGCGGCACCCAACTACGGGGAGTCCCACGAGAGGGGGAGGGAGGGAGGGCTGAAGGGGGGACGATCACGTGACCAGCGATTCCCCGCGAATAAAGGATCACGAGGAAAACGCAGGCAAAGCCTATGAAGGCTAGCTGCCGACCGAACACCCAAATATACTAGACAAAATAAAATCAATTACTTAAAGCTAAGGGAAAAACATGCTTTAACAGGGGTAATGAAAATAAGGGGCGAAAAATATAAAACGCAATGGAGGCCACTCGATGAGAGTGGGCGCAACAAGGAAAAATTACTTGCTTACCGACAAAACGAAAACAAACGGTAAGCTGACGAAAAGAAAAAGGGGGAATTCTTGAATGGAAAATACCAAACTAAAATAAAAGGGGGGAGGGGGGGGGGGGGAACGGTAGATAAACATCGAAGCACGAAACAAAGAAACGTGCACGAACGCCGACCCCCTTGAAAAACAGGAAATCATGAAAATAATAAACGTAGATCAAACAAGATCGACAAAGCAACTGCCACCCAAGACATAATAGAATATATACTGAAAATATATACTGAAATATTATAAGTTACGAGTATATAAATATAAACATATATAGTACTGAAAAGAAGCCCGCTCGAAATTGGTACAAAACAAGGGAACGACGTAATGGCGGCTTGCTACCGCTCGCTACGGGAGGAGACGCCTAACAAAATCCTAAATAAAGGCAAAACGAAAGGCAAAATCACTCCCTAAATACAGAAAAAGGGCGAACCAGTACTTAACTTGGGTGAAGAGGCAGATTGACGATCCATAATGAAAAAGAATAAAGAAACCAATAAAAAGAACAGATAGCTATAAACAAGCGTGCAACGCTGGGAGGCTATCGATAAGAATGACGCCGCAGTCCCCTTCAACAGGGTAGCTGGGTGTGACCTATAGGTCGGCTCCCCGTTTTCAGGGTCTTTTGATGAGGAAAAGGCTAATTGGAGGGGTTGCTGTGGTAGTGTTTAACACTCGCCCCAGTTCTATACCGACACCTTTTATTTAGGTGAGCGAGTCAGAGACTTCTGACATGTCCAATTTAGCAGTTCTCTGGTATCATAGCAATATTTTACTAGAAATAGTGCTAAAGGGGACACATTTCACGGAGCGACACGGCTGAGCCCAGAAAAAAACTTTATAGATATCTCCGGACCTTTAAGGTTCTGACGTAGTGTGACTCACCATCACACTCGCCGCCGGAGTTATTATACTAAGTTTCCGCAGCTCAGTTTCTGTTCTCTCATTTCGTTCACCACTCCGGTGGGGACGGTAGATGGTTCAAGTATATGACTACGACAATTCGTAGCCTTCTGATTCAGTTTGACCGGACTAGACATTAGGACTTTCCTTCTCTCCGGTCCGGCGTGTCCCAGACCCCATACACTGGGCTGACCTCTACCTTCTGGAGGACGGAATCCGGAGCAGGCGAAAACATCCAGAGTTTTCTTTTATTCATTCTGAAGGGTGCCCCGCTACCCTTTTCAAGCCCTGCGGCCATGTAGTCTGTCGGTCGCATTCCAACTGCACCGTGCAACTTGAGGGCTACATGTTCTGGCATCCCAACTTGTACTGTCTGCTACGACATGGTGGCAATTATTTCTGATGAGAAAGCTACCTTGGCCCTCCAGCATGGGACAAGGGTGGCTCTCAGGAAGGAGGAGGTAGGTGGGGAGGTAAGCGAGGCGGGTAGTCTCTTAAGTCCACCCCTGCTTGGAAAAGATCGGTTTCGGTCATTCCCAAGATTAAAACAGTAAAACCGAGATCCCTTCCAAAGGGATCTAAACCGGCTCCGACAGCGGCGACTAAGTCATCTTCGGCCCCAAAGCCGTCGACCTCTGCTACTAAGTCGCCTGCTGTTAAAGCTTCTCCCCCTCGTAAGGGGTTGAGAGCCAAGTCTTCCAAATCTAAGACGACAGAGTCCGGATTTAATCAGGAGGCATTCGCTAACCTTCTAATGTCGAAGATTAGGGAAGTAGTTGATGAGAGGCTTGTGTCGATACGATTCACCTCGGGCACGGATACCTCCAGCCAGACAATAACGTCCCTGACCGAGAGGATCAGACCCCTGGAGGAAATGATGACCAGATTCCTCCAATCCGGAACCACGGCTCTGACCAAGACAGTTCTGGATGCGTCTAAGCTGCCGCCATTTGAGAATAACAACCTGTGGCGGCAAGCATTACATGCCCCATTCTGAGATGGGAAGTTGACGATCGAAGGGTGCGGAACCCGCCCAGTAGAGGACTTTGAGTTCTTCACGGAGGGTCTCCAATTCCCATTCCCCGGATTCGTCAGGCTAGCGGAACGTGCGCTAGTCAGAATATATAAGGTCCCGAAGGAGACAGTGATCTTCCCTAGGGTCCAAGCTCAAGCTGTATGGGTTCGCACCCTTTCTGAATGGGGATGCGTTAACACCAAACTGACGCCCCATTTAGGTAGCTCCACTATGTTTGTGACCCCAGGAGGAGTTCCATCACCCTGTACAACCAAAGTGGCGGAACTAACCATGCAAGCTGTGGCGGAGGATAAACCCTTACCAGCTCTAAAGGAGACAGAGGCTACCTCTCTACTCTTCCCCAGAGATGTGGAGTTCTGGGATGACGCTCCGGCTACGTTCACGGCGGGTAAACTCGACCCGGATTGCGCCCCCACCCTGTTTGCAGAAAAGCTACCTAGGATTCTGGACCACTTGGTCAAAGAGGAATTCGAGGCAAGAACCAGATTAGGAAGGTTGATCAACTCGGTCACTGCGGCGGAGTTGGTCGCATCAACCTACACTGAAGAACAGTTGTTCCGTGTCCTCACGAAAGCCCTGTTGCAGACTTTCCAAACGGACGTTTACAATTTCATTATGGCGAGACGAGCCTGCAGGAAGTATGTCCTGGTGGGTGCCTCTATAAGGCACGAGCTTAACAGACTCGTAAAGTCTTCAATATGGGGAGAAAATCTGTTCCTGAAAGACGAAGTTAACAACGTCTTTCATGAGGCAGCCAGAGCTAACCAGAGTCTTTGGGTCCATTGGGGACTTCCTTTCAAAAGGAAGTTTGATGGCCCCAGACCTCAATCCAGACCTAGGAAGAGGCCAAGGAAGTTCCATCCCTACCGGACCTCTCATCCTCAGGCGGTAGTGCAAGCGGTTCCGGTCTCTCAGGTTGGTAAGCCTTCGACATCTAAGGCTCAACCGTAGCAGCAGTTTGTTCTGGTACAAACTCCACCGGCTCAGCAGCCTTCAGCCTCAACAGCCATAGTAACCTCCCCAGCCTTCAACCCCTCCTATGAGTCACGAGGCACTTTTCGCGGCTACAATAGGCATGCCGGAAGTAGCAGAGCCAGAGGTGGTGCCCAGCTACGTGGCGGAGCAAGAGGTAAAGCCTTCAGAGGAGGCAGAGGAAGCAGACCTGCAGCCAACCAGTGAGAGCCTGCAGGTAGGAGGGAGATTATATCTCTTCCGGGACTATTGGACCTTCAGTCCATGGGCCCACAGTATAGTCTCCAAAGGTCTAGGGTGGAAATGGGAGAAAGGGCCCCCTCCACCGATCAGTTTTCACCAGACTCCGACAACAGACCTTCTAGACTATGCCAAAGATCTTCTCCAAAAGAAGGCTATAAAGGAAGTAAAATGCCTAAAGTTTCAAGGACGTCTGTTCAGTGTCCCAAAAGAAGAGTGATTCTGGACTTGTCCCGTCTCAACTCTTAATTCAATGCGACAGATTCCGCATGTTGACCGTCTCACAGGTGCAGACCTTACTTCCCCGTGGGGCCGTCACCACCTCTATAGATCTTACAGACGCTTACTATCATGTTCCGATAGCAAGGAACTTCTCTCCATACCTAGGCTTCAAACTAGGAAAACAAGCTTACTCATTCAGAGTCATGCCGTCCAGGCTCAACATTGCGCCCAGGGTATTCACCAAATAAGGAGAGATGATAGTTCAAGAGCTAAGAACTCAAGGGATAATGTTAGTAGCCTATCTAGACGACTGGCTCATTTGGGCAGCCAGCGATGAAGAGTGTCTCAAGGCAACAGCCAAGGTGATAAAATTCTTGGAATTTCTGGGTTTCCAGATAAACAAGGAAAAATCTCGGCTCGTTCCGGCTTCCCGGTTTCAATGGTTGGGAATCCAATGGGACCTAAGCAAGCACAAACTATCCGTCCCATCCAAGAAGGTCAGAGAGATAGCGAAGGCTAGGAGACAGTTCCTCAAGAACAAAAGGGCTTCTCGGCGTACCCAAGAGAGAATCCTAGGTTCACTACAGTTTGCGTTGGTAACAGATCTCCTATTGAAAGCCAGACTGAAGGATATCAATTGAGTCTGGAGAAAGAGAGCCAATGTCAAACTCAGGGACAAGATCTCTATAATTCCATCTGTTTTAACAAAAAAGCTCCGTCCATGGACAGAACGCCGGAACCTGGCCAAATCAGTACCACTACAATTCCCTCCGCCGTCTCTAACTACCCACACGGATGCATCTCTGAGTGGTTGGGGAGGCTATTCACAACACGAGAAAGTCCAAGGAACGTGTTCGGAGATATTCCGCCAGTTCCACATCAACATTCTAGAAGCGATGGCATCGCAGACTCACTTTCCAGGACGACTCCGCTGGAGTCAGAGTGGTCCCTGGACATGAAGTCGTTCCGATGAATTGCAATCAAGTCCCGGACCTTCAAGGAGATCTGTTCGCCACGGAATCCAATCACAAATTACCATGTAACGTGGCCCCCAACCTGGACCCTCTAGCTTACGCAACAGATGCGATGGCCATAGTTTGGAACAACTGGCAAAAGATTACCTGTTCCCACCAGTGAATTTTCTGATGAAAGCCCTGCACAAACTAAGATCTTTCACAGGGCAGGTAGCATTGGTGACACCCAATTGGCCAAAGAGCAACTGGTTTCCGCTTCTACTAGAACTGAATCTCTGGCCCAAACAGATCCCCCGTCCAGAACTGACACAAGTAATACAAACTTGGACTGTGTCAGCTTCCTCAAGAATTCTGAGTGCCCTAACTTTATGGACTTCATGAAGTTTGCGGGCCAAAAGGACGCTAGTATTGATCCACTAAACATCTTATTCATAGAATCAGATAAAAGAGAGTCGACGCTCAGGCAGTATGATTCAGCAGTGAAGAAATTGGCCATTTTTCTAAAAGGTTCAGATGCTCAAAATATGACTACAATCTGGCAGTTTCGTTCTTTAGAACTCTTTTTGAGAAAGGCCTAGCCGCTAGTACCATTACTACGATCAAATCAGCTGTAAGGAAGATTTTTCAGCTTGGCTTTAATATTAACTTGTCAGATTCATACTTCTCTTCTATTCCAAGAGCATGTGCACGCCTGAGACCAATAGACCGCCCTCATACGGTCTCCTGGGTTTTGAATGATGTACTTAAATTAGCCTCAGACACTGATAATGAGTCATGCTCATATATAACCCTTCTCAGAAAGACCTTATTCTTAATGGCTCTGGCTTCAGGTGCCAGAATATCTGAACTCTCGGCTCTCTCTAGAGATCCAGATCATGTTGAATTCCTCCCGTCGGGTGAAGTATTACTATCCCCAGATTGGAAGTTCTTGGCTAAGAATGAGGACCCACAAAACAGATGGGCTCCATGGAGAATTATTCCTCTGACACAAGACACATCATTGTGTCCTGTTATTACCCTTAAATCCTATCTGGCCAGGACTTCCGAAAAATCTTCAGGCACCCTTTTTATTAGAGAGAAAGGTGGTACGATTTCTTTTAAAGGTATTAAACAACAAATACTCTACTATATTAAACAGGCCAACCCGGATTCAGTCCCACACATCCATGACATCCGAGCAGTGGCTACCTCCATTAACTATTTTCACAATATGAATTTCGAAGACCTGAAGAAATATACTGGTTGGAAATCTCCAGCAGTATTTAAACTCCACTATCTCAAGAACTTAGAGGCCCTTAAATTCTCAACAGTGGCTGCAGGGAATGACCGAGTCTTATCAACTCCTTCCCTTAGCCCTTTTTGTCAGTCCTTTTTCCCATAAATACTCTCTCCTTCCTACCTGCCTCGCTCGTATTCCCTGCCAACCCTCTCTCTTCCGGGCCGGGCTGGTCTGTTTGCCATCCCGTCACTGGAACTTGTACATAGCATTGAGACCATGTTGGTATCACTGACATGTCTGTACAGGCAGTCCCCGGGTTACGACGGGGGTTCTGTTGTTGAGACACGTCGTAAGCCGAAAATCGTCGTAAGCCGGAACATTGTCAAAATTCCTAAGAAAACCTTACTTTTAATGCTTTAGGTGCATTCAAAAGTATATAAACTGCATTCTTATTGCATTTTTCATCAAAACAAAACCTTTAGATATTGATTATTTTGCATTTTTGGTGTCATATTTCATCTGCCAGATCAGCGTTTGTAGGCGTCGTAACTCTGGAACATGCGTCGTAACCCTGGAACATGTGTCGTAACCCTAGAAATAATTTCTTATGAATATAATTGAAAAGCGTCGTAACCTCGTAACATCGTAAGCAGAGACCGTCGTTACCCGGGGACTGCCTGTACATACTCTATTGTATATTGCTTCAGATACCATTCTATTATATTATTTTATTATTACTAGTTTAAACTCTAGTTTAAGTCCTAGTTTTAATTAGTAAGTAAGTTGTCTGCCTTATTACTGCGCACTAAATTTATTCTTTAAGTGAACCTTAGGTTTCATTATCCCTTTTATATACTTGTTTGGTATCTGTTAAGCTCGGATGGCAATTCTTTGATACTTTTTCACCGGTAGACACTGGTCGAACCCAGGAAAGTGATTTTGACAAAGGAAAGATCTATTTCTGGGGGAAGACCTGTGTTGCCCGGTGAACTCATCCCTTCTTTCCCAACCCTTAGCCAGTCCAAGCTTGGGTGTCTATTCCAGGAATGAAGATGGCAGGCGGGTAGTAGTAGTAGTAGTAGTAGCGAGTGCGAGCGGAAGGTAAGGGGAGTAACCGTTGTAACGGCTCTCGCCGTGGGAGGGACTTTGAAAGGAATCTTCTAATTGGCAATCCCGCTCCTTCCTCTAGCAAGGAAGGAGACTGGCAAGAAGACCTATTGGTAGTGGCTTCCACTCGCCCTAGTGCTACCCTCAGCTCAATCACCCCTTGGGGTGATTGAGCTGAGGGTAGTAACTTCAGCATACCATGCTAGCTTTATTTCTGGTATATTTAGGATCTATTTATACTTAGAAAAGTGAGCTACAGGAACTTTTCACCGGGCGACACAGGTCTTCCCCCAGAAATAGATTTTTCCTTTGTCAAAATCCCTTTTTCAACATGGGCGTCCCTGTATCTGATTTTAAAATTACCATTCGATTTTATTGTAGAGACCAGTGGCAGGCCCACTGGTCTACTTTAGATAATAATCTTAAAGCCGATTAGGCCTACTGTTCATCCTTGGCCTCATAGCCGGATGGATAGAAGGTCCGAGATAGTTTTAGCTAGATTGCATATTGGCCACACTAATTATACTCACGGGTATCTAATGATGAATGGAGCGGATAGGCAGGTTCCTCACTGTGGATTTGACTGTGGTGCATATTTTGGTGGAGTGCCCTCATTTTGAAAACAAACATAGAGCTTGTTTGCTGGCAAATAAGACTCTTGCCGATATTTTAGGTGAAGGTGCTCAAGCAGAGCAAATTATGACATTTAAAAAAAATATTGGTCTTTTTTATGAATTATAATTTTGTTCCCTTAATTGTTTTAGGTTTCTTGTTCGAATTTTTATGAATGAATGAATTGTATGTTAGGTTGGTTGTGTACATGTTTGTTTGTTTGATAGTGTTTTTTTTAAAGAGCCCGAAGTCTGACTCTTGATCATGCAGCTCATATACTCCGATCAAGTTGTCAGAGACAGGGCACTCCTCCTCGCTCTTATGACCAGGAGGAATATCCCAGGTGTGTAGAACTCCAGTCAGTTCTAGAGGTTCACTCACATTCTTCCCATCAATCAGTGAGTCTTCCTTATGTAAAGGACCGAGGGTTTGTATGTCGTGTAGGAACAAATCACAATTTTTGAAAGTAAATTGTATTTTTCCTAACTACAAACCTGAGGTCCTTAACAGTTATGCCCACCTCATGCTACCCCTCAATCTGAACCTGAGCCGAAAGGAAAAGTGGAGTATTTACATCCGGGCAGGCGCGCCTACCTGCCTACCAGACGGTAGTTACTGGCTAACCTCCTTGTTCAAGAATTTAACAACTGTAATTCCAGCCTACACTGAAAGTAATTCCTTATGTAAAGGATCTCAGGTCTGTATAGTTAGGAAAAATACAATTTACTTTCAAAAATTGTGATTTCAGTTGAATTACAATTACAAGCTTGCCGTTACACACAGCCCCACTGGAAAGGGGGGACGTGGCTTAGACAGGCAGAGATGCCGACTAGTCAATTTCTTCACTCCAGATGCAACCATCTCACTGGGTTTCAGCGAATGTTCTTGTTCCTAGTTAGCGTAAATGAATATCTGGATACTTTACTCATATGAAATGAAGTCGTATTGTTCGTGTTACAACGTAATTTTAAGTCCAAATTTGACTAATACAACTCATTGTAAACTAGTTTTTTCCTCTGTTAATAGATTGCAAAAATTTCAGCGATTCCATTGGTTTTCACTCGTTTTGATCGGTATTAGGAGCTTTACATTATTTATTTTTTCATCGATGTGAAAAAACAGTAAATGAGTTCTTTCATGCTGGTAGTTTTTTTTTTTTTTTTTTTTTTTTTTTTTTTTTTTTTTTTTTTTTTTTTTTTTACTATGGCTGTGTTTGGATTCATATAAAAGCTTGGGAGTTTTATCCATGTTGCCAGTGCACGTAATAGTACCTTATCAGCTTCAGCTACATTTACAGTTACAATTATATTACCATGACGATCTCACAGCGAGTAAAGTGATTACAGAAATTATTACTGTCCTATTGTATATTACACCATTGATAACATACCTATGGAAAGTATTTATTGTCCTACACTGATTGAATATAATTAACGGATGTTGCTATGGGATTCGGTCGTATTAGCAAGCAATGTAGTTTCTCATTCGGTTGTTCATAGCTGTACATGGTTATAGTACAACAAGTATATCGTTAAGACAATACTTATTAACTTAGTAGATGGTAGAGAAGTTAGACGATTGTAATTTGGTCTCTCTCTCTCTCTGCTTTCCTTTTTACTTTCCTCCTTTCATATTCTTTCTTCATCTTACTCTCCAACCTCTCCTAACACTTGATTCATGTGCAACAGAGGGTTTTTTTCCTCCTTTTACACCTTTCAAATCTTTTACTGTCAGTTTCCTTTGCAGCGCTGAATGACCTCATAGGTCCCGATACTTGACCTTTGGCCAAAATTCTATATTCAACTCAACTCTCGCTGGAGCGCGATTTACAGGAACCTACGAAAATATTAATATTATTTCTCTCGCAACATGCTCCTGTTATGAGTTGCATTATCCAAGTTATAGGCACATATCTGTAAGTTAATTCTTCTGGTATGTGACTGAGATGAATAGTACGTTCTCTTAATTAACCTGGAACTAGGACAGCCTTTTGGGCTTCCCAAGAGTTTCCAGTTTTGATTTTGAGATAACTAGTGGTATTGTTTCCCAACAACACCACAGCATTTGTATAATCACTGAACTGGAGGGTTTTCTTCCCTCCCATTTCGGTTAAAATGCAGAAGCAGAGTGTATCATTTTTTATGCTCGATGGTTCTAGCTGAACACATTCCATTATGTAATGCACTACCAGGCAACTCGGTATAAGGAGTCGAGTGAGTGGCAGAATACTGCTCTCTCTCTCTCTCTGAGATTCTGTTTGTTTTAGTGTTATTTCTCCTCTGTCGAGGATTAACTACCAGTTTGAATCTCTCTGCCTGGCAATCACAGACTTAGGTCTCTGGGTTGCTCGGAATTCTCGCATAAGGCCCATGTCTCATGCTCCACATTTACCATTGCAAGAATTTTCAGACAGAGATATATCTCATAAGACTCATTATCATCTTTGTTTACTCCATGGTATAACAGAATTCTGTAGCCTAGTCTTCTGATTCATCACTCCTGCCCCATCAGCCGCTGCGATGACGCAGAATGATGGTCTTCAGACAATTTGAGTTTTGTCTTCTGATATACTTTTTCTAATTTGTAAGGTGTTCAATTATTCTTTGTTCACCCCGAATTGAGAATGGATAATAGAAGACTCTGCCTGTTCCCCACCCAACTAGCTCTGCTTCCAAAGTAAATAGAAGATTCCTCCCTGATCCAACCCACAAGAAGCAGTTATTCAGGCAGTACAATCCCTGTGTTTTCATCACTGAAAGACTCTGACTTCATTGCAAGCTCCGACTTTCTCACCGAACAGCAATTAAATAGCGGAATAACTTTTTCAGTAAAACACCTGGTTGGTGTCATCAATGAGACTTTTTCTATGACTAGCATCTTGAGTTTACTTTTCTCGATTCAACTGTGAAGAAGTAGGTCCACATTCACCTTTGTCATTCACTAGTAATATAGTATTGTTTCTCCTTGGTTGAGATTCACCTACTGATGAGAAACTTCTGTCTTACCATCACAAGGACCTCGGTCTCTAGAGGGGATTTGACACTCGTTTAATGTGCACATGCCTCATGAGAATCAATTCTTTCAACATCGTTGGCAAACAAAATAGATGATTTGCATGGTTCATTCTCGGCATAACCCTTCAAATGGCAGGTGTCACGTCGTGACTACGTCTCGGAGACTCGGATGTGCAATAATTCTGTTTCTGTTGACGAGTCTGAATCCTTCATGATCTCCTGCGCTGTGGACTTTGTATTGGTTGATCCAGATCAGTCATTACTTTGTCCTATTGGTATGTTGCTGAACCTATGCAGGATTGACACCCTTCATTGAGTGTCAGTGCCTTTATCCACTGCAGACTGCCAATGCAGAAGTGTCCAACGACATGTCTTTCTCGGAGTCTTACGAGATGGTGAGAGACTTCTCTGCACTTGGATACGTCTAGTGGCTGGGTACATTTCATCACTCCGAAGAATATGTTGGACTGGAAGATAGATGATGTATCATTGCGACCATATATCTCTCTTCCATCGGGTCTGCCCACAGGTCCTTGGAACCTCTTTTCCTTGGACCGGTGGTGGATGCTTACAGGTTGTGTTTGCTTATCCGGCTCCTTCAAGAGGACAAGTTACATCTTGCCTATGATGTGTGGTTCTAGAGGTAAGAAGGATACGAGAGTTACTGACTTCTCCACCTTCCCTTCCTTGTCCTGCTACTCCTCTTCCTTCAGGTTGAGGATAGGACTCTAAATTATACTTGCTAGTTGGGCGAATGATGTGGTAAGCTTATACATCGAGCATCCTTTCTATATTTCTTATCAGAGTCGTAGAAGCAATCCAGCTCCCTCCTCAAGCAAGGGGAGGAAGGAGACTGGCAATAATGCAAACCCTTCCCAGAACTTGTCATTAATGCCTCCGACTCTAAGATATTCTTCCCAGCCCTTTTCCGGATGAGTTACGAATCCTCACTCATTTTGAAAAGGCCCAGAGGTCTGATTCTTGATCATGCAGCTCATATACTCCGATCAAGTTGTCAGAGGCAGGACACTCCTCCTCACTCTTACGACCTGGAGGAATATCCCAGGTTTGCAGAACTCCAATAAGTTCTAGAGGCTCGCCCACATTTCTCCCACCAATCAGTGAGTCTTCCTTATGTAAAGGAACGAGGGTTTGTATATCGTGTAGTAACAAATTACAGTTTTTGAAAATGAATTGTATTTTTCCTAACTATACAAACCTGAGGTTCTTTACATTAATGCCCACCTCATGCTACCCTTGAATCTGAAACCTGGGCGGAAAGGCAAAGTGAAGTGTTAACATCCGAGGAGGTGGACCTACCTGCCTACCAGACTAGAGTTACTGCCCAACCACCTTGTTCAAGAATTTAACAGCTTTATTCCAGCCATGCTGAAAGTAATTCCTTATGTAAAGGACCTCAGGTTTGTATAGTTAGAAAAAATACAACTTACTGCCAAAAATTTAGATTTTTGGGGGTCTGGAATACATTAATTTTACTTACGTATATTATTCCTAATGGGAATTATTGTTTCGGTTTTCGTGGGATATTCTGGAATGGATTATGTACGAAAACCTAGGTTCCACTGTATCTTGTAAAACTCCCCACAAGGGGTTGTGAATAGTTATTTTTATTGCAGTGGCCTACCGAACAATTATACAGTTGTAGGTCCCCTACAGCTGTATAATTGTTTGGTAAGTATGCAATAAAATTTCATTTTATTATAAAAATTTCATTTTCAACTTCTCATGGAGGGTAGGGAAAATTTTTCAGAATCTTTTTTCTCACACCATGGGCATTTGCATATCTTCTTTCCTTTGGTGTGTTTTTTCTTAAATTGGCCAACCTTTAATGTTACCCAGCCTGGGGTGCAGCATATTGATTTTTTTATCCCCATCCACTAAGGCTTTAGTGGTTACAAATACGTTTTTCCACACACATATTTTACTTCTGACAGCCTGACCGATGCCTGAACCGGGGACTTACGGATACATTTGCTTTAGTCGGTAGGATGAATATTGATTGTTACTTTGGAAAAATTTATACTAATGTAAATTAGATACCTTTCCTGTATGTTTATAGTGATCAGTTTCTCTTGCAGATAAGTCGTGACGCTCCAAAGGCAGACTTGGTTAAGGGTCCTCTGAAATTGAAGTTGAGTAAATAACTGTCAAAAAGGAAGTGCATTTTTTGGTTTTGGTGGGAACTTGTTGTGAATGCTGTCCATTTTATTTTTCTGTAAGTATTTAAAAACTATTTGTACGTTTATGAATACTGTTGTTCATGTACTCTAAAGTTTAACTGTTGAAATACAAAATTATTTGTTCCCACGGGGATACAAACCTTCGTCCGTTATATGGGAGTACCAGCAGTCCCCATGTTTTGGCAGATATCTGTTCCTACAGGTTGTAGGTCGAAAGCCGGCATAAGTTGGAATAATAAGTACACAAAATCAGCGGCATAGCATCACGTTCGTACACGAACACAAACCTTTGGTCTTTACATTAGGATATTACTTACAGTGCAAGGTGGGAATGGCTTTTTAACTTTAAAAACAGGGTACTATAATTAACTACCAATGGTAGGGATGGGAGCCCCTTCCACCCGTTGATACCAACTCACTTTACTTTCTGCTGTCGCCAAGTGCAAATGTCTCCTTTACCCAGCTGACTGTTTGACTTAACATATTTTTTATTTTCTTTGTGAATACTTGTGAAATATGAGTTGTTGTTGTTTTGCTTATACATATACTGATTTAATGCAAACCCATGACTTATCTGAGCCTAGGGAGAGGAAACTGCATGTTGTGATGTTTTGCCTTGGCGCTGACAGACCCTGCATTCATCTCCCCTCTTGAGATAGATCATCATACCCCTGCACTCTGCGCAGAAAGCGTGTACAGTGGTACCTCGAGATACGAAATTAATCCGTTCCGAGGCGGCCTTTGTATCATGAGCTTTTCGTATCTTGGATCGCATAATCTCCATCTTAGTCTCCAAAGAGAGCATCTTCTTCTTTCCGTGAATTTCAAGTTTCTTGGGACCCATGACTACGTATATACTGTATGTAATTATGTCATGTAGTATGTATACGTATGTAGTAAAGTTCTCACACAACACGATAAAGTATACTACAACAAAATCACTAACGTATTTACGTTAATAAACGAAATCGTTAGAACGAACAAATAATAGGTGCGTACGATACAGATGATGCCTTGCAGTGGCCGAAGAAGCACGCCGCTACGTAGATGCATCATGGGAGGGATGCTGACTAATAGGAGAGAAGGATCTCTAGGCGGTGACTAGCATCAGGAACCAATGGGAGAGCGGGAGGATGGTGGTGAGTCTACTCAGTTGGCGGCGTGAGTTTCAAAATTGTTATCGGTGGTCCGGGCGAATCTCGGACTTTACAGCAACAACCTATTGTATCTTGAGCAATTTTCGTATGTAGAGCTGTAAAATTTTTCATACATATTTGCTTTCGTATCTCGAGTTTTTCGTAGGTTGAGCCTTTCGTATCTCGAGGTACCACTGTATAACCAAACTAACCCTTGTTCTGAGTGTTGTATTTGGCCGTTGGAACAAAGGGTGCAATTTCCATGGGTAAGGAGAGGGAAAAGGGCTTCTCCAGCATTTTCAGATTGCAACACACCAGTAATGCCAAGGTCTCTCTCTGAGCCCTTTCTGCCCTCAGCCAAACTGTCTCCTGTTGTTGCCACTCCTAAGGGAGCTGTCTCCCCTTCACCGTCTCTTACTGCTTCGTTGGTAGAGAGTCAGGGTGGGGGCCATGACCCAGTACGACTTTGGGATGGGGGGAAATTCCCCCACTGCTGAGAGGGAATGCTCCTCTTAACCTGACTTGTCTTGCAGGTGTGGTGGAGCCTGAGGAGCTAGGGGAATTATGGCTCTCCCCAGGCCTCCTGTCTGTGAGAATGGAAGCTGGAAACTCAGGTTTGCCTTTAATCAAATAAAAAAATGACAATTTGGGGGACAAACATACCAAAGTCACAGTTGATTGATCTTCAGTTTTAGATTCCTCCATGGAAGATGAGGGGAAGCCATATATTGGGATATATATATATATATATATATATATATATATATATATATATATATATAGATATATATATATATATATATATAATATAGGATATATGTAT
This sequence comes from Macrobrachium nipponense, assembly GCF_015104395.2. NCBI lineage: Eukaryota > Metazoa > Arthropoda > Malacostraca > Decapoda > Palaemonidae > Macrobrachium > Macrobrachium nipponense. The sequence continues at coordinate 20,187,249 of NC_087215.1, read as the reverse complement.
ATATATATATATATATATATATATATATATATATATATATGACTTTAGTATGTTTGTCCCCCAAATTGTCATTTTTTTATTTGATTAAAGGCAAACCTGAGTTTCCAGCTTCCATTCTCACAGGATGTTGAATATACAGTCAAGGCCCGTGATTCCTGGGGGATCGGTACCACAACCCCCTTGCAAATCGCTAAGATTCATGAATACTTGATGACCCTTTAAATACAGTTATAACTGTCTATTTTGGTAAAAAGAAACCCACAAGATGATTGAGTATAATCTGTTTACTTGCAAGTATTTACATAGCATTTTTGCTAACACTAGTACGTTCAGGCCCTATCTGTGGCCCTTTCTGGTATAAAGGGAAATTGTTGGAATGAGAGGAACCACAGAAGTAAACCTTTTCATTCACATTATAACAAAATCTACATCTCATGGAATGGTAGGCTGCACCTGGTAATTTTGCAAGTTCAGAATAACCTAGCTTATTTTCAGCCTGCTTCCAGTGACCCTGCATATCAAATATTCTTATACAAAACGAGACTCCTCATGACATATTCCACGAGACCAACTATGTACGTGTACTTCCTAGCATCACAAATTATTTCTAAAATGAAAATTTTGAATCAATTTGTATTTTTCATAACTTAAGAACCTGAGGTCTTTACTTAGGGGGAAATCTTGGGAGTACTATTATAAATCTACTTACAGAAAAATGACTCTTATACTAACTACATGTGCAATTTGAGGTAGAAAAGGGTAGTACTTTTCATTAGAAAAGCTCCTTCAGCTAGGAGTAGGGCTATTACAATAGGCAGTCGTATATTTTCTTCTCTAATACTCTTCTTTCCACATTCCACATCAAAGCTCCGATGGTTGGTCTTCTTCACATTTTATATGCCAGAATGTACATTTTACATCAACTCCACCATAATCAATATATTATATATATATATATATAATATATATATATATATATATATATATATATATATATATATATATTGATTATGGTGGAGTTGATGTAAAATGTACATTCTGGCATATAAAATGTGAAGAAGACCAACCATCGGAGCTTTGATGTGGAATGTGGAAAGAAGAGTATTAGAGAAGAAAATATACGACTGCCTATTGTAATAGCCCTACTCCTAGCTGAAGGAGCTTTTCTAATGAAAAGTACTACCCTTTTCTACCTCAAATTGCACATGTAGTTAGTATAAGAAAAAAAAAAAAGTCATTTTTCTGTAAGTAGATTTATAATAGTACTCCCAACCCATGAAGGAAAGGTGCTGTTCAATTGATTGCAAAATTAGAGTAAGTCGGGAATTGTGGTAAAGGTTAAAAGGCAGGAGCGGTGGTGTTTATAGTCGACAACTTTGGATGGGCTACAAATTTTGTTGCTTGGTGATGTTTTATTTCTTTTGAGAACAAATAGTATCCAGATGATCATTGCATTATGATATTTGTTTTCTCAGAGGATGCTTATTTTAGAGTTGTTATGAACAGTGTTATTCAGAACATGTTGATCTCAGAGTGTTTATTTTATTTCAGATTATTCCAAACAGAGGAAAATACCTTCAGGTCCTAACTAGAATTGAGTATTGTACAGAGAACATCCAGTGAAAATGGAAGGTGAAAAATCGCCATCATTGCTGTTACTCAAAGAAGAGAAGGAGAATCTGGAGGAGGGTCTAACTGAAAACACAGGGGAAGGCTCTTCGTTTGCAGACCCCTTCTTAGAAGTCAAGGCAAAAGAAAACCCAAAAATTTTTTGACAGTGGTGAATTTGATGTGAACTGTTTTTCATCCCAGGTTTATTAAAGTACGAGGGGGAGAGCTCTCCAAGCTGGGATGATGAAAGTGGAAAGGAAAAGCTCTGTATTGCAGAAGAAAATAGACATTTGGGTAGAAGCAACACAGCAGGGAAGCGAATAACTTGTGCTGAATGCCAAAGGACATTTTCAAAAATTGGCAACCTGAAAGCCCACATGAGAACTCATACAGGAGAAAAACCATTTACTTGCCCTACATGTCAAAGAAGTTTTACTCAAGTATCTAATTTAAAAAATCACATGAGAACTCATACGGGAGAGAAACCATATACTTGCTCTGTATGTCAAAGAAGTTTTTCTGATTCAGGTGCCCTCAAATGTCACATGAGAACTCATACGGGAGAGAAACCATATACTTGCTCTGTATGTCAAAGAAGTTTTTCACATCAAAGAAGTCTTATAGTACACACGAGAACTCATACGGGAGAGAAACCATTTACTTGCCCTACATGTCAAAGAAGTTTTACTCAAGTATCTAATTTAAAAAATCACTTGAGAACTCATACGGGAGAGAAACCATATACTTGCTCTGTATGTCAAAGAAGTTTTTCTGATTCAGGTGTTCTCAAATGTCACATGAGAACTCATACGGGAGAGAAACCATATACTTGCTCTGTATGTCAAAGAAGTTTTGCTCATTTACCTCATTTAAAATCTCACATGAGAACTCATACGGGAAAGAAACTGTATATTTGTTCTGTATGTCAAAGAAGTTTTTCTGATTCAAGTGCTCTCAAATGTCACATGAGCACTCATACGGGAGAGAAACCATTTACTTGCTCTATGTGTCAAAGAAGTTTTACTCAATTACCTAATTTAAAAACTCATATGATAACTCATACAGGAGAGAAACTGTATACTTGCTCTACATGTCAAAGAAGTTTTTCTCACCAAAGTGATTTCACAAAACACATGACAACTCATACGGGACAGAAACCATTTACTTGCTCTATTTGTCAAAGAAGTTTTCCTGAGTCAGGTACTCTCAAAAATCACATGAGAACTCATACGGGAGGGAAACCATACACTTGCTCAATATGTCAAAGAAGCTTTTCTCAATTATCTTATTTAAAACCTCACATGAAAACTCACATGGGAGAGAAACCATATACATGCTCTGTATGTCAAAAAAGTTTTTCTCGATCAAATTATCTCAAAACACACACGAGAACTCATACGGGAGAGAAACCATTTACTTGCTCTCTATGTCAAAGAAGTTTTAATCAATTATCT
>NC_087215.1:20070519-20178019 GCF_015104395.2 Macrobrachium nipponense | reverse complement strand
TTCCTGGGACCAGTACCAGTGAAATAGGGGTTCTTGTAATCCCATGCACCTGTTGTTCCATAGACTGATCAAGAGAGCAAATGAGAGATCCCTTGACCTTTCCCAAGAAAGATGGATGATTGTTGGAAGCCCTATGGGCCTTCTTACAGCTGGGAGAGAGAACTTCTTCCCGTGCTAGCACTGAAAAAAGGGGAGGCGGCGTAGGCGCACAAGGACAAAGACAAAGATGATGAAGACACTGCGACTTTTCCTCTTTGATCTCTGTTTACGGTCGCAGCAGACCTTTTCCAAAGGAGTGGAAAAGGACATCCCCCAAGGGGAGGAAGTCGGGACAGGATCAATGCCGTACTGGTGGTCCTGGATCCGATAGACATTGTGATCGTAGCCGTAGTTACGGTCAACGAAGCAGCAGTCACTCAAGGGGCACTAGAGGACCTAAGTGTGAGATATCAAGCCCTCCATGGAAGGCTCCCACAGACAGGAGGCCTGGGGAGAGCCATAATTCCCCTAGCTCCTCAGGCTCCACCACACCTGCAAGACAAGTCAGGTTAAGAGGAGCATTCCCTCTCAGCAGTGGGGGAATTTCCCCCCATCCCAAAGTCGTACTGGGTCATGGCCCCCACCCTGACTCTCTACCAACGAAGCAGTAAGAGACGGTGAAGGGGAGACAGCTCCCTTAGGAGTGGCAACAACAGGAGACAGTTTGGCTGAGGGCAGAAAGGGCTCAGAGAGAGACCTTGGCATTACTGGTGTGTTGCAATCTGAAAATGCTGGAGAAGCCCTTTTCCCTCTCCTTACCCATGGAAATTGCACCCTTTGTTCCAACGGCCAAATACAACACTCAGAACAAGGGCTAGTTTGGCTATACCTCGAGATACGAAAGGCTCAACCTACGAAAAACTCGAGATACGAAAGCAAATATGAAAAATTTTACGGCTCTACATACGAAAATTGCTCAAGATACGAAAGGTTGTTGCTGTAAAGTCCGAGATTCGCCCGGACCACCGATAACAATTTTGAAACTCGCGCCGCCAACTGAGTAGACTCACCACCATCCTCCCGCTCTCCCATTGGTTCCTGATGCTAGTCACCGCCTAGAGATCCTTCTCTCCTATTAGTCAGCATCCCTCCCATGATGCATCTACGTAGCGGCGTGCTTCTTCGGCCACTGCAAGGCATCATCTGTATCGTACGCACGCGGTATTCGTTCGTTCTAACGATTTCATTTATTAACGTAAATTCGTTAGTGATTTCGCTGTAGTATACTTTATCGGTGTTGTGTGAGAACTTTACTACATACGTATACATACTACATGACATAATTATGTACAGTATATACGTGGTCATGGGTCCCAAGAAACTTGAAATTCATGGAAAGAAAGAGGATGCTCTCTTTGGAGACGAAGATGGAGATCATGCGATCCAAGATACGAAAAGCTCATGATACAAAGGCCGCCTCGAAACGGATTAATTTTGTATCTCGAGGTACCACTGTACACGCTTTCTGCGCAGAGTGCAGGGGTATGATGATCTATCTCAAGAGGGGAGATGAATGCAGGGTCTGTCAGTCCCAAGGCAAAACATCACAACATGCAGTTTCCTCTCCCTAGGCTCAGATAACTCATGGGTTTGCATTAAATCAGTATATGTATAAGCAAAACAACAACTTCTCTTATATCACAAGTATTCACAAAGAAAATAAAAAATATGTTAAGTCAACAGTCAGCTAGGTAAAGGAGACATTTGCAACTTGGCGACAGCAGAAAAGTTAAAGTGGAGCTGGTATCAACCAGGTGGAAGGGGCTCCCATCCCTACCATTGGTAGTTAATTATAGTACCCTGTTTAAAAGTTAAAAAGCCATTCCCACTTTGCTCTGCAAGTAATATCCTAATGTAAAAACCAAAGGTTGTGTTCGTGTACGAACGTGATGCTATGCCGCTGATTTTGTGTACTTATTATTCCAACTTATGCCGGCTTTCGACCTACAACCTGTAGGAACAGATATCTGCCAAAACATGGGGACTGCTGGTACTCCCATATAACGGACGAAGGTTTGTATCCCCGTGGGAACAAATAATTTTGTATTTCAACAGTTAAACTTTAGAGTACATGAACAACAGTATTCATAAACGTACAAATAGTTTTTAAATACTTACAGAAAAATAAAATGGACAGCATTCACAACAAGTTCCCACCAAAACCAAAAAATGCACTTCCTTTTTGACAGTTATTTACTCAACTTCAATTTCAGAGGACCCTTAACCAAGTCTGCCTTTGGAGCGTCACGACTTATCTGCAAGAGAAACTGATCACTATAAACATACAGGAAAGGTATCTAATTTACATTAGTATAAATTTTTCCAAAGTAACAATCAATATTCATCCTACCGACTAAAGCAAATGTATCCGTAAGTCCCCGGTTCAGGCATCGGTCAGGCTGTCAGAAGTAAAATACATGTGTGTGGAAAAACGTATTTGTAACCACTAAAGCCTTAGTGGATGGGGATAAAAAAATCAATATGCTGCACCCCAGGCTGGGTAACATTAAAGGTTGGCCAATTTAAGAAAAAACACACCAAAGGAAAGAAGATATGCAAATGCCCATGGTGTGAGAAAAAAGATTCTGAAAAATTTTCCCTACCCTCCATGAGAAGTTGAAAATGAAATTTTTATAATAAAATGAAATTTTATTGCATACTTACCAAACAATTATACAGCTGTAGGGGACCTACAACTGTATAATTGTTCGGTAGGCCACTGCAATAAAAATAACTATTCACAACCCCTTGTGGGGAGTTTTACAAGATACAGTGGAACCTAGGTTTTCGTACATAATCCATTCCAGAATATCCCACGAAAACCGAAACAATAATTCCCATTAGGAATAATATACGTAAGTAAAATTAATGTATTCCAGACCCCCCAAAATCTAAATTTTTGGCAGTAAGTTGTATTTTTTCTAACTATACAAACCTGAGGTCCTTTACATAAGGAATTACTTTCAGCATGGCTGGAATAAAGCTGTTAAATTCTTGAACAAGGTGGTTGGGCAGTAACTCTAGTCTGGTAGGCAGGTAGGTCCACCTCCTCGGATGTTAACACTTCACTTTGCCTTTCCGCCCAGGTTTCAGATTCAAGGGTAGCATGAGGTGGGCATTAATGTAAAGAACCTCAGGTTTGTATAGTTAGGAAAAATACAATTCATTTTCAAAAACTGTAATTTGTTACTACACGATATACAAACCCTCGTTCCTTTACATAAGGAAGACTCACTGATTGGTGGGAGAAATGTGGGCGAGCCTCTAGAACTTATTGGAGTTCTGCAAACCTGGGATATTCCTCCAGGTCGTAAGAGTGAGGAGGAGTGTCCTGCCTCTGACAACTTGATCGGAGTATATGAGCTGCATGATCAAGAATCAGACCTCTGGGCCTTTTCAAAATGAGTGAGGATTCGTAACTCATCCGGAAAAGGGCTGGGAAGAATATCTTAGAGTCGGAGGCATTAATGACAAGTTCTGGGAAGGGTTTGCATTATTGCCAGTCTCCTTCCTCCCCTTGCTTGAGGAGGGAGCTGGATTGCTTCTACGACTCTGATAAGAAATATAGAAAGGATGCTCGATGTATAAGCTTACCACATCATTCGCCCAACTAGCAAGTATAATTTAGAGTCCTATCCTCAACCTGAAGGAAGAGGAGTAGCAGGACAAGGAAGGGAAGGTGGAGAAGTCAGTAACTCTCGTATCCTTCTTACCTCTAGAACCACACATCATAGGCAAGATGTAACTTGTCCTCTTGAAGGAGCCAGATAAGCAAACACAACCTGTAAGCATCCACCACCGGTCCAAGGAAAAGAGGTTCCAAGGACCTGTGGGCAGACCCGAAAGAAGAGAGATATATGGTCGCAATGAGACGTCATCTATCTTTCAGTCCAACATATTCTTCGGGGTGATGAAATGTACCCAGCCACTAGACGTATCCAACTGCAGAGAAGTCTCTCACGATCTCGTAAGACTCTGAGAAAGACATGTCGTTGGACACTTCTGCATTGGCAGTCTGCAGTGGATAAAGGCACTGACACTCAATGAAGGGTGTCAATCCTGCATAGGTTCAGCAACATACCAATAGGACAAAGTAATGACTGATCTGGATCAACCAATACAAAGTCCACAGCGCAGGAGATCATGAAGGATTCAGACTCGTCAACAGAAACTGAATTATTGCGCATCCGAGTCTCCGAGACGTAGTCACGACATGACACCTGCCATTTGAAGGGTTATGCCGAGAATGAACCATGCAAATCATCTATTTTGTTTGCCAACGATGTTGAAAGAATTGATTCTCATGAGGCATGTGCACATTAAACGAGAGTCAAATGCCCTCTAGAGACTGAGGTCCTTGTGATGGTAAGACAGAAGTTTCTCATCAGTAGGTGAATCTCAACCAAGGAGAAACAATACTATATTACTAGTGAATGACAAAGGTGAATGTGGACCTACTTCTTCACAGTTGAATCGAGAAAAGTAAACAAGATGCTGGTCATAGAAAAAGTCTCATTGATGACACCAACCAGTAAAGATGGCTCTAATCCCTGGTGTTTTACTGAAAAAGTTATTCCGCTATCTAATTATTGTTCGGTGAGAAAGTCGGAGCTTGCAATGAAGTCAGAGTCTTTCAGTAATGAAAACACAAGGATTGTACTGCCTGAAGAACTGCTTCTTGTGGGTTGGATCAGGGAGGAATCTTCTATTTACTTTGGAAGCAGAGCTAGTTGGGTGGGGAACAGGCAAAGTCTTCTATTATCCATTCTCAATTCGGGGTGAACAAAGAATAATTGAACACCTTACAAATTAGAAAAAGTATATCAGAAGACAAAACTCAAATTGTCTGAAGACCATCATTCTGCGTCATCGCAGCGGCTGATGGGGCAGGAGTGATGAATCAGAAGACTAGGCTACAGAATTCTGTTATACCATGGAGTAAACAGAAAGATGATAATGAGTCTTATGAGATATATCTCTGTCTGAAAATTCTTGCAACGGTAAATGTGGAGCATGAGACATGGGCCTTATGCGAGAATTCCGAGCAACCCAGAGACCTAAGTCTGTGATTGCCGGGCAGAGAGATTCAAACTGGTAGTTAATCCTCGACAGAGGAGAAATAACACTAAAACAAACAGAATCTCAGAGAGAGAGAGAGAGAGCAGTATTCTGCCACTCACTCGACTCCTTATACCGAGTTGCCTGGTAGTGCATTACATAATGGAATGTGTTCAGCTAGAGCCATCGAGCATGAAAAAGATACACTCTAGCATCTGCATTTTAACCAAAATGGGAGGGAAGAAAACCCTCCAGTTCAGTGATTATACAAATGCTGTGGTGTTGTTGGGAAACAATACCACTAGTTATCTCAAAATCAAAACTGGAAACTCTTGGGAAGCCCAAAAGGCTGTCCTAGTTCCAGGTTAATTAAGAGAATGTACTATTCATCTCAGTCATACCAGAAGAATTAACTTGAAGATATGTGCCTATAACTTGGATAATGCAACTCATAACAGGAGCATGTTGCGAGAGAAATAATATTAATATTTTCGTAGGTTCCTGTAAATCGCGCTCCAACGAGAGAGTTGAGTTGAATATAGAATTTTGGCCAAAGGTCAAGTATCGGGACCTATGAGGTCATTCAGCGCTGCAAAGGAAACTGACAGTAAAAGGTTTTGAAAGGTGTAACATGGAGGAAAAAAACCGCTCTTGTTGCACCATGATCAAAGTGTTAGGAGAGGTGGAGAGTAAGATGAAGAAAGAATATGAAAGGAGGAAAGTAAAAAGGAAGGCAGAGAGAGAGACCAAATTACAATCGTCTAACTTCTCTACCTCCATATCTTTACACCATCTACTAAGTTAATAAGTATTGTCTTAACGATATACTTGTTGTACTATAACCATGTACAGCCATGAACAACCGAATGAGAAACTACATTGCTTGCTAATACGACCGAAGAATCCCATAGCAACATCCGTTAATTTTATTCAATCAGTGTAGGACAATAAATACTTTCCATAGGTATGTTATAAATGGTGTAATATACAATAGGACCGAATAATTTCTGTAATCACTTTACTCGCTGTGAGATCGTCATGGTAATATAATTGTAACTGTAAATGTAGCTGAAGCTGATAAGGTACTATTACGTTTGCACTGGCAACATGGATAAAAACTCCCAAGCTTTTATATGAATCCAAACACAGCCATGGTAAAAAAAAAAAAAAAAAAAAAAATTAACCGCATGAAAGAGCTCATTTACTGTTTTTTTCACATCGATGAAAAAATAAATAATGTAAAACTCGGTAATACCGGTCAAAACGAGTGAAAACCAATGGAATCGCTGAAATTTTCGCAATCTATTAACAGAGGAAAAAAACTAGTTTACAATGAGTTGTATTAGTCAAATTTGGACTTAAAATTACGTTGTAACACGAACAATATGACTTCATTTCATATGAGTAAAGTAGCCAGATATTCATTTATGCTAACTAGGGAACAAGCATTCGCTGAAACCCAGCGAGATGGTTGCATCTGGAGTGAAGAAATTGACTAGTCGGCATCTCTGCCTGTCTAAGCCACGTCCCCCCTTTCCAGTGGGGCTGTGTGTAACGGCAAGCTTGTAATTGTAATTCAACTGAAATCACAATTTTTGAAAGTAATTGTATTTTTCCTAACTATACAGAGACCTGAGATCCTTTACATAAGGAATTACTTTCAGTGTAGGCTGGAATTACAGCTATTAAATTCTTGAACAAGGAGGTTAGCCAGTAACTACCGTCTGGTAGGCAGGTAGGCGTGCCTGCCCGGATGTAAATACTCCACTTTTCCTTTCGGCTCAGGTTCAGATTGAGGGGTAGCATGAGGTGGGCATAACTGTAAAGGACCTCAGGTTTTTAGTTAGGAAAAAAGGGATTTTGACGTAGGAAAAATCTATTTCTGGGCGAGGAAGCCGTGTCGCCCAGTGAAATGTGTCCTCTTTAGCATTATTTCTAGTAAAATATTGCTATGATACCAGAGAACTGCTAAATTGGACATGTCAGAAGTCTCTGACTCGCTCACCTAAATAAAAGGTGTCTGTATAGAACTGGGCGAGTGTTAAACACTACCACAGCAACCCCTCCAATTAGCCTTTTCCTCATCAAAAGACAATATACTTTCAAAAATTGTGATTTGTTCCTACACGACATACAAACACTCGGTCCTTTACATAAGGAAGACTCACTGATTGATGGGAAGAATGTGAGTGAACCTCCAGAACTGACTGGAGTTCTACACACCTGGGATATCCTCCTGGTCATAAGAGCAAGGAGGAGTGCCCTGCCTTCTGACAACTTGATCGGAGTATATGAGCTGCATGATCAAGAGGCAGACTTCGGGCTCTTTAAAAAAAACACTATCAAACAAACAAACATGTACACAACCAACCTAACATACAATTCATTCATTCATAAAAAGTCGAACAAGAAACCTAAAACAATTAAGGGAACAAAATTATAATTCATAAAAAAGACCAATATTTTTTTAAATGTCATAATTTGCTCTGCTTGAGCACCTTCACCTAAAATATCGGCAAGTGTCTTATTTGCCAGCAAACAAGCTCTATGTTTTGTTTTCAAAATGAGGGCAACTCCACCAAAATATGCACCACAGTCAAATCCACAGTGAGGAACCTGCTATCCCGCTCCACCCATCATCATTAGATACCTGTGAGTATAATTAGTGTGGCCTATAAGCAATCTAGCTAAAACTATCTCGGACCTTCTATCCATCCGGCTATGAGGCCAAGGATGAACAGTAGGCCTAATCGACTTTAAGATTATTATCTAAAGTAGACCAGTGGGCCTGCCACTGGTCTCTACAATAAAATCGAATGATAATTTTAAAATCAGATACAGGGACGCCTATGTTGGAAAAGGGATTTTGACAAAGGAAAAATCTATTTCTGGGCTCAGCTCGTGTCGGCCTATGAAAGTATCCTTAATATCATTCTTTCTAGGTAAAATTAATCTAAAATTATCAGAGAAAAACAAAATTAAGAAAATGTCAGTAAAACTGACTCGCTCACTCTATAAAAGAAGTGTCGGTATGAGAATATAGGCGAGTGGGATCACTACCACGAGTCATTCACCATTTAGACCTTCCAACATAAAATCCCCACCAGAGAGAGCTGATACCAAAGGGTGATGCGGCCGCTACTACTACTACTACCGACGCCACGGACAGCAGCGCCCCTAGCAGTCATCCTTAATCATTAGCTTCGCAGCGCTTGATTGCTTTTTCCTCTCGTATTGTTTTTTCGTGGTTTTACCTCGTCATTTACGATGGAACGTGCTGCTATCGCATCGGCTAAGTTAAGTGCCTCATAAGTAGTATTTTACAGTTTTTTTTAGTCTTCCAGGGATCAGTATTTTCCTTCTTAATAGGTCATATACGGTCTCCCGGTTGACTCGTGGCGGCTGTTATGCCGCCTCGTGTTAAGATTTCCCGGTCTCCACTACTGGGACATCTTATACTTATGGGCTTATTATGTTACGTTCATCGTTTATTACATCGTTTTTATAGCTACGACAGCCCTTTTACCATTTCTCTTAGTTTGGTATTTAGGGCTATACCGTGCTTCTGGCCCAGCATCCTGGCTCTTGCTCTTCATCGGCTACCGCTGGCTCCGAGTAGTCAACTGTTCTTAGGAACAGCTTGCCTCCTCCTGGGCTTCTTTCTCTTTTGCTAAAAGTGTCCTTTTCTCCTTTACGATGTATTATCAGTGTTTATTTAGGGTGTTAGGCTAGCCTAGTGGCTGTGCCATGTGTTGGTACAGTCTGGTTTTCACGTGGCCCCTCCATGGTTGTGTTGCTATCGCGGCTTAGGCCACCTGCGATCACGTGTCCCATAGCACCTTACCCTTCCCCTTCCCTCCCTACCAGGTATAGGGAGGGGTCTGGGGGGAACTCCTTGGTTGCCATGACAACCACAGTAGCCTACCTCCCTCTCCCTCTGAGGAGGCCTGGAGCTCCCTCCCAGCTGGGGTACAGGGCGACCACTTGTCTCGGGTACCGGGTCACCGAGCGGGTAGCTGTAGTGACGGGGAGGGGTAGGCCACCCCCCCCCCTCTCTCTCTCTCCCGCCGTGTTACGCCGGGACCCACCAACTATTGCTCATCCCATCCCACCCTTGGGCCCCTACCGTAATGAAATGGAGCCTCCGCTGTGAAGCCCGGGGGCCCCTTTCGGTTTAGTAGGTTCGTCTGGCTCCGCCAGCGGGCGGGGTGGACATTACTAGTGGTCTGTTGCTTGCCTACTATATCCTATTTTCCGCTACCGGAGGAGAGCTCGCTCCTTACCCGGGCACTCTTCTAGTAGACGGAAAATTTTATACCTAGTTATAGATACGGATATACCCTAATATTACGGTGAATTCTAGTTTTAATTTATTTATGTGTGCATCTCCGTCGTTCTCCGTCGTGGTTTCATGGCTCCCCACCACTCCTGGTTGGAATCTTTTTCCTGTCTCCGGCGTAGCCTTAGACAAACTCCAACCGCCTAGTTACCACACGTATTATGGCGGAGCTCTGCTTTAATCTAACTTACACGCTCCAGTATGCAGCGGAGCAATTGTTAGGCTGTAAGTGTGCACCTGATACTTATGTATCTCTCCACTTACAGGCTACCAACTGTCAGGTCCCGGGTTGCAACGCAACACTCTACGACCCCTGCGCCCATGAGGAGTGTAGGACTCACGCCCCGTGTGCCACCACCCACAATGGACTGATCGTCTGGCACCCGGAAGCTTGCACCATCTGCTACGACCTCGTTAGTCAGCTGTTGGGTGGGGTAAGTCTACTCTTAGACTTCTTGCTCTTATCACTAGTAACACTTAGTTTTAAGTTTCGTTCAACCCTGTCTCCGCCGTTAGAAGCTTCATATCGCCTTCTCTTTCAGGCTGCCGCCATGAAGGAAGTCGCCTTGGCAAACCCTGAAGGCTTGGGTGGGCGGCTTCGGGAAGAACGCCGCCAAGGGCCAGCCGTACATTCTGGAGCAAGAAGCTGGCCGTTCAGATCTTCCCCGGTGGCAAGTCGACCGGCTATGTCGACCCCATCTCGGCAGCTCCTCTCATAGCTTCGATCCAGCAGGAGGTGCAGCAGGCGTTCGGGTCCGTCTCCGCGCAGGAGCCGGTCCCAGATGTGGCTAAACCTGGACCTGAACATCGAACCTATGGCGGTAGGGGCAGAGGATTTGTTGGTTGAGGTAGGTGTGTCGGGCACCCGTCTTTCCTTGGGCGCTCCTGGATCTTCTTCCCCTGTCCTTTCTACCTCTTTCCAAGGCTTTACGGGATCTGAGATCCCTGTCCGCTCTCCCGCTCTTTCTGTACCCCCGAAGGTGAAGGGACAGAGAGAACAGAAGACTCTCCATAAGACGACTTTCTAAGAAGTCGTCGTCTTCTTCAGCTAGGAAGTCTACGATCTTCCTACACTGACGCGGTGAAGGCGAAGCCGAGCTCTTCAATACTCTAAGAGCTCTAGAAGCAAGGCTTCTAAGGAGAAGGCTCGCGCTCCGGCCGAGCCAACGCCTTCTCCGGCATCCACCGGATCTACTCCGGTAACTCCTGTTGGGGTGGCGGGACCGAGCTCCTTTGATCCCACCACCTTTTCGGCAGTTGTGATGCAGCAAGTGGGAGAGATGGTTGGCTCGCTCGGGTCTAAGTTTGAACAGATGTTTGCGCAGCTGTCAAACACCATCAACCAGTCTGGCCAATCCATTCAGGATCTCTCTAACAGAGTTAGAGAGCAAGAGGACCGTTTTGCTGGACTTAGTCAGGTTCCTCAGCCAAGCTCCCCTGTAGCAGGTACTGGCATTTTGCAGTTACCTCCCTACGAATCCCTACCAGCCTTCTCCATGGATAACCCATGGAGAGTGGCCGCTTATGCCCCCTTCAAGGACGGCATGATCTCTATCCCGGAGTGTGGAACTCGAAGAATTGAGGACTTCGAGTTCTATCCTCCTGGACTGACTCAGCCTTTCATTGGGTATGCTAGGCTGACCGTTGCTGCTCTCACTAGAGAGGACAAGATTTCCCGAGAGACTGTGCTGTATAGTAGGGATCACGCACAGCGGGAATGGGTTCACTGCCTGGGGATGGGAGTGTACTAACACTAAGCTCCAAGCTTTCAAGAGACCGTTCACTATTTTCGCTACGGAGGAGGAGGCTTCTCTTCCGTTCGCTACCAAAATAGTAGAAGCGACTCTTCAGGCAGTCCTCAAAGACGAGCCCATGCCTCAGCTGAGGGAAGCGGAATCTACTTCTCCGCTCTTCCCAGCCTTTGGGGAATTGTGGGAGAACTTGCCTTCCACGTTCTCAATAGGTAAGCTTAAGCCAGACTGCGCAATGGATCAGTTTGGCGAGAAGCTTCCAAGACTGCCTGATACCCTGATTCAGGCAGAGTTCGATGCTCGAACAAGATTTTGGGAGGTCCCTTAATTCCCTAATCATTACAGAAATGGCTGCCCTGTCTTATGGCACAGAACCTTTATTCAAGATTCTGGCCAAATCTCAGCTTCAGACAGTCCAAGCTGATGCTTTCGACTTCTTCCTAGCTAGGAGGAACTGCCGAAAGCACGTCTTGCAGGAGGCTACTATCAGGCATGAGCCTAATAGACTCCTGGCTTCCAGCATGTGGGATGCGGACCTCTTCCAGAGTCCTCTGTGAACGAGGTGCACCACGAGGCTGCTAGGCTCAACCAGAGCCTTAGAGCTAGATGGGGCATCTCTTTCAAGAGGAAACAAGAGACCGCCCCTGCTGCTGGTAAGAAGCTTAAGAAGACAGGAAGAAGGTTCCAGCCCTACAAGAAGCAACAGCAGCAACAGCAGTTTGTTCAGGCCGTCCCAGTTACTCAACAGGGACAGCCGTCTACTTCAAAACAGACTCAACCCATCCTCCTGTTGTCTCCTCAGAGTCAACCGTCAACCTCCTACACAGTCTCGACAGCCTTCAATTCTATGTACGAAAGCCAGGCCTACCCAGCCTTTAATAGGTCCTCTAGGGGTAGCAGGGCGAGGGGCCACTTTCGCCAGCGTGGCACAGGAAGAGCTGCAAGAGGTAGACAATTCAGAGGAGGGCGCGGAGGTCAACCCGCCCAACAACAGTGAGGCTCCCCAGGTAGGAGGGAGGCTGTTCCTCTTCCGTCACAGGTGGGGGTTCAGCAAATGGGCACAGAGCATCGTGTCCAAAGGATTGGGTTGGAGTTGGATCAAAGATCCCCCTCCAATCAAATCATTCTATCAGGAACCATCAAAGGAATTGACGATTACGCGGAGGAACTCCTTCAGAAAGGAGCTATTGCGAGAGTCAAGCATCTAAAATTTCAAGGTCGCTTATTCAGCGTGCCAAAGAAAGGCTCAACAAAAAGAAGGGTAATCTTAGACTTGTCAAAGCTAAACTCTTTCATTCGTTGCGACAAGTTCAAAATGCTCACCATCTCGCAGGTACGGACCTTACTTATCCCCGTGGGGCCGTCACAAAACCTCCATCAATCTTACAGACGCATACTATCATATCCCTATAGCCAGAACACTTCCGACCATTCCTAGGCTTCAAACTAGGAAATCAAACGTTCTCATTCAAAGTGATGCCCTTCGGTCTGAATGTAGCCCCCAGGGTATTCACGAAAGTGGCAGAAGTGGTAGTTCAGCAGTTGAGAACCCAAGGGATAATGGTAGCAGCATACCTCGACGATTGGCTGATCTGGGCACCAACGGTCGAGGAATGTCTCAAAGCCACAAAGAAGGTAAGTTCAATTTCTGGAAACATCTGGGGTTCCAGATAAACAAAACGAAATCCAGGCTCACTCCGGAGTCTCGTTTTCAGTGGCTAGGAATCCAATGGGATTTGTCTTCCCACAATCTGTCAATTCCGGTGGTCAAAAGAAAAGAAATAGTCAAGTCTGTGAAACAATTTCTCAAATGCAAACAAACATCAAGGAGAAACCAGGAAAGAATCCTAGGTTCTCTCCAGTTTGCCTCAGTGACAGACATCTTCCTGAAAGCAAGGCTAAAAGATATAAATCGAGTTTGGCGATCAAGAGCAAACACCAAATCTCGAGACAAGTTGTCAGTGATCCCACAGATCCTTCGCAATCAGCTCCGTCCATGGACAAAAGTGAAGAACCTTACCAAATTATACCCCTTCAATATCCCCTTCCAGTGTTAACCATTCACACGGATGCCTCCCTGTCCGGGTGGGGGGGATATTCTCAATTCAAAGCAAGTTCAGGGGACTTGGTCGGTTCAGTTCCGCCAGCTTCACATAAACGTCCTGGAAGCAATGGCAGTATTTCTTACCTGAAGAGGCTCCTTCCCCCCGAAGAAGTCTCATCTAAGACTGGTTTTGGACAGTGCAGTAGTAGTGCATTGCATCAACAGGGGAGGGTCCCAAATCCAAACACTTGAATCATGTCATGATAGCCATTTTTGCACGAGCAGACAAACACAGATGGCATCTGTCCGCCACTCACCTGGCGGGGGTAAGAAATGTGATAGCAGACGCCTTGTCCCGGTCAGTCCCTCTGGAATCAGAATGGTCTCTAGACGACGGGTCATTCCAGTGGATATGCCGGAGAGTCCCAGGTCTCCAAGTAGCTCTCTTCGCCTCACAAGCGAACCACAAGCTCCCTTGCTATGTGGCCCCCAACCTGGACCCTCTGGCTTATGCACGGACGCCCTGTCGTTAGATTGGAATCAGTGGAGGAAAATCTATGTTTTTCCTCCAGTGAATCTTCTTTTGAAGGTCCTGAGCAAGCTGAGGACTTTCAAGGGACTAGTAGCACTGATTGCTCCAGACTGGCCAAAAAGCAACTGGTATCCTCTGCTTCTGGAATTGGGTCTCCGACCTCAACGAATTCCCAATCCCAAGCTGTCACAATCAGTGCAAATGAGGACTGTGTTCGCTTCCTCAGGAATTCTCCAGACCCTAACTTTATGGACTTCATGAAGTTTGCGGCTAACAAAGATGCTAATATTGATCCACAAAACATCCTCTTTCTAGAATCAGATAAAAGAGAGTCAACTATTAGACAATATGACTCAGCTGTTAAATTAGCATCCTTCCTGAAAGAATCAAACACCACAACCATGACAGTCAACTTAGCTATAGCCTTTTTCCAGATCCTTGTTTGAGAAAGGCTTAGCAGCTAGCACTATTACTACTCATAAATCGGCTTTGAAGAAAATCTTTCAGTTTGGTTTCCAAATAGACCTAACAGACTCTTACTTTACATCTATTCCTAAAGCCTGTG
Organism: Macrobrachium nipponense; assembly: GCF_015104395.2. Lineage (NCBI taxonomy): Eukaryota > Metazoa > Arthropoda > Malacostraca > Decapoda > Palaemonidae > Macrobrachium > Macrobrachium nipponense. The sequence goes on along the minus strand of NC_087215.1, from coordinate 20,163,691 downwards.
CTAGACTTAGACCCTCCCAAAGGCCTACTGCAGTTTCATGGTTCTTAAATGATGTCCTCAAATTAGCCTCAGATACTGACAACTCGTCTTGCACTTTTATAATGCTTCTTAGGAAGACGTTATTTTTTATTAAGCCTGGCTTCAGGAGCCAGAATTTCAGAACTGTCGGCTCTATCAGAGATGCGGGTCATGTGGAATTCCTCCCCTCAGAAGTTCTACTTTCACCGGATCGTAGCTTTTTAGCTAAAAATGAGGATCCCCTTGCAAGGTGGGGTCCTTGGAAAGTCATCCCACTTCCGCAAGATCCTTCTCTCTGCCCAGTATCAACTTTAAGAGCCTTTCTATCTCGTACATCCTCAAGATCCTCAGGTTCTCTCTTTATGAGAGAAAAAGGTGGCACTTTATCAGTAAAAGGAATCAGGCAACAGATCCTTTACGTCATTAAACAAGCCAATCCTGATTCATTTCCAAAAGCACATGACATCAGAGGAGTAGCCACCTCAATTAATTACTTTCAACATATGAACTTTGAGGATCTTAAAAAAGTTTACTGGATGGAAATCACCGACAGTCTTTAAACGTCATTATCTAAAGTCCTTGGAATCTTTAAAATTCTTTTTCTGCAGTAGCAGCGGGAAACATTGTTTCTCCTGATACTGCATAGTAGTTATAGTATAGATCCAGGTCTCCTTTCTACCTACCTCGTCCAACATGCCTCACCCTATTGCCATGCTACTCGGAATACTCTAGCCGTTAGCAGCTAGATTCATATTGGTGGATTGTCCCTTATTTTTTTTTTGCTAGGGACATCCACATTATGTACATATAATGTACTTCAGTGTTTCTACCCTTATTTTTATGCTAGGGTAGAACACAATGTGTTTGTATATTTTGTAAATATCTTAATTAAGTGAATCACTCTTTGTTATTTTGCCATTACATTATTATGTGTTGCCATGTCTAATTTAAGTACTTTATATTCATTGCTTTCTTTATCATACCATTGTATTAGGTATAAGTTAGCTTTAAGTACTTTGTTTGTATACTGTAATGTCCCTGATTCACTTTATATTATATATCTCTTTTCTACTATTGGGTTTCATTTGTCCTTATTCCCATCTTGTCTGTTTCTCTGGTACATTTTCATAGGCCGACACGAGCTGAGCCCAGAAAAGGGATTTTGACGAAGGAAAAATCTATTTCTGGGTGATTGGCTCGTGTCGCCCTATGAAACCCACCCTGTCTTCTTTTACCCACCCTGCAGGACAAGATGTTCATAGATTAAGGATGACCGCTAGGGGCACTGCTGTCCGTGGCGTCGGTAGTAGTAGTAGTAGCGGCCGCATCACCCTTTGGTATCAGCTCTCTCTGGTGGGGATTTTATGTTGGAAGGTCTAAATGGTGAATGACTCGTGGTAGTGATCCCACTCGCCTATATTCTCATACCGACACTTCTTTTATAGAGGAGCGAGTCAGTTTTACTGACATTTTCTTAATTTTGTTTTTCTTCTGGTAATTTTAGATTACTTTTACCTAGAAGAATGATATTAAGGATACTTTCATAGGGCGACACGAGCCAATCACCCAGAAATAGATTTTTCCTTCGTCAAAATCCCTTTTCTGGGGAAGACCTGTGTCGCCCAGTGAAAAGTTCCTGTAGCTCACTTTTCTAAGTATAAATAGATCCTAAATATACCAGAAAAAAAGCTAGCATGATATGCTGAAGTTACTACCCTCAGCTCGATCACCCCAAGGGCGTCGGTATAGCACTAGGGCAAGTGGAAGCCACTACCAATAGGTCTTCTTGCCAGTCTCCTTCCTTGCTAGAGGAAGGAGCGGGATTGCCAATTAGAGGATTCCTTTCAAAGTCCCTCCCACGGCAAGAGCCGTTACAACAGTTACTCCCCTTACCTTCCGCTCGCACTCGCTACTACTACTACTACTACCTGCCCGCCATCTTCATTCCTGGAATAGACACCCAAGCTTGGACTGGCTAAGGGTGGGGAAAGAAGAAGGGATGAGTTCACCGGGCGACACAGGTCTTCCCCCAGAAATAGATTTTTCCCTTCGTTCAAATCCCTTTCCTGGGTTCGACCTGTGTCTGCCGGTGAAAAAGTATCAGAGAATTGCCATCCGAGCTTAACAGATACCAAACAAGTATATAAAAGGGATAATGAAATCTAAGGTTCACTTAAAGAATAAATTTAATGCGAAGTAATAAGGCAGACAACTTACTTACTAATTAAAAATGATATTGTTATGATACAATAAAGTTTCATACATACTTAACTGGCAGAATATATACTTAGCTAAGACTCCGTCTTCCCCGACAGAAATTCAAATTTCGCAGCACACGCTACAGGTAGGTAGGTCAGGTGATCTACCGTCCCGCCGCCGGGTGGCAGGAATAGGAACCATACCTTCTAGAACCAGATTTTTCTCTTCCACCTGTCTCCTGCGGGGAGGCTGGGTGGGCCATTTATCGTATATATCTTCCAGGTAAGTATGTCTGAAACTTTATTGTATCATAACAATATCATTTTCATACATTCAACTTCCCTGACAGATATATACTTAGCTGATTGGCACCCTTTGGTGGAGGGTAAGAGACAAGCTATTCACTGATTAGACAGGTAAACAACATACGTTGTAGGTAATAAATAAACAAAACCTTGGTTCCTATGTGTTTAGACGAAGGGTTGACTTCTTAGCTATTGCTAGGAGTCTGCTTCGTCTCAAGAGCCTCAGCGAGGATGTGACCTATGGCTAAAGAGTTCTTGTGGGTCTGTCGATGGGGTCTTATCCACTTACTCGACAGAGCCTCATGCCTTTGTCAATGGGGTCTTATCCACTTACATGACAATACACCTATGCCTAGTGGCATAATTAAGGAGCACAACACCGATCCGATACACCTGATCCTAACACGAGGGCTTGTGCTTAAAAAGAGTTATCCCCAAACTCCTTTCAAACAACCCAAAGAACAAAACGCTATGTTAAAAGTAAAATTAACTCGCTTAGTTAAGGATCAGTGTCGGCTCCCTATCCCAGCAACGTATCCGTAGACACGTAAAACCAAGAGAGAAGGATCTCTCGTAGGTCAACTTGACCTCCTTCGTGCAAAGGGAAGTCAACTCCCGAGTTGTATCTTCCGTAAGTTACAGCTAATATGTCCTTCATGACATATTGTTCTGAAAGAAAACAAGAATTCATAAAAGCTCGCACTTCAAGCGCTTTAATTCTCAGCTGTTTGAAGGAATCATCAAGTTACTCAAGAAGTGCTTGGCGATCACATTTGTTTCAAAGAAGACGACCAGGGCTTTCTTTGAAAAGGATCTCTTCTGGATGAAGCCTAGAGCCTGGCTTGCGCCTGGCTGGCGCCTCGCGCCTGGCTGGCGCCTCGCGCCTGGCTGGCGCCTCGCGCCTGGCTGGCGCCTCGCGCCTGGCTGGCGCCTCGCGCCTGGCTGGCGCCTCGCGCCTGGTTGGCGCTTGCGCCTGCCTGGAGCTTCGCGCCTGCCTGGTACCTCCACGCCTGCCTGCGCCTCGCTCCTGCCTGGCGCCTCGTGCCTAGCGCCTGCCTGGCGCCCTCGCGCCTGGTTGGGCTCCTCCCCACTTGCCGGAGCTTCGAGCTTGGTAGAGTCTCGAGGATGTCTGGCGATGTCCACATCGGACACTCTTATCTGTCCGATATGTTCGCCTCTAGCGCATCTGTGCCAGGTTGTAGGCCCGGTCTTTCTCCTCATCAAGGACAATGACAGTGTTCTTGGGGCCATATGCCTCTGGCGTTTTTACGCCGTGTTTTTGGCATATGGCTCCTGGTTGGCGCTACATTGTCCGAAAGTCCTGAACATCCACAATAGTAAATCACAGACTGGAGAAGGGTGGGAAGAAATTCTTCCACTTTGAGCTTTGGCCTCTCTGGCAAGGGGAGGTGATTGTAGTCAGCTACATCCAGTGTATACGATAGGATATCTAGCAGTAGAGAGATAAGAGTCTTCCTCCGAGGAGGATCCTTCTTGAGTACTTCCCTTGCTCACGAGATCTCTTCTTACCTGTTTGAAGGGGTTTCTCGTTGCAGAATCTTCCCTATCCTTGCCCGAAGGAAGGGAAGAAGCCTGGAAGTCGAAGGAGACTCCGAGCTGAATTGGGAGGACTCCTGATTTCTAGCTCTTTATTGTATCCCTCTGAACACCTTCTGGGAAGCATTTCGAGCCATCATCGCATTCCAAAGACTCTGTAGGCAAACGTTTGAACCATTCTACTGTAGATGAAAACGTAAGTACCCTGCCTGGACAACGAAACCTCTATCTGAAAACATTGAATCAGGAATAGGGGGTTTTAGTTCTTTTGCCAGACATACTATGCTGGCAAGAACCCATTGCCTAGTCTCCATAGAATCTGATGCGAGATTCCAATGCTCAAAAAAAAAAAAAAAAAAAAAAATTAAAAAAAAAAAAAAAAAAAAAAAAAATTCACTTGTCTTCTTGGTCGTTTAGGACCAAGAGAAACAAAGAATTCCCTCATAAAAATTTCTCAAAGAAATTTGATGAGGAGCAGTTCCATCTTGTCGGAACATGGAATCTGTGGCCACAAAAAGATCCATTAGAAGTACATGATATCCTACTCTTGTCATATTGAGGTATCGTATAAGATCCCGAAGATCTTAATCCTCTGCTATCTCCAATTCCTTTTGTACAGACAGAGTATAGCCTTTTACTGCATTCTTTGATAGCAGACATATACAAAGGTAATTCTTCCCTCTGAAAGGGAAGAAAAAACCGCTATGTGGTTCACAGAGGTATCGGAAGAGGACAGCTTCCTCATTCCCTCTAGCACGATCTGCAGCAATTCTGTCTTGGCCATGACTATTGTCATTTACCTTGAAAAATCCTCTCATTCATGTCCACTTCTGGCAGTCTGCACGCAGACAGACTCAGAGTGGAGAGGTTGTTAAGGTCCATTTATATATAATAGATGCTGATAGAATATCCAGACTCTCTTGGAAAAAACTTCGAAAACATGTTGTGAGAAGAACGTGACCTCTGTGAATCCAACCTCTCTAATGCCAAAATGAGGCATAAAGTATTATCCTCTCTTTCTTTGATGCCCTTTATCTTAAATTCTGTAAAGAATTTATATTTAGGGGAAAAAAGACTAAAGTTTATTCCCCTTTCTATAAAATAAAGATGGCGTATATTGCTACCTCTCTTGGTTCGAGGAAAAGGAAGCAGTCTATAGGAAGCCTGTTCGTCTTCTACCTTGCTAAGAGATCTATGAAGAAGACTTTCCGCAGGTTCTCACAACTCTTTCCAATAAATGTTAGACATACGTTAACAGTTATTATCGTCGATCGAGAAGGTTCTCTTTGTTAACGCGAACAGGAGCGAAAAAAGAGATTCTCGATGCTCTTTGCGATATGAGTGTGTCGTGGAATTGGCCTAAGTGATTAAATGGATAACGAAATCAGGAACGAATCTTGCCGTTACCGAGCCTGCTGTCCGAGAGGCTACTGGACTCTTAGGTTAATAACTTGCTAAAACGAGAAAATCTTGGATGGTGCTCTTGGCTCACTGCACCAGGCTGGCGCTTCTGGCGCATTGCGCCAGGTTGTTGCTTCTGGCACATTGCGCCAGGCTGGCGCTTCTGGCGCATTGCGCCAGGTTGGCGCTTCTGGCGCTTTGCGCCAGGCTGGCGCTTCCTTCTAATTCTTTTTAGGTTATGTGCCAGAACATCTGTGCCTTTATGGTACCCGACATCTTTCACATGTTAATTCCGTTCTTAGTAGGAAAAAACTTTATATAAGTAGTATAGTCCATTCAGGGAAACAAGTTCTCGCCACAAAGAGAATGTTTCCCATCCATCTTCTCTTGAGCAGGTACTCTAATAAGCCATGCTTTCGTAAGCCTGAGAGCATTATATAATATAATGTTCTGCTGCGATAGAATCCTTTAATAATGTTACATACGGTAAACAGCATTGAAAGGTTGTAATATCTCTCTTATTGAAAGCTTCTTAGCAAAAGGCATACTATTTTATTTATGATTGTTAGCTTAACTATCCCCTCCATCCGAGGCTAAGACTGCGATTGTAGGGGGAGAGATACGGATAGTTATTCCATCCCGCAGGAGAGAGAGATGTAACCGACCGCTCATGACCGACACCTACATGGGTACTGCGTTTGGTCTAAGCGAAAGCAGTCTTCGTTAGCCGTCCTGGCCTTACTCTTCCCAGAGTTGCCAGCTACGCCATTTAATAAAGGAATCTTATAAAATTTATTATCGAACTTCAGGAAGTTCTTATTAAAGCATAATTAAGCGAAACAAGACTTCGATAAATCTAGAAGGTAAGTAGGTGTTGTCTTAACAATCCCTTTAAGCGTAGTCCTTTCTAGGAAAGTCCTAGAAGGATACTGGTAAATTGAGTTGCACAGCAAAGAAGTAACTATGGTATGTGTTTTATGATTATACAGCAGATACTCTACTATCTTCGTTCTTTTCGTTAATAGAACGAAAGAGAGTATATATCTCCTTAAGGAAGGAAGTTAATCCAGGAACTCTTTAAATCTTCGTGATTTCCTCATAAATCGCGGAAGAGACAGAATTCCTGTTCATCTCTAGGGTTTACGGAAGGAAGTAGATATTTCCTATCCGCTATCATACCCAAAAGCGTCGATGAAATTCCTTATTAAGAAAAACTCCCAAAGCTCTTGCTCCTCATAACGAGGGAAGAGCATGGATGAAGGAGAGAGTCCGCATTGAGAGGAACTGCCTAACACAGGAGTCTTCTGAATAATTAAAAAGGGCTTCTCTTAGTATCAGAATCCTTCTGACAAAAGCGACGGCCGCCTGTGCGACATCTTGCACCTTTGCCAGGGGAAAGTTGCTCAAGTTAAAAAACTCAAAGAGGAGCCTCGCGACTGACCTCTCTCTCAAAAGAAGATTTTGGAATATTCTGGCGCCTGGCGCCTGGATCCTTGCGCCTAGCGCCTGGCGTCTGGATAGTTCCGCGCGCCTGGAATGTTCCGCACGCTAGAAAGGAGACTCGCTCCTGGAACGTTCCGCTTGCGTGGAAGGTCCCGTGCGCCCTGATAGTTCCGAGCGCCTACTAGTCTTCTTTTAGGAGCCTCTTGTCAGTAAACGTTCAATGGAAGCATCCTTCTGATTGCCACTCTACTATAAGGCTCCTCAGTCTAGCCGTCTGTTTTCTCTTTGAAGGCGCCTTGCGCCAAGAAAAATTTTCTGAACGCGGCTCGCGCTCAGTTGCTGGAACGCGGCTCGCGCTCAGTTGCTGGAACGCGGCTCGCGTTTATCTGTATGAACGAGGCTCGCGGCTAGTCTGTTGGAACGCGGCTTCGCGCTAGTCTGTTGGAATGCGGCTCGCGCTAGTCTGTTGGAACGTGGCTTCCTGGCTGGCTCTCAGCCTCTCGCTCAGTGTTCTCTTAGTTTTCAGAGAAAAACGCGCTAGATCGTCCGAACTCCAAACATGTACATTCTTCGTCTTTTCGGATGTAAGATGAAGAAACGAAAGAAGAAACGCACTTTTTTTAAGGATGCCTTTTCAATGGCTATCCTTGGCAGTCTGGGACGCTACTACAGAATCTGCCGAGGGGACGCCCAACGGTGGGATTCTCTGAAACCTCCGTGCGCTTTCGACATTCCTTCTCCTCTGGGCTTGTGAGCTTGGAAGAGGTCTAGGCCTGAGAGCGAGACAGAGCCGATCGGACGCACCCTCCACTATTATAGGACGCCTTTCCAATGGCGAACTTGGCAGTCTGGGACGTTCTAACAGATCGCCGAGGGACGCCTGATCAGTGGGGATTCTCCATAACCTCTGTAAGGCTTTCGACTTTCCTTCTCCTCTGGGCCAGGGAGCTTGGAAGCGGTCTAGACCTGGGAGCGAAACAGAGCCGATCAGAACGCACCCTCCACTGCACTGGGAACACTAAATTCACTTCTTACCTTATAAGAGCTTGCTTTTGAGCTACATCCAAATATCTTCAAATTTATTAAGTTTGTAGATTCTGTAGAGTAAGAAGATGAGGATGCAAAACTACTATTACTGTTAATACTCTAACTGCTCGTTAGCACGAGAGCTATTAAAGCTTCTAAAGGAAGAGTAAAAAGTAATATGCTTTCCTGACTTCCTAAAGTAGGAAGTTAGAGTTTTATATTTCCTCAATAAAGTTCTACACTTATTACACGTATTAATGAATAAATATTAATAATTCCCTTTCTTACAAACTAAATGAGTGTCTACCGAAAACTTCGGTAGTTACACTTCATAAATCTTCAAAATTTTCGAAGTCAAATTTATTAAAAGTTAATAAAAGCGTATGCCGAACCAAAGACCCAGTACTTCCCCTGCAAAAGACAGCCCAGAAGATCGATGGCGATGAAACACGAAAAATCAAGTCAGGAGGTACCACAAACATTTGTTTACAATACGGCGATAGAGAAAAATCTGGTTCTAGAAGGTATGGTTCCTATTCCTGCCACCCAGCGGCGGGACGGTAGATCACCTGACCTACCTACCTGTAGCGTGTGCCGCGAAATTCGAATTTCTGTCGGGGAAGACGGAGTCTTAGCTAAGTATATATCTGTCAGGGAAGTTGAATGTATGAAACTAGGACTTAAACTAGAGTTTAAACTAGTAATAATAAAACAATATAATAGAATGGTATCTGAAGCAATATACAATAGAGTATGTACAGGCAGTCCCCAGGTAACGACGGTCTCTGCTTACGACGTTGCAAGGTTACGACGCTTTTCAATTATATTCATAAGAAATTATTTCTAGGGTTATGACACATGTTCCAGGGTTACGACGCATGTTCCAGAGGTACGACGCCTACAAACGCTGATCTGGCAGATGAAATATGACACCAAAAATGCAAAATAATCAATATTTAAAGGTTTTGTTTTGATGAAAAATGCAATAAGAATGCAGTTTACATACTTTTCAATGCACCTAAAGCATTAAAAGTAAGGTCTTAGGAATTTTGACAACAATGTTCCAGCTTACGACGATTTTCAGCTTACGACATGTCTCAAGAACGGAACCCCGTCGTAACCCAGGGACTGCTTGTACAGACATGTTAGTGATACCAACATGGTCTCAATGCTATGTACAGTTCCAGTGACAGGATGGCAAACAGACCAGCCCCCCCAGCCCAGAAGAGAGAGGGTTGGCAGGGAATACAAGCGAGGCAGGTAGGAAGGAGAGAGTATTTATGGGAAAAAGGACTGACAAAAAGGGCTAAGGGAAGGAGTTGATAAGACTCGGTCATTCAGGGGAGACTATGCTCCCTACAGCCACTGTTGAGAATTTAAGGGCCTCTAAGTTCTTGAGATAGTGGCGTTTAAATACTGCTGGAGATTTCCAACCCGTATATTTCTTCAGGTCTTTGAAATTCATATTGTGAAAATAGTTAATGGAGGTAGCCACTGCTAGGATCTCATGGACGTGTGGGACTGAATCCGGGTTGGCCTGTTTAATATAGTAGAGTATTTGTTGTTTAATACCTTTAAAAGAAATCGTACCACCTTTCTCTCTAATAAAAGGGTGCCTGAAGATTTTTCGGAAGTCCTGGCCAGATAGGATTTAAGGGTAATGACAGGACACAATGATGCGTCTTGTGTCCATCAGAGGAATAATTTTCCATGGAGCCCATCTGTTTTGTGGGTCCTCATTCTTAGCCAAGAACTTCCGATCTGGGAATAGTAATACTTCACCCGACGGGAGGAATTCAACATGATCTGGATCTCTAGAGAGAGCCGAGAGTTCAGATATTCTGGCACCTGAAGCCAGAGCCATTAAGAATAAGATCTTTCTGAGAAGGGTTATATATGAGCATGACTCATTATCAGTGTCTGAGGCTAATCTAAGTACATCATTCAAAACCCAGGAGACCGTATGAGGGCGGTCTATTGGTCTCAGGCATGCACATGCTCTTGGAATCGAAGAGAAGTATGAATCTGACAAGTTAATATTAAAGCCAAGCTGAAAAATCTTCCTTACAGCTGATTTGATCGTAGTAATGGTACTAGCGGCTAGGCCTTTCTCAAATAGAGTTCTAAAGAACGAAATTGCCAGATTGTAGTCATATTTTGAGCATCCGAACCTTTTAGAAAAATGGCCAATTTCTTCACTGCTGAATCATACTGCCTGAGCGTTGACTCTCTTTTATCTGATTCTATGAATAAGATGTTTAGTGGATCAATACTAGCGTCCTTTTGGCCCGCAAACTTCATGAAGTCCATAAAGTTAGGGTACTCAGAATTCTTGAGGAAGCTGACACAGTCCAAGTTTGTATTACTGGTGTCAGTTCTGGACGGGGGATCCATTTGGGCCAGAGATTCAGTTTCTAGTAGAAGTGGAAACCAGTTGCTCTTTGGCCAATTGGGTGTCACCAATTCTACCTGTCCTGTGAAAGATCTTAGTTTGTGCAGGGCTTTCATCAGAAAATTCACTGGTGGGAACAGGTAATCTTTTGCCATTTGTTTCCAAACTATGGCCATCGCATCTGTTGCGTAAGCTAGAGGGTCAGGTTGGGGGCCACGTTACATGGTAAATTGTGATTGGATTCCGTGGCGAACAGATCTACTTGAAGGTCCGGGACTTGATTGCAATTCATCGGAACGACTTCATGTCCAGGGACCACTCTGACTCCAGCGGAGTCGTCTGGAAAGTGAGTCTGCGATGCCATCGCTTCTAGAATGTTGATGTGGGAACTGGCGGAATATCTCCGAACACGTTCCCTGGACTTTCTTGTGTTGTGAATAGCCTCCCCAACCACTTCAGAGATGCATCTGTGTGGATAGTTAGAGACGGCGGAGGGAATTGTAGTGGTACTGATTTGGCCAGGTTCCGGCGTTCTGTCCATGGACGGAGCTTTTTTTGTTAAAAAAGTAGATGGAATTATAGAGATCTTGTCCCTGAGTTTGACATTGGCTCTCTTTCTCCAGACTCAATTGATATCCTTCAGTCTGGCTTTTCCAATAGGAGATCTGTTACCGACGCAAACTGTAGCGAACCTAGGATTCTCTCTTGGGTACGCCGAGAAGCCCTTTTTGTTCTTGAGGAACTGTCTCCTAGCCTTCGCTATCTCTCTGACCTTCTTGGATTGGACAGAAAGTTTGTGCTTGCTTAGGTCCCATTGGATTCCCAACCATTGAAAACCGGGAAGCCGGAACGAGCCGAGATTTTCCTTGTTTATCTGGAAACCAGAAATTCCCAAGAATTTTATCACCTTGGCTGTTGCCTTGAGACACTTCATCACTGGCTGCCCAAATGAGCCAGTCGTCTAGAACAGGCTACTAACATTATCCCTCGAGTTCTTAGCTCTTGAACTATCGTCTCTCCTTATTTGGTGAAGGAATACCCTGGGCGCAATGTTTAGCCTGGATGGCATGACTCTGAATGAGTAAGCTTGTTTTCCTAGTTTGAAGCCTAGGTATGGAGAGAAGTTCCTTGCTATCGGAACATGATAGTAAGCGTCTGTAAGATCTATAGAGGTGGTGACGGCCCCACGGGGAAAGTAAGGTCCGCACCTGTGAGACGGTCAACATGAGGAATATGTCGCATTGAATGTAAGAGTTTGAGACGGGACAAGTCCAGAATCACTCTTCTTTTATTCGAGTCCTTTTTTGGGACACTGAACAGACGTCCTTGAAACTTTAGGCGTTTTACTTCCTTATAGCCTTCTTTTGGAATAGATCTTTGGCATAGTCTAGAAGGTCCATTGTCAGAGTCTGGTGAAAACTGATCGGTGGAGGGGGTCCTTTCTCCCATTTCCACCCTAGACCTTTGGAGACTATACTGTGGGCCCATGGACTGCAGGTCCAATGGTCCCGGAAGAGATATAATCTCCCTCTCACCTGCGGGCTCTCACTGGTTGGCTGCAGGTCTGCTTCCTCTGCCTCCTCTGAAGCCTCTACCTCTTGCTCCGCCACGTAGCTGGGGCGCCACCTCTGGCCTCTGCTACTTCCTGCATGCCTATTTGTAGCCGCGAAATGCGCCTCGTGACTCATAGGAGGGGTTGAAGGCTGGGGAGGTTATTATGGCTGTTGAGGCTGAAGGCTGCCAAGCCGGTGGAGTTTGTACCAGAACAAACTGCTGCTGCGGTTGAGCCTTAGATGTCGAAGGCTTACCGACCTGAGAGACCGGAACCGCTTGCACTACCGCCTGAGGATGAGAGGTCCGGTAGGGATGGAACTTCCTTGGCCTCTTCCTAGGTCTGGATTGGGGTCCGGGGCCATCAAACTTCCTTTTGAAAGGAAGTCCCCAACGGACCCGAAGACTTTGGTTAGCTCTGGCTGCCTCATGAAAGACATTGTTAACTTCGTCTTTTAGGAACAGATTTTCTCCCCATATTGAGGACTTTATGAGTCTGTTAAGCTCGTGCCTTATAGAGGCACCCGCCTCCAGGATGTACTTCCTGCAGGCTCGTCTCGCCATAATGAAATTGTAAAGGTCCAAGTCTGCAACAGGGCTTTCGTGAGGACCCGGAACAACTGCTCTTCAGTGTAGGTTGACGCGACCAACTCCGCTGCAGTGACCGAGTTGATCGACCTTCCTAATTCTGGTTCTTGCCTCGAATTCCTCTTTGACCAAGTGCGGAATCCTAGGTAGCTTTTCTGCAAACATTTATGGGGGCGCAATCCGGGTCGAGTTTACCCGCCGTAAACGTAGCCGGAGCATCATCCCAGAACTCCACATCTACGGGGAAGAGTAGAGAGGTAGCCTCTTCTCCTTTAGAGCTGGTAAGGGTTTTGTACAGGGTGACAGAACTCCTTCTAGGGTCACAAACATAGTGGAGCTACCTAAATGGGGCATCAGTTGGTGTTAACGCATCCCCATTCAGAAAGGTGCGAACCCATACAGCTTGAGCTTGGTCCCTAGGGAAGATCACTTTATCCTTCGGGACCTTATATAGTCTGACTAGCGCATGTTTCTGCTAGCCTGACGAATCCGGGGAATGGGAATTGGAGACCCTCCGTGAAGAACTCAAGTCCTCTACCGGGCAGGTTCCGCACCCTTCGATCGTCAACTTCCCACCTGAGAATGGGGCATGTAATGCTTGCCGCCACAGGTTGTTATTCTCAAATGGCGACAGCTTAAACGCATCGGAACTGTCTTGGTCAGATCCGTGGTTCCGGATTGGAGGAATCCGGTCATCATTTCCTCCAGGGGTCTGATCCTCTCGGTCAGGGACGTTATTGTCTGGCCGGAGGTATCCGTGCCCGAGGCGAATCGTATCGACTCAAGCCTCTCGTCAACTACTTCCCTAACCTCCGACATTAGAAGGTTAGCGAATGCCTCCTGATTAAATCCGGACTCTGTCGTCTTAGATTTGGAGGACTTGGCTCTCGACCCCTTAGGAGGGGGAGAAGCTTTAACAGCAGGCGACTTAGTAGCAGAGGTCGACGGCTTTGGGGCCGAAGACGACTTAGTCGCTGCTGCCGGAGCCGGTTTAGATCCCTTTGGAAGGGATCTCGGTTTTACTGTTTTAATCTTGGGAATGACCGAAACCGATCTTTCCCAAGCAGGGGTGGACTTAGAGAAGCCTCGGAAGGAAGAGGAAGAAGGAGTAGGACTTAAGAGACTACCTGCCTCCCCCTTACCTCCCCACCTACCTCCTCCTTCCTGAGAGCCACCCTTGTCCCATGCTGGAGGGCCAAAGTAGCTTTCTCATCAGAAATAATTGCCACCATGTTGTAGCAGACAGTACACGTTGGGATGCCAGATCATGTAGCCCTCAAGTTGCACGGCGCAGTTGGCAATGCGACCGACAGACTACATGGCCGCAGGGCTTGAAAAGGGTAGCGGGGCACCCTTCAGAATGAATAAAAGAAAACTCTGGATGTTTTCGCCTGCTCCGGATTCCGTCCTCCAGAAGGTAGAGGTCAGCCCAGTGTATGGGGTCTGGGACACGCCGGACCGGAGAGAAGGAAAGTCCTAATGTCTAGTCCAGTCGAACTGAATCAGAAGGCTACGAATTGTCGTAGTCGTATGCTTGAACCATCTACCGTCCCCACCGGAGTGGTGAACAAAACGAGAGAACAGAAACTGAGCTGCGGAAACTTAGTATAAATCCGGTGGCAAGCGTGATGGTGAGTCACACTACGTCGGAACCTTAAAGGTCCGGAGATATCTATAGAGTTTTTATATATATCTGGTAACCAGGAGTGAATCTCTAAAGAGCTTAGCCTACTCAGAGTCTCATAATCTCGTTGCCATAAGCAATGCCGGCGGAACCGGGCTGAAACGAGCAGAACAGGAGAAGGTAAATCCTATACCTGAGCCTGAACGCATCGAGGGGGGGGGGGGGGGGGGGGGGGGGGGGGGGGGGGGTGGGGGGGGGGGGGGGGGGGGGGGGGGGGGGGGGGGGGGGGGGGGGGGGGGGGGGGGGTGGGGGGGGGGGGGGGGGGAGCGCAACTCCCAACCCGATCCATTTCTCGAGTGAGACGGCGGAGACAACGGGAGAAGAGACAACTAAGCGGCGGAGCAGTATAAATGTACAATCCGGTGCGCTGCCCACTGGCTGGTGTGATGCTAGACCACTATCAAGCCGGCGGAGCTACTCACTCGGAGACATCAAGGTGATGATTACATATAATACCAGTAACCCTCCCTCTCCGACCCCTACCTCCCCCACTTGAATGAAAAAACTCTAGCGGCCGTTCATCGGTAAAGGTTTACTAGCACCGCGAGCTATAAGACAGCGACAGGCAGAGCCGAGCTGGGAAGTGGGGGGGGGTGGTCGGTCGTGATCGCTTGGCCACGATACCCGATCAGAGATAGACACCTATTGGAGGCTGTGTAGCTACTACTACGGGGTAGTAGACCGACTGGGCCCATGGCCAGTCGTGATTGGTACAGCAACCGATCGGTGATCACTCTCAAAAGGAAGGTCATAGCCTACTACTAAAGGGGGCAGGAGGCAGTAAGCCCACTGCTATCCTAAAGGAGGCTAGGCCAAGGCGATATACATACCAGACCACCCAAATTAACAATATAATATACAATACAATAATGAGGTATCATGGAAAGGTTGCAAGAGGAACATAAGGTGCCAGGAGAATACCCAGCATGGATCTAGCCTAACCCTCCGAGATCACTATGGATCCAGTCAGGTAGGCCAGATAAACCTCCAAGGACGTCATGGCATGGACGGTAACACTCAACCAAACCCTCCAAAATCGAAATTTTGACCTGGTCAGGTAGGGAGGGTAGGTCCAACAATATGACAAGAGAGAGACTCTCTACCCTTGATGCCCTCCCCGCAAGCACCGTAGCACCGACGGGGGAAGAGGCCTAAGGGGTAAAGGTGTAGGGGGGGGCACCTGGCCTACCTTCCAAAACCTAGTTTAGGCCTGGTCGGGTAAGCCAGGGGAGGAAAGCAACACTTCCACCTCAGTGATATGAAAATCATAAATGCATAAACAATATAATATACGATAAACAATATAATATACAATACAATAATGAGGTATCATGGAAGAGTTGCAAGAGGAACATAAGGTGTAAGGAAAGTACCCAGCATGGATCTAACCTAACTCTCCGAGATCACTATGGATCCGGTCAGGTAGGTCAGATAAACCTCCAAGGACGTCATGGCGTGGACGGTGGGCACTCAACCAAACCCTCCATACTCAAAATTTTCGATCTGGTCAGGTAGGGAGGATAGGTCCAACAGTATGACAAGAGATACTCTCTATCCTTGATATCCTCCCCGTTAGCACCGTAGCGCGGACGGGGGGGAGAGGTAAGGGTTATAGGGGTAGGGGCACCTAGCCTACCTTCCAAAATCTAATCTAGGCCTGGTCGGGTAAGCTAGGGAAGGAAAGCAACTCATCCAACCTCTTCAGTGATATAAAATCATGAACGTGCATAAATCAAAAACCTATCTGGTTCGCATTAAAACGATAACGTATGCATGTCTCGTATCGGCAGAGAGAGAGAGGAGACTCCCTCCTCTACGATGATAAATACCATAGGCTAGCTAGTAGCCCTACAAGGCACATATATAACACATTGATAAAAAAATGCGCATAGAGGGGCACGAACATGCTCTTGAGGAGCTAGGAAGAAGCCAAAGCTAGAATATGAATTAATCAAATTTTTAGAACACCAGAGGACGTCATGAGCGCGTTCGGCCTACTTTAAATACGAACCAGATCTGAACTCAGTCGGCTGTGAATAAGCACGATACGAAAACGGTAACGATAACCGTAATGAAATATAAAATTAACATAAAAAATAAAAATAAAAATAAAGGAAATAACCAAGTAATAATAACGCACTTTTGATGATGCACCCAAATCGGCACCCCTGTATGTTTTTTAAGGGACCGAAAGGCTAAAACTGGAATGCATCGTAACCATACGAATTACGAAAACACAATTTGGAATACTCAAGTTGGATTGAAGAAGCAGAGAGTTCCACGGAAGACATAGCTTCGGCAAAATAAGGCACCAAGTGAGCAACTGAAGACGCTTGTGCGAACACACAAAGGTTAATTACAGGAATGAAGATGGCGGGCGGGTAGTAGTAGTAGTAGCGAGTGCGAGCGAAAGGTAAGGGGAGTAACCGTTGTAACAACGGCTCTCACTGTGGGAGGGACTTTGAAAGGAATCCTCTAATTGGCAAGAAGACCTGTTGGTAGTGGCTTCCACTCGCCCTAGTGCTATACCGATGCCCTTGTGTGATCGAGCTGAGGGTGGAGTAATTTCAGTTACCATGCTAGCTTTTTTATTTATACTTAGAAAAGTGAGCTACAGGAACTTTTCACTGGCAGACACAGGTCGAACCCAAAAATGTGCCCAAGCCTAGTTACGGCCTTAGCTGCAGCGTCAGCTCGCTCATTCCCAACAAATCCAACATGGGACGGAGCCCAACAAAACCTAACAGAAAAACCTCTTCTGTTAATTAAAAGATAAAACCAATCTTGTTCTTCTTGCACTAAAGGGTGGCAAGAGATCAGGCTCTAAGAGAAGATAAAACACTCAAAAGAGTCGGTAAAAATGGTAAAAACATTGTTAGCACAAGAACTATAACAAATATATTTAAGAGCAGTCAAAACTGCCAGTAGTTCAGCTGTAAAAACTGAGGAATTAGATGGAAGCTTCTTTTTAATTATATTATCACCTGTCATTACAGAGCAACCAACACCATCAGAACCCTTCAAGCCAACAGTATATGATGAGAATCACCATGTTTGGAAGCATGATTAGAGAAACTTGCCCTCAACTGATCACCCTAACTGTTGCTCCTGCTGTCCCTAATTGAGCAATATCTCTTAGCGTGGTCTATTCCAAGGAGGAAACTTTGAGGGCGAAATTTCAGCTACTGCAGGAGGTAGTTTTCCCACCTCCCTGGCAGAGCTTGCTAGTCGAACTTAAGGGGACCGTCCGCTATGTTGTGTATTTTTTTTTTCTTTTATTATTCAAAATACATAATTTCTCTATATGTTTTAGATATATATATCTTCATCATACAAAAATTTCAAGTAATTTGAGCAAAAACTTTTAGATTTATTAGTGAAAATTATTTTTATTTAAATAAAAAATTTAGGTAGCGACTTCTCCACTAATATGTCATCAATTTTATTGAAAATCATACCATAAAACTACTTTATATATGGAATAATTCTGTGAGGACCGAATTTTCATTTTTGATTTTTTTTATGAATTTTTGTTTTGTCTAGACACTCAAAAAAATCGTAAAAAAAAAAGAATGAAAGAAAGAAAAAATTGGCTCACAAGGAATTATGGGATTTTTATTCTTCTTTCCAATGATACTTTCTCTCTAAATTGGATAATAATAACCGAGTAATGGCTACCAACATGCGAATAAGTATGTTTTCGAGTTATGAGCTCCCCAAAGATTTGCTCTGTAAATTTTCGCTTTTTCTTAGAAAAGTCAAAAACAACATTATTATAATTACTTTATTTGTACTTTATTGTTGATTTCTACATCAAGGATCCTGGTCCTCCCCCTAAAAGTGGTATTAATACCCTAAGCGTGACAATGATGTTGACGGCGTGACATGAGACAATGAGGGAGCTGATAACGATGAATTTTTCGTGTTTTTCTTCAGCACACTCCTGGCCTTCGCTAATTTTGCTAGCCTTAGTTGCTTAGTAGCCTTCTTGATCTTAGGTAACTTCGGCATAGCTATAAGTTCACTAGGAAGTTATAAAACAACGTAAACAGCAAGTAAACAAACGCATGTGCATGCAACCACTGACGTCTGTGGAGTAACTGAGTTGTTCTCTTGAGTGATGTTGAGTCTCACCTAAAACTGCCCAGAGCTCTCACAATACCTTTCATTCGCTGCCAGACGTATGAGAATTTCGAAACAAATCTGAAAAAAATCACTGTATTATGCAAAAATAAACACGCTAAGACGATCCTGTCAAAACTCAGTCATACGATGCAGTTTCTGATGACGTCATCATTTAAAAACCGCTATATCTTCATTATTTGTATAAATACTAATTGGCTGAAACTTCTAGAAAGCATGTACGACATGTTTCTGCATAGATAGAAATAATAACTCGATTTTTTTTTTTTTTTCATGTTGATAAGTCATCCTCCATAGCGGACGGTCCCTTAAAGCGGCTTTGGCAGTCTAGGTCTATTTGGGGCTCTATCAGTTGGTTCTCTAACGTACTTATAGTTGGGTTCAGCTTTGACGTAAGTACTCTTGATATGCATCTCAAGCCTAATTCCTCCCTACGGATAAATAGTGAGGGAAAACCTGATTCAACATAGTATAGGCTTTCTACTGGTGAAGTTCTATAGGCTCCCGTACAAATATGTCAAAGCCATATTATGGACAAAGTCTAATTTCTGCAGTGTTGTCTTGCACTCACAACCATAAACTTGACAAACCATAATCAATTTTTGCTTAGGCATAAAACCTTGTACATACCCAAAAGGGTGATTCAATCTGGCCCCCAATTAAAATTTGACACAACTTTAAGAATATTAAGACAAAGCTTCGAGTTTACCACACAACTTCATTAAACAATGTTGAGTAAAAGTTAAGTTTTTTATCAAATGTAACACCTAGATACTTGATGCTGTCTTCATAAGGTAAAATGGAACCATTTAAAAACAACATAGGGATCTAAGAAGGGAAAGGTGGAGAGGTCAGTCACTCTCGCATCCTTCTTATCTCTAGAACCGTACACCATAGGCGAGATGTAACTTGTCCTCTGGACAGAGCCAGGTAAGCAAACACAACCTGCGAGCATCCACCACCACCCCAAGGAAAAGAGGTTCCAAGGACCTGTGGGCAGACCCTAAGGAAGAGAGATATAAATATGGTCACAATGAGACCTCATCTATCTTCCAGTCCAACATATTCTTCGGAGTGATGAAATGTACCCATCCACTGGACTATCCAACTGCAGAGAAGTCTCTCATGATCTTGTAAGACTCGGAGAAAGACATGTCATTGGACACTTCCTGCATTGGCAGTCCTTCATTGTCAATCCTTACACGGGGGTACAGCAAGACCACAAATCAGGTACAAAGTAATAACTGATCTGGATCAACCAAGACAAAGTCCGACAGCACAGATCATGAAGGTCTAGAACTCGTCAAACTGTCAACTGATTGCACTGTCACGCATCCCATCCGATCCAAAACAATCACAACATGACACCCGCCTTTTGAAGGGTTATGCTGAGAATAACCATACAAATCGTCTATCTTGTTCACCAATGATGTTGAGAGATGAGATGAGATGATTCTCGCAAGGCATGTGCACATTAGACGAGAGTCAACTGTCTTCTATAGACCGAAGGTCCCTTTGATGGCAAGAAAAGTTTCTCATCAGTAGTTGAATCTCAACTAAGGAAAAGAAACCAATACTATATTATTACTAGTATTGACTAGTGAATGGCTGAGGTGAATGTGGACCTACGTCTTCACAGTTGAATCATGAAAAGTAAACTCTCAAGATTCTGGTCATAGAAAAGTCCCTTGATGAATTAGCAAACAAATTAGACATTGACTTCCAATTCTAAATCGTTGCTACTCTAGCTCTTCTTTGCTTAACTCTCGCAATTTTGCCGCTATCTTCTATTCCGACAACTATGGTAGTTCTCTAAGTGATCTAATGAACTAATCCTTACATTTTACACCTCTGCCTGACATTGCATTGCACATGCCTGCAGCTAAAACAAAAAGAATGTCTGTCACTTCGAGGGTACTCATCCTTAGCTGCACGTACCAAGAACAAAGCATACCAACATCTCAACTAGCAGCTGTTGGAGGAGAGGCTGATGAAGCAGAGATTGAGGTAAGGATTTTCTTGATGAGGCTCGAACATCTCCTCCCGACGATCAAAAAACAATCTAAATACAATCCAGATCTGGGAAAAATCAGAAAAGATGTAGTAAACAAAAGCCAAGGATATCAAACTATCAAGCTCTATCAAAGCCTTGGTAAACACTGAGGGTCGGCCTAAAAGACAAAAGTTTGCTGGGGAGCAGGAACACATCCAGCTCCCAGGCGAACAAAGAAACAGCTGAGGAGACAGGCCTGTGTGGCAATTATTTGCACCAGCATTACCAACCTAACACAGGCAACTATTTGACTAGATTTTTCCTGCAGCATTGGTAATGTTGACAGTTAAATTATCCACTTAGTGGGTAAATCTG
The DNA here is from genome assembly GCF_015104395.2 of Macrobrachium nipponense. Lineage (NCBI taxonomy): Eukaryota > Metazoa > Arthropoda > Malacostraca > Decapoda > Palaemonidae > Macrobrachium > Macrobrachium nipponense. Next base: position 20,143,016 of record NC_087215.1, on the reverse strand, counting down.
TGGGGATATAGTTCGGGCTGGTCAGTGACCAGGGCTAATTCAGGTGTTCAGGGAGTGTATTACAATATATGATTTTAAAAAATAAGGATATGCCTCTCGGAATGAGAGGAGATCCTTAAACACCAACACCACAAGCCCCCACCTCTATCTTCATCCGATAGCTAGCGAAAGGACGAAGGAGACGAGAAAATACCAAAAGAAACAAGGGACAAACCTACAAAGTTCCCCTTGGTAATTTCCAAAGTGTAAATTTGGGATGAATACGTCTCGTCCTGGCGTTAAAGCAAAAAGGTGTCTAGCAAGGCCTTATCACTAAAAGTGAGTTTGCATACTAATTATTAAAGTAAATTAATTATTAATATCAAACTCAGTATACATATTCAAAATAACAAATTGAAAATCCCACTGGGAAATTTGTAATTAATGGCAAGTCAGCAAGAAGCTCAAAAACATATGACTTCATCGGAAGACGGCCGAAAGTCAAGTGGAATGCTTACTCCAGGCAGGTGGGCCTGTCCACCTACCAGACGGTAGTTTACTACCTAACCACATTGTTCAAGAATTTAAATAGTCGTATTCCAGCCTACGCTGAAAGTAATTCCTTATGTAAGGACCGAAGGTTTGTGTATCATGTAGGAACAAACACGAATTTGCATCTTTTCCTTGGTTCTTTTCAAGTTAGGCTTTACTACTTCAATGTATTCAATAATACTGTATGTAGTCACATATCATAGTATTATAAAATACAAACAAAGCGATCAATGTTTTAGTTTGGAAAAATGAACTTGAAGTGGAGGTAAGATTATTTCGCTGCAGATAACTCAATTCGGAGCAATTTTCTTGCTTGTATTTAGCGTAAATTAATAATCTCTAGAAACTATCTGGGGCAACGAGTTATTTATTGCGGTATAATGAAGGTGTTTTTCTAACGTTTGAAATATGACTAATATGTCTTGTGAACTATATTAAGTTCTATTTTTCATTAATAGATGGTGTGAGGAGTATGTTCTTTGTACAAAAAATTAACAGATTCCATTTGTTATTTTCATCCTATTTCATAATAGAATATGATATTTACATATTTATCTTTTATCGGCGCAAAAACAGAAAACGTGTGCTTTTCTTGACCAGTATTTTCATTGAAATACTTTTTTCTCCACTACTGTTTGCCGTCAACTTTCATCCATGTTGCTGATGCACAGTAATTTATAGCCATTAGCAGTGTGAACATTTTTTTTTCAGATTCAGCTACAACTGCATCTTAAATTTAGCAGCACTATATTTCCTTGCCAATAATTTCTCGATAGCAAATAAAGGTATAATGCAAAAATATTTAAGTCCTGCTCCACTTATTTGATATGATTTGTAACATAACTAAAGTAATTTTTTACTATCGTACGATGGCTGAAATGCAAGCAAAACATTGTTATTAACAGATTCAGTTTGGTTGTTGTAGCAAAAGAACTGTTTTCATTAAGTTGTTTACAGCTGTAGTGTTTGAGCAACAATTACAGTCAACCCCTGTATTCACAGACTCACGCATTCGCAGATTTCTCTTTGGAACATATAACCTCATCTCTTTATCCCATCTTCTAATTAAATAAGCTCAAAAAAAGTAAAAAAAAGAATGATGGCAGTAGTTTTAACATTATACTCGTTACATAAATGTGTCAGCCATGAACAACTGAAACAGAAACAACTTTTTTAGTTAGTACAAAACGAATCGGATAACAACATTAGTTTTGCTTGTATGTCAACCACAGTTTGATAGTAAACAATTACCGTAGTTATGTCATAAATAACGTTATGCAGAATAGGACTGACATAGTTCTATGTACTAACAACTTTATTCGCTACGGATAGAGGATCGGCAAGGTAATGTATTATTTAAATTTATACTGCAAGTTTGTAGCTGAAGCTGAGGAACATTCCTTCAAGCTGTTAATGACAATTATCGCGCATTAACAACAAGGATAAAACTCCCATAAACTATGATATGCCATCAAACACAACTGAAGATAAAATAGATAGAAAACTATTTTGATGAAAACTACCTGGCTTGAAAATACACATTTTACTGTTGTTTTCACACCAATAAAAGATAACAAATTTAAAGCCCGAATAGCGAATACAATCAATTTTTTTATACAATAAACATGCCCCAACACATTCTGTTACGAAGAAAATAATTTAGTCCACAATGAGACTTATTCAAGTTATATTTCAACTTAAAAACATATCGTATAACGAAAAATTACCTTGTCCCATATAAATAAAGTATCTAGATATTCATTTATACTAACTAGAAGCAAGAAAATTCACCCAGAATTGTGTTAAATACAGCAAAATCAAACTCTTATCTGCCATCAGCTGATTTCCAAACCAAAACAATGACCACTATGTTGATATCTTAAAATACAATAATATGAGAATGTACATACAATATTACTAGATACAGTGAAGTAATATATACTTTTTAAAAGAATCATGGAATAGACAAATATTCATTACATTTGTATTTTATAATTATATATAGCCACCAGCAGCTGTACAACCCTTCAATTATGGAAATGTCAGACTGAATCTGATCGAGTTTCATGTTTTGTTTCATTTTATAGTGAATTATCATACATAAGAATGCAATGAACCTCCAGAATTAGCTGATATTATTAATTACTATACCACAATTGTAGTATAGTATACTGTAAGCTAGGCTACTGTATATGTATACAACATACCATAGTATACATTAAGCAAACTCTTGTTAGTGTCATTCAATTTCTCTTTGTACCAAATTATCATAAGTCAATCTGCATTGAACGTAGAGAACTAGCTGACTTAAATAATTACTATAGTACATATGATAGAGTATACAGCGGGCCTCCTGTATTCGCGTTCTCCGGATTCGCAGACTCACTGATTCGCAGATTTCTCTCTGGACCATATCTACCTATTATTTGTGGGGAATTCATCTATTCGCGGGGGTTTCTGACGATAAATAATCACTAATTAGTGTATTTCAACATTATTTTCATGCCTAAATACATTTTTGATACAAAAATGGTTTACTAATTTTAAAATATTAATATTGATCAATACTGCATTAGTAAGTTTAATAAGATTAAATGCTATCACATAATAACAATAGTAATTCTCTCTCTCTTACAGAGATGTATGTTTTTTGTATGATAAAAAATGATTTACTAATTTTCAAAATTAATAATAATGTAAAGAGCAATCAATTCATTAAAGAAAATACTACAGTGAATTAGTAAGATTTTAGTTATAAACAATTTTTTTAAAAAATTATGTAAGAATGAAGGAAATCCCAGTCTTCACGCATCTTTCTTTCAAACTCCAGGTCCAAGCTGAAGTCCAACAGCTGTTAAATATATCAAGTAATGTGACAGGAGGGGAGGGAGTGCTCTCTCTCTCTCTCTCTCTCTCTCTCTCTCTCTCTCTCTCTCTCTCTCTCTCTACTGAAATAAAAATAATAACAATATTAATGTAAACAGCAATAATATCAATTCATTAAAGAAAATACTGAAGTGAAGTAGCAAGATCTTAGTTTATAAATAAAAAAATTATGTAAAAATGAAAGAAAATCCACTTTACCCTGCAGCTTGTCTTTGAACTCCAGTTAGCCAAGCTGAGATGCCTGGGGTCCAACAGCTGTCAAATATATCAAGGAATGTGACAGGAGGGGGAGTGTGTTGCCAGGAGGGGGAGTGTGTTGCCCTCACCAGATCATACAATTTCTCTCTCTCTTTTACTGAGATGAGAGAATTTCTATGGTACATGTGTATATGTTTATTATATTTGCATAATAATAACATAACTAATTTCAAAATTCATATGTGATAGTATTTTAAAGAAATACAATAATCTATCCATTTCACTTCTTCTTAAATAATGATAGCCCATCTCTCTCTCTCTCTCTCTCTCTCTCTCTCTCTCCACATGAGATAATGTATGTCATAGTGGTAACTCTTGCCCTCTGTTTGGGCTGGAAATGTATGTATAAGTATATCTTTAAGGGCATTACTACATTTTATGGAAAAAGAATAATATACAGTGCTAGTTTTCAAATAATATTAAGTTTAATGAGATTAAACAAAAACAATAACATTCTCTCTCTTTCTCTCTCACTTACTTACGTATGTATTTGTTTTGTAGTATAAATAAATGATTTAACTTACAACTGATTTTCAAATATTAATGATTAATAAAGGGATTTTGACAAAGGAAAAATCTATTTCTGGGTGAAGGCCTATGTCACCGAGTGAAATGTTCCTTATAACACTCATTTCAAGGTATAAATAATTGCTAAATATACCAGAGAAAAAAGCCATATGGAATGCCAAAGTTACTACCTCTGGATCGATCACCTTCATAGGTGTTGGTATAAAAACGGGGCGAGTGGATGCCACTACCACAGACCTCCAGCCAAATAGTTCTCTCCTCTCTCCATAAATCCCATCACCAGAGAGTGTGGCAGGGCCGTTACAACGATCCCCCTCTGCTCATGCACCCAAGCTTGGGCCAGCTAAAGGGTGGTGAAAGTGAAAAGAGAGGGATGGGTTCACTGGGCGACACACGCTTTCACCCAGAAATAGATTTTTCCTTTGTCAAAATCCCTTTTCTGGGATAAGGCCTGTGTCGCCCAGTGAAATAGTAACAGAGAATCAGCCATAACAAGCTTGGGAGATATAGAATAAGACTAAAACTTTTTATAAATATAAAAGAAAAAATAAAACTTTTCCTTATCATCAAATTTTAATGATCTAAGATTAACAATAACCAAAATTGGAGTAATAGTGTAAAAAACATATATGGCCAAGTTCATACCATCGCCAGGAGAGTCAACATAGTTAATGAATATACAGTTATATGAATAATGGACTATGTACAAGTACAGAAGTGGGCCAATAAGCAATCCGTCCGATAAAAATTAAAAAAAGGCAAGAAGGGAGGGAACACAAGCGAAGCAGGTAGGTGAGAGGGAGTACCAAAAGGTAATAATAGTGAAAATAAAGCTAATTAATAATATCCAACTTCACAAACTACATATTAGGCTGTATCAGGTAAGACACGTTTCCTGCCACTGCAGAATATTTAAGGGCCTTCTAGAGACTTTAGATAGTGGCGTTCAAATACTGTCGGGGATTTCCAACCCGTATACTTTTGAGATCAAAGTTCAATATGATGAAAATAGTTAACTGAGGTAGCTACTGCTCGGATATCATGGACCTGAGGAAACTGAATCCGGATTAGCTTGTTTAATAAAATAAACGAATGTGTTGTCTGATGCCTTTTAAGGAAATGGTTTCCACCTTTCTCTCTAATAAAAAAGAGGACCTGAAGACCTATTAGAAGTCTGTCAAGATAAAGACTTTAGTGTAATAACTGGACATAATGATGGGTCTTGTGGAAGAGGGGACAATCTTCCATGGAGACCATCTGTTCTGAGGGTCTTCATTCTTTGCCAAGAATTTCAGGTCCAGAGAAAGCAGAACTTCTCCTGACGGGAGGAAATCAATATGATTTGGTTCTCTAGAGAGAGCCGACAGCTCTGATATTCTAGCACCTGAGGCCAGGCTCAGTAAAAATAATGTTTTTCTTAGAAGGGTTATATAAGAGCACAATTCATTATCAGTATCTGAGGCTAACTTGAGTACTTCATTTAAAAACCAGGAGACCGTACGAGGTCAATTTACTGGTCTCAGCCGAGCACATGCTCTAGGTATAGACGAAAAGTATGAATCTGTTAAATCAATATTAAAAGCCAGACTGAAATATCTTTTCAAGGCGGATTTAGTCGTAGTAATAGTAACTAGCGGCTAGACTTTTTCGAACAGAGTCTAAAAAAATGAAATTGCCAGATTTGTAGTCATTGTCTGAGCATCTGATTCTTTTAGAAAGATGGCTAATTTCCTCACTGCTGAATCATATTACTGGAGTGTTGATTATCTTTTGTCTGATTCCACAAATAATGTGTTAAGCGGGTCAATATTAGCATCTTTCTGTGCCGCAAACTTCATGAAATCCATAAAGTTAGGGCATTCAGAACTCTTAAGGAAGCTGACACAGTCTGAGTTTGTACCACCCGAGTCAGCTTTGGGTTGGGAATCCTTCTGGGCCAGAGTTTCAACTCTAGAAGAAGAGGAAACAAATTGCTCTTCGGCCAGTTGGGTGCTACCAACGCTATCTGCCCTTTGAAAGATCTGAGTTTGTGTAGAACTTTCATCAAAAAGTTTATTGGTGGAAACAGGTAAATCTTCTGCCAATTGTTCCAGTCTATGGACATCGTCGCATCTGTGACGTGAGCTAGAGGATCCAAATTGGGAGCCACATAACATGGAAGTTTGTGGTTGGATTCCGTGGTGAACAGGTCCACCTGAAGGTCCGGAATCTGTAGGCAAATCCAATTGAATGATTTTGGATCCAGGGACCTGGATAGAGAATCCAAAATAACATTTCGTACACCTGCCAGGTGAGTAGCTGACAGGTGCTAATGATGTTTCATTGCCAGTGAGAAGATCGCTATCATCACGTGATTTATGTGGCTTGACTTGGAGCCTCCTCTGTTTAGGCACTGAACTATCACTGCACTGTCGAAGACTAGTCTGATATGAATATTCCTGGCTGGAGCTAGTCTCTTTAGGGTCAGGAAAACCGCCTTTGCTTCCAGGATGTTGATATGAAGCTGGCAGAATACCGTCGACTATGTTCCTTGAACCTTCTTGTGCCGAGAATAGCCCCCCCATCCACTCAGAGAGGCATCCGTGTGGACTACTAGAGATGGTGGGGGAAATTGGAGTGGAACTGACTTGGAAAGACTGTTGATTGTCGTCCATGGACGTAGTCTTTTCCTTAGTATCAGCGGAATCAAGGCGATTTTGTCTCTGAGTCTGCTGTTGGCTCTTTTCTGCCATGCCCGGTTGATATCCTTCAGTCTTGCTTTTAACAAGAGATCTGTTAGTGAAGCAAACTGAAGTGAACCTAATACTCTTTCTTGGGTACGGCGAGATGCCCGTCTGTTTTTTAGAAATTGCCTCGTAGCTTTCCCTATCTCTTTGCACTTGGTTGGCGGAAGAGATAGTTTGTGTGTGGTTAGATACCACTGGATTCCTAACCATTGAAACTGAGATGCTGGAATGAGACGGAACTTTTCCTTGTTTATCTGGAATCCCAGATACTCAAAGAATTTTATTACTTTGGCTGTTGCCCTGCGACATTCCTTGTCGTTGGCTGCCCAAATAAGCCAGTCGTCTAGGTAAGCTACTAGCGTAACCCCTGAGCTCTTAGTTCCTGAACTATTCTCTCCCAGTTTGGTGAATATTCTGGGCGCTATAATGAGCCTGAATGGCATTACTCTGAACGAGTAAGCCTGTCTTCCTAGTTTGAATCCTAGGTAGGGAGAAAAGTTTCTCGCTATCGGGACGTGATAATAATCGTCTGTAAGATCGATAGAGGTGGTGACAGCCCCACGGGGGAGTAACCTTCTTTATTGCCTTCTTCTGGAGAAGGTCTTTGGCATAATTTAGGTCTGTCGTTGGGATTTGGTGGAATCTGACTGGTGGAGGAGGCCCTTTTATCCATCTCAACCCCAGACCTTTTGATACTATACTTTGGGCCCATGGACTGAAGGTCCAATGGTCCCGGAAGAGGTACAGTCTCCCACCTACCTGGACTGGATCATTGGTTGATTGAGGTCTTACTTCCTCTGCCTCCTCCTCTGGAACCAGCTCTGTGCCGGTAAGCTCCTCTTGCTCTACTACCTCTTCCTTGCCTATTATAGGTTTGAAAAGTTCCCTGCATTTCAAACGAAGTGTTGAAGGCAGGGGAGGTCACAAATGTAGCCGAACTCGAGGGCTGTTGAGTTGGCTGACTTTGTACTAGGACAAATTGTTGTTGTGGTCATGCCTTAGATGTTGATCTGTAACTGAGAGGTCTGGAAGGGCTGATACTTCCTGACCCTCTTCCTATTTTTGGGTTGTGGTCCGGAGGCTTCAAACTTCTTCTTGAACGGAAGGCCCCAGCGGACATGAAGGTTCTGATTCGCCCTAGCTGCCTCACTGATGACGCCATTAACTACGTCCTCAGGGAAGAGTTTTGGTCCCCAGATTGAAGCCTTAATAAGTTTATTAGGCTCGTGCCTGATGGAAGCGTAGGCCAGGACATGCTTCCAGCAATTCTGCCTACCAACCACAAAATCATACAGGTCACCTTGGAAAGTCGGCAGCAGTGACTTTGTTAGGACCCGGAATAAAGGTTCCTCAGAGTAGACCGAAGCCGTCAATTCCGCCGTGGTAACGGAATTGATTGACCTACTCAGTCTACATTTAGCTTTGAATTCTGCCTTTACCAAGGCATCTGGAATTCTGGGCAGCCTTTCACTAAATTGTGTGGAAGCACACTCTGGGTCGAGTCTGCCCACTGTGAAAGTTTCCGGAGCGCCTACCCAGCACTCCAGATCTCCGGGAAAGAGCAGAGAGGTAGGTTCTGTCTCTCTAAGTTGAGGCATTGGTTTTTCCTCTATTCCAGCCTGCAGAGTTAATTCTGCAATCTTGGAAGTACAAGGGGTCGGGATGTTATCCCCTACCACGAACATCGTATAACAACCTTTCTTTGCCGTCAACTTCGTGTTGATGCACTCCCATTCTGAAAGAGTGCGGACCCATGCCGACTGTGCCTGGTCCCTAGGATAGATCACTGTCTCCTTGGGGACTTTGTCTACCCTTACAAAGGCTTCCTCGGCTAAATGAGCGTAGCCTGGAAAGGGAAATTGGAGGCCCGCCGGGAAAAATTCATAATCTTCCACCGGACAGGTACCACATCCTTCAACTGTCAGCATCCCCTCAGAGAAAGGAGAGTACAGAGCCAACCGCCATGGGTTGTTGTCCTCAAATGGCGGGAGCTTAGACGCATCCGGTACAACAAAGGATTGCTGTGTGCCTCCAGACTGAACAAGTCTGGCCAGCAAACTCTCCTGAGTTTGTAGTCTCAGCAAGAGACAGGATGGATTGTCCTGATGTCTCTAAGCCCAAAGTGAGCTGAGAAGACATCGATTGGAATCTCGAGTCTACCATGCTGCCCATCTTCTCCATGAGGAGATTTGCAAAAGCATCAGGGTTAAAGCCGGATTCCAATGGTCTGGTTTTAGGACCTTTAGCTCTCGACCCCTTATGTGGGGGAGTAGCTTTCACTGGGGCAGTCAAAGGCTTGGTAGCCAATGATGACCTGGCGGAGTCCGCTGGAGAAAGCTTAGCTGGTCTGGCAGCCTTCTGCAGGGACTTCTTTGTTAAAGTTTTCACCTTGGGGATTACCGAACCAGACCTGTCCCCAAGGATCCTGGACTTTGAGAAGCCCTGGAAGGAAGATGAAGAAGAATATGGACTAAAAACATTAATTTTAGAGCTAATACCTCCTGCCTCACTTACCTCCCTACCTTCTTCCTGAGAGTTGATGGCCATCGGTTCTCAATGTAGGCTGATGTCTGCTACCTCTCCGGTCACTTCCTCACATAAACCCTCTTCAAGGAGGATCTGGGTATCTAGACGGATCCTCTCTATGATAGGAGCCGCAAGTTCCCTAGCAACTGCTGCCGAAATCCTAGCATTGGGATAGAGGAGAGAACACATCTCCTCCAACAGCATATAGGGGCATCCAGCGGTTACATTCCTACCATAGCCGCCCACCCAGATCTTAAGGTTTGCTAGTGAGGAGGCCTTAAGCGCCAGAGGGGTCTGTAAGAAAGGACGAAATCAGATCCTCCAGAAATTTCCCCTCCTATATGCAACTATGTTAAAAACTAAACATTACTAAGGTGCGGATGGTACTTACAGACTCATTAGTTATGTTCTGTACTAAGCCGTAACATACTTCGCAGCCATCCGTTATGCCAGACTAGGAAGTTTTTGTTTTCCATCTGTACCGAACAGCTGACATGAGATCGGCAGACTACATGCCCACAAGGTTGTTGGAGAACAGCTGAACAGCCCAGCTCCAGACAGTGTACCATCTGTAAGTTAGAATTGATACATTTTTATGATAACTAGTTACAGGGAAAAATCAACTCTTCAGTAAGAATTGTACTAAATAACAAGCTGTGAAAGTCTCCGCTTGCTCTGAAATCCATAATCTCATTTCTGGGCCAAACCTGTGTCGCTCCGTGAAATGTTCCTATAGCACTCATTTCTAAGGTATAAATATTGCTAAATATACCAGAGAAAAACTATATGGATAATCCAGGATAAACCTGGTTCGCTCACCCCTGTATTAGGGTGTCGGTATAAACAAATATTGTTAAGATACAATAAAGTTTTTTTGTACATACTTACCTGGCAGATATATACTTAGCTATAGACTCGGTCGTCCCGACAGAATTTCAAAACTCGCGGCACACGCGACAGGTAGGTCAGGTGATCAGTGGCGGGATCTGGAACCATTCCCGTTTTCTAAGCCATAATTTCTCTTCCACCTGTCTCCTGAGGGAGGTGGGGGGGATGGGTGGGCCATTAATCGTATATATCTGCCAGGTAAGTATGTACAAAACTTTATTGTATCTTAACAATATCATTTTTGTACATGAAAACTTACCAAGCAGATATATACTTAGCTGATTGGCAGACCCTTGGTGGAGGGTAAGAGATAGCTAAAAACAAAATGATAATACTTATACTTAATACATTAAAAAAACAAGGAAAAAACAACATATGTTCTTGGATATAATAATCCATGGTTCCTACCTGATTGGGCTGAAGACTTCATGACTACTGTCTATGAGTCTGCCTGCCTCAAGAGTCCCAGCGAGGTATGGACCTATGGCTGAATAACTCTTTGGATCGTGTCAATGGGGGCTAGCCCGCTTACGCGACAGAGCCTTACTCTGGATCGTACCAATGGGGGCTGACCCACTTACATGGTAGAGCCTTGACCTTTGTCATATCAATGGGGACTCGCCCTCTTACATGACAGAGTTAAGGTTACTATAAGTAATACCAAGGAGCACTGAAGCCAATCCCGATCACCTGACCATGTTAGTACTGTTATAATCTATGAATGGCAAGAGGGTTCCCATTCCCTCTGACAATCAACCAATAAAAAACAACCACCAATAAAAGATAAATTAAACACTAAAGTAAGTTACGAAGGATTAGCCTCAGCCCCTTCTCCCAGAAACTGAATCGCCGAAACATACACTCCCAGAGCAAAGCACTTTCGTAAGAAATTTTTAGGTCTCTTAGGTAATTGGAGGCAAACACAGAATTCACTCTCAAAACGTAGACTCTATAAGTGCCTGAAGAGACCATGTTTTGTGAAATGCCATTGACGTAGCTATGGCTCTCACTTCATGCGCTCTTACCTCTGAGAACCTTGAGGTGCTCTTCATTGCAAGTAAGGTGAGCTTCCTTTATTACATCCTTTATGAAGAACGTAAGGGCTCTTTCTTGAAATCGCTCTTTTCGGATCTCTTACAGAGCACCAAAGACTTTCTTCTGTACCTCCTAGCAACGCTTTCTTCTTCAGGTAGAACTTGAGTCGCCCTGACTGGACACAAAGTCCTCTCTAGTTCTCTTCCTGTTAGTGAAGAGAGTCCTTTTATCTCAAAAGCTTCTTGGCCAAGGTGTTTTGAGGGATTTTCGTTCTTTGCTAGAAAAGTGGTTTAAAGGTGCAAATCGCTGAATCCTTCTTAAAAAACCCACTTTACCTTCCAAAGCTTGCAACTCGCTAATTCCTCTTAGCTGTCGCTAAAGCAAAGAGGAATAAGGACTTTCTAGTTAAGTCTCTAAATGAAGCTGTGTGAGACGGTACAAACTTTTTCCGACATTAGGAACTGAGGACCACATCAAGTTCCAGCTAGGTTTTCTTGATTATATGGTCTTTCGTGGTTTCGAAAGACCTTATAAGGTCATGGAGATCTTTATTATTGGTCAGATCTAGTCCTCTATGTCGAAAGACTGAGGCCAGCATACTCCTGTAACCTTTTACTGTTGATACTGCCAGGTTACAGTCCTTTCTCAAAATATAGAAAGAAAATCTGCGATTTCAGTTACAGAGGTACTGGAAGAGGATATTTTCTTTCCTCTTACACCATCTTCTAAACAACTCCCACTTCGACTGATACACCTAGAGGTGGAGACTCTTCATGGCTCTTGCCAATAGCCTTTGCCACTTCGCGCGAAAAGCCCCTTGCTCTGACGAGTCCTTCGACAGTCTGAAGCGGTCAGTTAGAGCGGGGAGGTTTTTGTGAAATCTGTCGAAGTGGGGTTGTTTGAGAAGATCGTTCCTTAGTGGAAGCGATCTTGGAAAATCTACTAACCACTCCAGCACCTCTGTGAACCAATCGAGAGCTGGCCAAAAGGGAGCGATGAGGGTCATTCTTGTTCCTTCCAAGCAAGCGAATTTCCTCAATACTTTCCCCTACTATCTTGAAAGGAGGGACGGCGTATGTGCCAAGCCTGTCCAATCTAGCAGAAAGCTGTCTACTGCTCTACTGCTTGTGGATCCGAGATCGGGGAGCAATAGTTCTCTAATCTGTGATTCCTGTGGTCGCGAACAGGTCTATATTGGGCCTTCCCCACAGATGCCACAGTTGTTGGCAAATCTGAGGATTGAGAGTCCATTCCGTGGGTAGGACTTGGTCTTTTCTGCTCAACAGATCTGCCCGGACATTTCTCTCTCCCTGCACAAACCTTGTGAGAAGAGAGATCTTCCTTTCCTGAGCCCAAATCAGCAGATCCTTTGCTGATTCGTACAGGGAAAAGGAATGCGTCCCCCCCCTATTTCTTTATATATGCGAGGGCTGTTGTGTCCGAGTGGATTTGAATCCCCAGACCTGAGACCTGTTCCTCGAAATGAACTAGAGCTAGATGAATGGCTGTTAGTTCTTTCTTGTTTATGTGCCAGGACACTTGTTCTCCTTCCCAAGTGCCTGACACTTCTTCCGAACCTAGGGTCGCTCCTCACCCTGAATCTGAGGCATCTGCAAATAACGCTAGCGAGGGGTTCTCTAAGTGAAGGGAGATTCCCTTGCTTAGTTTTTGTGGATCTAACCACCAGCAGATATTCTCCTTGATTCCTTTGTCGATCGGAAAGGTTTCTCACCGATTTTTGGGGACTTCCAATCCCATCTCTCCTTCAGATAAAATTGAAGGAGTCTTAAGTGTAGTCTTCCTAAGGAAACGAACTGTTCCATCAAGGAGAGGGTCCCAGTAAGCTCATCCATTCCCTCGCGGAACAATGTTCTTTCCTTAAGAAGACTGCCACCTTTTCCAAGCAGCATTCTCTCCTTTCCTGCGAAGAATACGCTAGAAAATCCCGAGAATCCATCTGAATCCCCAGATAGACAATACTTTGCTGGGGAGTCAGCATGGATTTCTCGCGATTGACTAAAAGTCCCAGGGACTTTGTCAATTTTAGAGTAAATAAAAGGTCCTCCAGGACATTTTTTTTCTCCGATTGGGCTCTTATTAGCCAATCGTCCAGATATAATGAGATCTGATCCCGTTCCAGATGTAGCCAATAAGCTACATTCTTCATGATGTCCGTGAAGACTTGAGGGGCAGTCGAAAGTCCGAAACACATCGCTCGGAACTGGAATACTTTCCCTGGAGGAACATGAATCTTAGATATTTCCTTGCTGCCAGATGAATTGGCACATGGAAATATGCATCTTGAAGGTCCAGGGACACCATCCAGTCCCCTGGACGAAGAGCAGACAGAACAGAGAAGACGTCTCCATCGAGAATTTCTTCTTCAAAACAAAGAAATTCAGGGCACTGACGTCTAGCACCGGTCTCCATCCCCCGATGCTTTCAGTACCAGGAACAACCGATTGTAAAATCCTGGAGACTGGAGATCTTGACCAGTTCTACCGCTTCTTTGGAAATCATATGTTCCACTGCCTGCAAAATAGCAAGTTTTCGGACCGGATCCGAGTATCTTGCAGTCAACTCCTTGGAGTTGTCGTCAAGGGAGGATTTTCCCTGAAGGGGATCAAGTATCCTTTTTTCAGGATCGAGAGGGACCAAGAATCCGCTCCCTTCTGCGCCCAGACTTTTGCAAACTGGAGTAGTCTGGCGCCTACTTTTGTCTGGAGGACTCCCTGTTCATCTAGACTTCCCGAAGGACCTTCTAGATGGTCTACTCTTCTTTCTGGTCTGCGACCTCTAAGAGGGTCCTAGAAGAGGAGGCACCTCGAAAGGCTGTACAAAAGAGGGTCTCTCTCTTTTTTTCGATAGGCAACGGCCGGCCGCCTAAACTTCTTGGCTGAGTGAGTGAGGAGATCCTGAGTTGCCTTCTATCCTCCGTAAGAGATTTTGCAACCTCCTTAACAGTCTCCTGTGGGAACAGATGAGGGGACAAAGGTGCAAAAAAGAAGAGATGACTCTTTGTAAGGGTGGATACGGCTCTTGCTAGAAAAGAGCTAAAGACCGATCTCTTCTTTAAGACTCCTGTTCCGAAAAGTGAGGCAACTTCTACGGAACCGTCCATAACCGCTCTGTCCAAGCAAGCCAGGACGCTTGAAAGTTCTTCCATGGAGACAAAGTCAGTGTCCTGAGCTCTCTTAGCTAATGCTCCCAATACTCAGTCCATGAAATTGAACATTCTAGGGTCTTTAAAGAGGCCCTTTAGAAGGTGTCCAGCTCACACATGCCCCATGTTGCTTTAGCAGAAAGCAAAGACTTCCTCCTGGAAGAGTCCACTAGAGAGGCAAAATCCGCGTCTGCAGATGAAGGGAGGCCTAACCCCATGGGTTCCTTGGTCTCGTACCACCCCCTTCCCGTTTTCCCTGTTAACTGGGGAAGAGGGCAGGAAAAAAACTGTTTTGCCCGCTTCCCTTCTTGAGGTTAACCACTCCGAAAAAAAGAAAGGGTCTTTAAAGCCTTTTTCATACAAGAGAGCAGCGCATCTTGACGAAAGAAGACGACTTGTGAGCTTTGTACTCGACATTAATGATCCTGGTGAAGGAGGATCAGCAGGATGAAGGGAGTCTCCGAACTCCTTGAGAAGCAGAAGAGAGAGCCTCTTGTAGTCTGAAACGCTACATCTACCGGCTCCTCCTCGTCCGATACTTCTTCCAACGGATCCACTGAAGGAGACCGTTTGGTTTAGAGTGATCGGGCTCTTCCCGGGTAGAAGTACTCCTTTCCCGAAGAAGGGGAGCGTCTGAAAGATCGAACTTCTATATGAAGAATGAGGCTCCTGTGGTCCGAAACATTCTTGCGCCTACTAGACTCTTGTTGCCTAGGCACTTGAGTTCGCCAACCTCGCAGGCGCTTGAATAGGCTCCTGACGCCCTGATTCAGGGCGCTTGAATGAATGGACCCTGCGCCCTGACTCCTGACGCCTAACAGGCTCCTGGCATCCTGACTCTTGACGCCTAACGTTACTCCTGGCGCCCTGACTCCTGGCGTCCTACTGACTCCTGCCTTCTAGCAGACTCTGGACGTCCTGAATCCTGTGGCTTGAGAGGCTCTTGACGCCCTTTCTTGCGTCTCACTGCCTCTTTGCGCCTGACTGGCTCTGGTCCTGTAGTCCCAAAGGATCCTGATACCCGAATTGGTTTAGTTTTCTCTTCAGGTTCCTTGTTAAAACCTAAACCGAATCGAGACTTCTGCTCGATTCATGGCGTCTCGCAGGAGAGAGGCTACGTACTTCCTGTCTGCCAGGATTCAAAGCCTTGTCCACCAGAGGGCGCTTTGGAAAGAAGCCTATAGGGCGAAGGGGCTCGCCTGTCAGGAGAACAACTCCTGTCCGAAGAGTCTCTCGACGAAGGCGATAATCGCCTTGGAGATTGTGGGGGTTTCTCTCCTATACAAAGAGGAGCACTTAGAGGAACTCTTAACAGGGAGCGAAACATCTTTCCTCCTTGTTGAATCCTTAGCGAAGGAGCCTACTAAAGAGGACAACTGCTCTTGCAGATTAATCAGGAACTTCTTGTTGGATTCCTGGAAGAGAGGGCTCCTCCTGTCTCGTCTTCTTAGGTTCCGAGGGCCAATTCTCGGAAAAAGGAAAACGCTCTGGGTCTGGATCAGCCGCGTCTCCTTTTGGCGCCTTCCAGGCTCTCTTCAAAGGGCGTGATTGAGAGGCCGAACTCCATCCTCGTTTAGGAGAGGAAGAGTCCGACGAAAACACTCCCTTAGGATGCCTTTTCTGCGGCTATCCAAGGCAGCCTGGGGACTTTACAACAGGATCTGCCGAGGGACGCCTGACCGTTGGGGATGTTCTGCATCCTCCCTGCGGCTTTCGACATTCCTCCTCCCCTGGTTCCTGGGAGTTTGGAAGAGGTCTAGGCCTAGGAGCAATGAGGAACCGGTCAGACGCCCCCTCCACTGCACTGGGGACACTGCGCAAATCACTATCACCACTCTTACCTTCATTTAGAGCTCGTAACTGAGCTTGTAGTTTCTTGATAGAAGCTTTCACATTTTCCTTTCTGAAGAAGAATCTTTGGATTCAGTACAGGGAGAAGCAGCTGTGGCTAAGGAAAAATCGTTAGTAGTAGGAGAGTTAACAACTTCTTGTTCTAGAGAACAAAGGGGAAAAATCTACTAGATGACCTAGCTGAAGCTTTCCTTACTCTATCTCTCTCAAGCTTCCTAACATATGAAGATAACTCCTTCCATTCAAGCTCTGTTAGGTTTTCGCACTCAATACAGGTGTTATTAAAAGAACATTCATTCTCTCTGCATTTAGCGCAAACATTATGAGGATCTACCGCCGATTCGGGAGTTTCCGGTAAGCCTTAACCTTGCAACCTTCCCTACTACAAACTCTAAACATATGTGAAGCCTTAGCGTCAGACATCGTGAAAGAGAGTAGCCAATACCAAAAGATCGAAAAAACCAGTCCACAATAAGCGATATGCCAAGCCAGAGAAAAAACAAAGAATACGTCACCAAAAAACCAATCCAAATTCTCGGCAAACGAGTTGAAATCCAAGATGGAGGAACGAACAATAGGTGTTGTCCGTTCAACCGACAGAGAAATTATGGCTTAGAAAATGGGAATGGTTCCAGATCCCGCCACCCAGCAGCAGGAATGGTGGATCACCTGACCTACCTGTCGCGTGTGCCGCGAGTTTTGAAATTCTGTCGGGACGACCGAGTCTATAGCTAAGTATATATCTGCTGGGTAAGTTTTCATGTACAAAACTGGGGCGAGTGATACCACTACCAGAGGTCTCCTGCCATTTAGTCTCTTCCTTTGTCCATTTCCCCTTTCAAATTAGGCGCCATACCAGCGCCATCTACCGCCCACTACCGCTACTACTAGCGCCTCGATAGCCTTTCCTTTAAATAGCACTGTCGTGTACACTTGTGTCTTTGACAGTAACGACATTATTTTGGAATATGAAATGCTATAAATGCCAGGAATCTTCGGTATCTAAGTTGAGTACTGCAATTATCAGTTTGTGTTAGTAAGGGTAGCGAAATTAATCATAAGTACGTTTTAGGGTGTATGTTACATAAACGGAGCCTAGCTGCAAACCGCTCCCGAGTCAGCCATTAAATACATCGCTAAACCCGTAACTTTATGACGACTTTCCAATTGGTCACCTATACTAATTGTAGTCGTGTTGTTATTGATTTTGCACTCACTCAAGAGTTACAAAAATATATAGATATCCTGACGTTTTTTCGTTTTATAATAGATATCCTGGCGCGAGGATGATTCGGGCCTACTTAATCTCCTTGGTTTGGGAAGTAGGTCAGATGGGTATTCTTCAACTGGAGAGGCTTCTCCCCTTCGATTCGTCGGATCGGGAGTTCAGCCTATCTCCCCCCCTCCCCCCCTTTTCCCTTGGTCTGCTTAAGAGGATACCTCCTTCACCTTACCAGGCTGGAATTCCTGAGGGAGGGGTGTAAGGCCTTAGGGACCTTATTGTGTTTCGTGAGCCCCCCTGGCTGTCCTGACCAGATTGTTCCAATCGAGAAAAGGTTAAGCCAGCCGCTCTTTAAACAGAATTATGTACTATCCTCTTTATCCTTGTCCCCTCTCACGCCAGGGCTATTATATAGCGTTTATTATCATATGAATTATTGTATTATTTATTATTATTTGTAATCAGTGGGCAGTGTGTCTATAGACCATCAGCCCCGTGTGGATCGATTGGATCCACTTCTTACCGCGAGGTGTTCCCCACCTGGCCGGTCGTAGTGTCCAATTGATTGCGTGTGAGCCACCCCTCCAGACGCCCCTCCCTCCCCCCATTCACCTTGACGGGATGATATACTCGCTAGCGCTAACTTCAGGTAGCCATCAGAGTTCTATCCCCTCTTGCAGAGGGAGGGGGGAGTGGTTATAGTCGAAAGGGTACTCCTTGCCTTACGTAGTAGGAGTAGTACGATGGTACCTACCCAGAGGAGCCCTGGTAAATTACCCGGCTCGTTATGACGGTATTAGCCACGTACTCTGTTCTCGCCTTTCCTATCCCCAGTTCCCTACGTCATCTCTCCGTCGCCTCGGCCCGGCGGATCCGGGATCCAGCGGAGATCGTCTAGTTATGCATATAACAAACAGATTCCTTTACAATCAGATTCAGGCCTAGGTTTTACCTATTCCCCTGTTTCGATCCCTAAGCTGGACCGGGGGATAGAGAGCATTGAAAGGGAACTGGGACTGGAAGGAGAATTTTGCCTTTCCTATCCTCAGTCCTCCACATTATCTATCCTTCAGCCTTGGCGGGCCCGGGATACAGCGGAGATCGTTCAGTTATGCATATAACAACACGATCTCCCTTACGATCAGATTCAGGCCTAGGTTTTACCTATTCCCCTGTTTCGATCCCTTAGCTAGACCCGGGAGATAGAGAGATAGTATTGAAAGGGAACTGGGAACAGGAAGGAGCATAGATTCTGTGCTTCGGTACAGTATTCATTTACTTATTTTATTTTATTTTAATTTGTTTTAAAATATGCTTTATGTTTTCAATCGGTTTACTACGCCGGGTAGTCGACCCCGGCAGGTAACCTAGAATCAAGGCATTTATTTATCCTTACCTAGCCTCTCTCCCCGTTTTCATTATCCCTCTGCGCCCCACCCCGGTGGCGGCGACCATGAGCTAGCAGAGGTATTCTTAGTTTACTAAGAAAACCTCTCCGATGCCGACGGATTCAGGCCAAGTCTAACTTCCCCGGTTTCGTTGGTATTAAGCTTAATATATAATATATATATATATATATGCAGAAGCCAGGTACTATGTCGTACCTCTAAGTAAATGGGGATACAATCCACAATGAAGTAAATTTCTCTTGTAGTTTAAAATATAAATATAAAGAATTATTTATATTTTAAACTACAAGAGAAATTTACTTCATTGTGGATTGTATCCCCATATATATATATATATATATATATATATATATATATATATATATATATATATATATATATATATATATATATATATATATATATATATATATATATATATATATATATATATATATATATATATATATATATATATATATATATATATATATATATATATATATATATATATATGTATATCTATATATGATGTATATATATATATATATATATATATATATATATATATATATATAATCATATATATATATATATATAGATATATATATATATATATATAATATATATATATATATATATAGTATATATATATTACTACAAGACTATGATGGTGAATGCATTAGTGGGGGCGGAGCTGGCGGGAGAGGATAATATGAATATCTTGCATAATGCATGCCGCTGCAATTTATCACGGCGACGACAATGTAGAATACAGGTCCCACCGGAGTTACCTCAAGCCGATCTACATATAGTGATACTCCGGTATCGTTCTAATACTTATGAATCATTTTGTAATTACAGATGGTATGCTGTCAGAAGACAACCTTAGCGCTGCAACCCCGCAGCAGCAGGACAGACAGGAAGTATGCCGCACTCACGCAGGCTGTGCGGTCCAATGAACGACTGTCGTTCTGGCAACCAGTTGAGAGTGAAGTCTGTTACAATTTGGTTTTGGGACTTCACTACCGAGACAGTAAGTACCAATTCATTGAATGATTAGTTCACTGAATGAGATATAGGAAATAAGAGAGATATTGAGATAGTTATCAATGACTTAGATACTTTAAAAGAAGATAATTTTTAAAAGTAACTATCTCTTTCAGAAGCTCCCTTATCTACCCAAATGCGGAAGTATCAGCAACGGTACCAGTAGTATTGGCAGCCCCGATCATTGCCAAGATCCACGAAGATAAACAGGCCGTGCTGGCAGAGGATCTAGAAGGTTTAGAATAAGAAGTCGTTGGAGAGGTTGCAGCAATCAACCTGGACCACGAACCAATGAAGGCCGATACCCAGGACGAAGGTAGGCTATGTGAAGCATTTGGTAAACGGGCAAAAGGACTACCTTTTAACTCGTCTCATTCTTCTTCTTCATTTTAAGAGTTTAACAAGAGACCTACGACTTCCAGGGATAAGCCGGGGTCGGTAATCCCTAAGGTAAGCTGAATAGTTCACTCATAGGTCTATTACAAGTCCCTTCCTAAACCTTCCAAACTGAAGGCCATTGGGAAAGTCGTTCTAGTTCGTCATCAGCCACTAAACTGGTGACGAACACAACAAAATCTGCCACGCACACAGGTAGGCATCGAAGACAAAGGCATCTAAAACCCAGATCCCAGGATCCCGGGTTTAACCCAACATGTTTTCCAGCTTGCTGAGGCAGGAGATGGGTAACCTGGCTCAGTCCAATTCTGGCTAGTCCAATTCTAAATAACATCACAACTCAGTTGTTCTCGAACATGAAACATCAGGTCAGTCTATTCAGTTGTTAGTACAAGGACTGAAGATCTAGGAACCTCGAAGCAAGGAGTCCTCCAACCCGGAAAGCCACAACAACTCCAGGCAGTACCAGACACATCCAAATTGTGTCCCTTCAAAACAACGATCCTTGGTGGTTACCAGCACATGCCCCTTCTCAGAGGGCATGCTGACGATTGAGGGCGGGTCCGGGGGAAACGGCCAGTAGAGGACTTTGAGTTCCTTTCACCGGGTCTCCAATGCCTTGTTCAGGCTATGCACGTCTGATCGAAGAACGTACTGATCTGGAACGACAAAGCACCTAGGGAAATGGCCATCTTCCCAGAGACCAAGCTCAATCAGCCTGGGTTCAAACCCTGGCAGATGGGATACACAAATACCAAACTGACACGCCACAATAATCCCTTCACGATTTTTGTGGTGCTAGACGACACGCCCATTTCGTGTACCTCTAAAGTAGTAGAGATTACACTTCAGGCAACAGCAAAGACAAATCTATACATTATATCAGAGAGACGGATTTACCACCGTGTCTCTCTGGGAGGAATGGAATGTGGGATAGACGCCCCGGCGACATTCTTGGTAGGCATATTGAACTAAAATTGTGCTACAACGCTCTTCAGCGAGCTTTTACCCAGACTCCCAGAAGCACTGGTAAAGGCGAATTATGAATCCAGAAGTCGCTTGACATAGGTCTTTGTTCAATTCCGCCACTAATCGCGGAAATGACAACCTCGGTCTATACGGACGAACCATGGTTCAAGATCCGGACAAGTCATTGCTTCACACCTTACGGTGCAATGTATATGACTTTGCAATAGCCAGGAAGAACTGCAGAAAGCACGTCTTGGCCGATGCATCTATTCGCCATGAACCTAATAGACTCATCAAAGCTTAGATCGGGGGGGCGAACTTGTTCCCTGAGACCGTAGTGAACAGAATCCCAGGTGAAGCAGCTAAGGTCAACCAGAACTTGCGAGTTCGCTGGGGCTTGATCCCCAAGAGGAGATTTGAATCCTCTGGAACACAGCCCACGGGTAAGAAGAGAGCAAAGGGGTTCTAGTCTTTCTAGACGAATTAACCTCAAACAGTGGTACAAGCTGTTCAAGTAGGCCAGCTAGGTCAACCATCCAACTCAAATGGTCAGCCACAACAGTCCGTGCTGCTGTAGAACCAGCCCTCTCAGCAGCACCAAAGCTCGGCTTCTTTACCTCTTCCCCGGCCATAATGGCCTCCAATAATAACCAGGTGTATATCATGGATATCAACAGGTTCCAACAAGAGGTAAGCCGAGCCGGCCGAAACTTTCCGTAGAGCTGCAAATAAGTTCCTTCCAAAAGGAAAAGACTCCCCACAGGAAGCCGGCGCAACCGACCTTCGACGAACCAGTGAGACTCCTCAGGTAGGAGGAAAGCGGTGCTTATTCAAGAACCACTGGGAATCAGCACTTAGTCGCACAGCATAATAGCAAAAGGTCGGGTATGGAGTGGGGGAAGGGCCCTCCTCCATCAACCAAAATTTATCAACATCCAAATGCCGGATGAGATAAAGGACACCTAAGACTTTCTGTAGAAGAAAGTAATTACAGGTGCAAATACTTAGAATTTCAGGACGCTTCTCCAGCGATTCCATGAAGATTCAATCAAACCAAGAGTAATAGACTTTGTCTCATGGGAACTCATACATTCAATACGACAAGTTCCATATGCTAACTGTTTTCACAGGTACGGACCTTACTTCCCCGTGGGGCCGTCACAACACCTATAAATCTTATAGATACTTACTATCCCGTTCCGGTAGCAAGTCACTTCCGCCCTTTCCTGGGCTTCCGCCTTTTCCTAGGCTATTCGGGCTTATCAGAATGCCCAGAATATTTACAAGATAGCGGAAACAGTAGTACAATAACTGAGAATCCAAGGGATAAGCCTAGTAACCTCCTAGACGACTGGCTCATCTGAGCTATAAACGTCAAGGAATGTCTCAAGGCAACCGTAAGTGATAATTTCTGGAATTCCTAGGATTCCAAATTACAAGGAATCCCTACACACTCCGACACCACAGTTTCAGTGTTTAGGAAACAATGGAACCTCAATCACACAACTTTCGATCCCACCAGAGAAAAGAAAGGAAATAGCAAGGCTGCGAGACAGTTCCTCAAGGCAGACAAACATCCCGGAGGAACCAGGAAGAGTCCTAGGTTCACTCCAATTTGCGTCAGTAACAGGGACTCTACTAAAAGCCAACGGAAGGCTATATCCGGTTTGGCGGAGTAGAGCGAACAGGAAATTGCGAGACAAAGTTCCCGCATCCCGCACATTTTTACAGAGAGACTCCGTCCATGGACAGAAGTCAAGAATCTGACAAAACCATCACCGGTATGGTTCCCTCCGCCAAGTTTAATGGTCCATATGGATGCTTCACTAAGCAATTTGGGAGACTACTCCCAATATGGAAACGCTTAGGACACTTGGTCCCTAACGCCCTGTTAGCTTCATAACAGTGTTTGGAAGCCATGGCAGTATTCTATTCTTAGTAAACTCTCCTCAGAGAGGAGCTTTCAATCAAGCCACATAAATCAGGTCATGATAACAATCTTTTCATTGACAACAAGAAACAGTTGCATCTGTCAGCAAATCACTTGGCAAACGAGAACTTAGTGGCAGATGCACTGTCAAGGACAACTCCGCTACAGTCGGAATAGCCCTTAGACAACAGGTCATTTAGATGGATCAGCCAGCAGAATCCAGATCTCCAAGTAGAAATATTCCCACAGAATCCAACCACAAGTTACAATATTTCATGTGACCCTCAATCTGGACCCCATGGCCCAGGCCACGGATACCAGATAGATTGGAACATCTGGCAGAGGAATTACTTTTCCTCCAATAAATCTAATAATGGAAGTTCTAGACTAACTCTCATCCTTCTAAGGACGGATTGGGCTGTTAGCCCCCAACGGACTCAAGAGCAATTGTGACCCGTTACTAGGGGAAAAGGGACTCCGCCCCAGATGGACCCCCAACCCCAGACTAACACAATTAGTATAACAAGGGCGGCAGGCACTTCCTCAAGGATTCGGAGTGCCCTAACTTTATGGAATTCATGATTTTATTTTCGGCACAAGATTAACCCGAGATATATCGTTTATCAGTGTGCTAAAAATTCTGGACTTACCACGAGATATCTCGTTGAAAAGTTAAAACGGGAATATTGGGCTAATACGAGATTTCTCGTGGCTCAGTATTGTTACAGCAGCTTCTCCGAGATATCTCGTCCTATATCATACGTTTGGCAGTGGTATTTGCTGCTGGAAGTCGTGAGTTACCAACGATAATTTTCTGTGTTTTTTTCGCGCAGACGACGCGTCATTAGTAGCACTTCAGCTGCCATCTTTGACCTTTGGTTTTTTTTGTTTTTGCATATTTTTGCCTAACTAATTGGTAAGTTTGGTTGCATTATTTGTCATCATAGACTGATTATATGTTATATTATTGATCATCGTGTTGCTGTTGTGTCTTGTTAGCTAACCCCATGAGTATTTTGTGGTATATAGAGTAACCGGTGATCTTGAGGAGGTTCTTCGTTCGTTTGTACGTATTTTATATCGTATTTTCGCCAGTTCTAAGTAAATTTGGTTGTTTATTTGTCATCTAAGACTGTTTATATGTTATATTATTGACTTATTATGATGATTTCGTGTCGTTTGTTTGTCTCTTGACCATTTGTGATACGTCAAGTATAATTTTTTCAAAGGATTTTTTTTTCCTTTTTTTACGATGAGTACGCACTATTTTACTAGCTCTCCAGTGTGACTTTTAGAATCTTCTGTATTTCTTCATTTTCACGTTTTAGGTAAGTTTCATTGTTCTTTTTTTTTTTTTTTTATTTTAGACTGTTTATATGATATATTGTCGAGTATTTTGTTAGTATCTTGAACATTTATTTATTATTCTAGCCTTTTATTTATTTTTTATTTTAGCCCAGTTATGGCAAATTACCATGACAACAGTGATACTGAGGAATCATTTACAGAGCTTGAAAGTTCTGGCTCAGAAGGCGACGATTCAAGCTTGGATGATTCCAGTGACGATGACAGCGATACCAATACAGATACAGATACAGTAATGGATGAAACACAATGGAGGAGAATCGCAGATTCTACTGCCCCTCCACCCCCTCGATTTCCATTCACAGGAACAACAGGTCTCAATATCCCAGGGAATATTGAAAGTATGTCGCCTTTAGATTTTTTCCATGTATTTTTTGATGATGAAACTGATTGAACTTATTTGCACTGAAACCAATAGATTTTGCTGAGCAATGCAATGCAGACCCAAATACGTGGCATCCTGTAACTCCACCTGAACTCAGAGTTTTCTTACACTAAATACTTTGAAAGGAATTGTGAAGAAGCCAGAAGAATCCTTGTATTGGTCTAAAAATCCACTTCTTAGAACCCCAATTTTTGCTGAAACTATGCCTTTCAAAAGATACAAGAAAATCAGGCAGTACCTGCATTTTTCTGATAATGAAGCATACGATGCAAATTCGCATCCTAATCCAAAACTGAATAAGATATATCTATTTATGTGCACTTAGAAAATAAATTTAGAACTGTCTACACCCCACAAAGAGATATTTCAATTGATGAGAGTCTCTTGCTATATAAAGGAAGATTGGGATGGGTACAATATATCCCATTGAAGAGATCAAGATTCGGCATAAAGTTCTTTATGTTATGTGAAGCGAGTACAGGATATGTGTGGAGTTTTTTGATTTATGTAGGTAAAGAACACAATTCGACCAGGATTTCAATGAATTGCCTAAATCCTCACAGGTTGTAATGACTTTACTGAAACCTCTTTTGAATAAAGGCTATTGCCCTTACAATAGACAATTATTACACCAGTCCTGAGTTTATTGGATATTCTAGTAAAAATGTAGAACAGATTGCTATGGCACTGTTAGAATAAATCGAAAAGACCTGCCAGTTTCATTGAAAACTGAAAAGTTGAAGAAGGTGAGAAATGTCTGCTTATCGTAGAGGTAAAGTTATGGCCATGAGATGGGAAGGATAAAAAAAAGATGTTGTTCTACTCTCCACAGTTCACAAATAGTGATGAAGTTGAAATTGCGAGTAGGAGAGGTACGAAAAAGAAGCCCAAAGTTGTAGTAGACTATAACCACACAATGGGTGGTGTGGATAAGTTGGATCAAAACTTGGCAAATTATCCTGTTCCCAGGAAAAGAACAAAAAATATTACAAAAAGTTTTCTTCCATCATCTAGATCTAGCCCTTTGGAATGCATATCAGTGTTTCAAGATGAGTAATGAAAATTGCTGTTCATCTCTCAAATTCAGGTTGGAAATAATTGATTCAACTCTGAAGAAGTATCATGCTGAAATCCCTCAAACAAGACCAGGTAGACCATCTATTTCAGCGAATCCTACCCGCTATTCAGGAAGGCATTTTCCAATTGACTTCTCCTACACCCAAAAAGAAATTTCCTACAAGGCAATGTGTTGTTTGCTCTAAGAAAAGGGATAATAATGGAAAACCGATCAGACGAGAGTCTCGCTACATGTGTGAGATATGTGAAGTTAGTCTGTGTATAAAACCCCCTGCTTCAAATCATACCATACAAAATGATTGGGAAATACCACTGGTTTATGTGAAGTGAATTTTTTTTTTTGTTTTTTTTTTTTTTTTTTTACCCAAATGAAGAGAAATATATGATTTTGTTTATTCTAATGGTGAAATTTTTTTTTTTTTTTTTTTATTCAAATGAAATGAAAAAATACTTTTATCAAATGAAGTGGAAAAATAAAAAGTTATCAAGCATCAATATGATTTTTATTCAATTCCTATTATCAAAATTACTAAACGAAGCATACGAGATATCTCGTGATAGAATAAAATGATTATAATTTATACGAGATAACTCGTTATTGGCCATAAAAAGGTCTCAAGTGGAGTTTCTAAAAATAACAATTTTACATAAAATAATCACCATTTTCTGTTGAAATCAAATTAGAATAGAGTCTAACAAGTTATATTTTAATTAATTCAATAAAACAATTAGATTCTTTTTGAAACATTATGTTGAAAAAATAAGTCTTTGAAGGGGTTAACACCTTGTTCTAAGCAGTACGATTCTACAGTAAAGAAGCTAGCCTTTTTTCTAAAAAGACCCAAAAGTTATGACGATGAATACGAATCTGGCTGTTACGTTCCTTAGGACCCTGTTTAGAAAGGGCCTACCAGCTAGTATTATTACCATGAAATCTGCTTCAAGGAGATACTCCAGTTTGGTTCTACATTAACAGATTCATAATTTCATCGATTCCGAGAGCTTGTGCTAGCTAGATCAAAATCATATTGATTTCCTTCCATCCAGAGAAGTTCTAGTATCTCCAGATCGAATTCTTGGCTAAAAACGAGGATCCTCAGAGTAGGTGGGCCCCCTAGAAGATTGTCCCACTTCCACAGGATCTATCCCTATGTCCAGTCAGAACTTGAGATCATTTTTAGACAGAACTTCAAGTAAAACTTCAGGTCCTTTATCCATTCGAGAGATGGTGGAACAGTCTCACTTAAGTAATTAAAATAACAATTCTGTAATTTTAGATAGGCTAACCGGAATCTATTCCACATGTACATGATGTCCGAGCAGTAGCTGCCTTAATAATTTTCTTCCACCACGAACTTTGATGACCTTAAGAAGTATATAAGATGGCATTCAAGTATTTAATCACCACTACCTTAAATCCTTGAAAGCCCTTAAATTTTACTCAGCAGTGGCAGTGGGGGAATATTGTTTCCCCTAACACAGCCTAGTCATGTTGACATACCTAGTCGTAAAGACCTTGTCCTGCTTTAGCTCCTTTTCTCTCCTAACCGCCTCACTTAGTCTCTAGCCTTCATCTCGGGGTTTTCACTTGGATTGTACAATTGAACCATTCTTGTACTGGGTATAATTAACTACTAATTATATACATGAAAAATATATAGTATTACTTGGTGACATAGTAATCACACGAGCTTTACCAGTAATTGTTTGCTGTAATGGTATATACTTACTAGAGTAAGGACCTAGACTTAAGATATTGTTAAAATCTGTTTAGATTTAAGAAATTTGATTAAATAGGGTAGAATTACCTTAGAGTTAGTTTCTCCCTTCCAGTAGTCTTATAGAGAGTATATCCAAGCTTGTGGGAACAATTCTCTGTTACTATTTCACGGAGCGACACAGGTTTGGCCCAGAAAAGGGATTTTGACAAAGGAAAAAACTATTTCTGGGTGATGACCTGTGTCGCCCAGTGAACCCACCCCTTGCTTCCTCACCCTATAGGCCCAAGCTAGGGTGCTATTTTCAGGAATGGCTATCAAGGCGCTAGTAGTAGCGGTAATGGGTGGTAGATGGCACTGGTATGGCGCCTAATTTGAAAGGGGAAATTGACAAAGGAAGAGACTAAATGGCAGGAGACCTCTGGTAGTGGTATCACTCACCCCAGTTTTTATACTGACACCCTAATACAGGGGTGAGGGAACCAGGTTTATCCAAGTATATCCATATAGTTTTTTTTCTCTGGTACATTTAGCAATATTTATACCTTAGAAATGAGTGCTATAGGAACATTTCACTGGGCGACACAGGTCATCGCCCAGAAATAGATTTTTTCTTTGTCAAAATCCCTTTATCGTGATCGCTAATACCGACGGAACTGGCTTAATACGAGCAGAACAGAGAGCCAGGTAAACCTGGTCTGAATCTGAACGCACCGGAAAAGAGTAGCTATTCCAAGTTAATTGGAAAAGTATTCTAAACCTGGTCCACCCCACCGGAATGGGGGCAGTAGCGAAAAAATAGCGAATAATGGAAAACAGAGCAGCGGACACAGCAGTGCTAATAACTTCCGGTGTGTAATAACCTGGCGAGAGTGATGATAGATCACACTTCGACCGGGAAACACAGAGCCGGAGAAGTACCCACAGAGATTACATAATCTCTATTCCTTGACCTCCTCCGACTAATCCCCCGGGAATAGTGCTCAACGGTCCAGCTGTCGTTCCCCGGAAGGGTTACTAGAACAGCAAGCTAACGAAACACCACCGGAAACAAACCGGACTGGAAGGGAAGAGCACGGAGGGGGAAGGGTAACTAGTAAAATTACAAAAAGGGGGGTACTATCAGAAATTACGTAAACTACAACTCCTTAACCTCCTCCGCTAATCCCCCCAGGATGGTGCTCAACGCTCCAGCTGCCGTTCCCCGTAAGGTTACTAGAACAGCGAGCTAACGAAACATGTCTTCGTGACAACGAGCGCTATGAAGGAATGAAGAATCTTGGCAGAAGAAGTAGGGACGAGCGGAGGGTGACCGTTGAAACGGTTCCTCTCTGGTGAGGGATTTTGAGAGAGAGAACTAATTGGCTGGAGGTCTGTGGTAGTGGCATCCACTTGCCCCCCCGTTTTTATACCGACACCTATGAAGGTGATCGATCCAGAGGTAGTAACTCTGGCATTCCATATGGCTTTTTTCTCTGGTATATTAAGCAATTATTTATACCTTGAAATGAGTGTTATAAGGAACATTTCACTGGGCGACACAGGCTAATCCAGAAAAAGAAATGGCGATTCCCAGTCTTTTTATCCAATTAGAGGAAGGTGGGCGGGGGAGTAAATGGCGTTTGATATACAAATTGGCAGAGGGGAAGGTCTCTCCTCTCTCTCTCTCTCTCCTCTCTCTCTCTCTCGTCTCTCTCTCTCATCTCTCTCGTCTCTCTCTCTCTCTCTCTCTCAGAAATAATTCTTAATAATTTCACTCTTCATGGTCAGATATATGATGTTGCCAACATGCGCTCTCTCTCTCTCTTCTCTCTCTCTCTCTCTCCTCTCTCTCTCTCTCTCTCCTCTCTCTCTGTTATTGGCTGTAGTATATATTTTTAATGGTAAAATGTTTAAGATGACTTTGAAATTATTAATATAACCTCAAAGATACATACAGTAATAGGTTAGTAATTTTGGGTATATTTGAAGTAGGATGTTATTAAAGGTATACAAATTTGGTATCTGAACTTTCAAGAGAGGCAGTTATAAACATTTTTAGTGGTTGTTTTAACTATTCAAAGGCAAGGATACCATTTAGGGGAAACTCAGCAGTCGATCCATCGTCATTGCGTGGCTCAGCCTTGTTCACTCTCTATTTATTGGTGAAACAAGAATACAATTACACTTTAAGCATACCACTCAAAAGATTTAAGTTTCGTCAACATAATGTAATATATGAAAGCGCCATACGAAATAAAATGATATTGTTAAGATACAATGAAGTTTTTATACATACTTACCTGGCAGATATATACTTAGCTATAGACTCCGTCGTCCGACAGAATTCAAAACTCGCGGCACACGCTACAGGTAGGTCAGGTGATCTACCATTCCCGCCGCTGGGTGGCGGAATCCCGACCATTCCCGTTTTCTGAGCCAGATTTTCTCTTACACCTGTCTCCTGAGGGAGCTGGGTGGGCCCTTAATCGTATATATCTGCCAGGTAAGTATGTATAAACTTCATGTATCTTAACAATATAATTTTTTATACATGCAACTTACCCGGCAGATATATACTTAGCTGATTGACACCCTTGGTGGAGGGTAAGAGACAGCTATATACATACAAAAATAAAAAAAAAATAAAAATAACGGGAAACTACAATTTTGTAGGATATCAATCCTTGGTTCTTACCTGTTTGGGCCGAAGACTTCATGATTACTGTCATTTAGTCTGCATGCCTCAAGAGCTTCAGCGAGGTAAACAACCTATGACCGAACAGCCTTCTGGATCATGTCAATGGGGGCTAGCCCGCTTACGCGACAGAATCTGCATGGATCGTACCAATGGGGCTACCCACTTACATGGCAGAGCCTGACCTGTATCTTATCAATGGGGCTAGCCCTCTTACATGACAGAGCTTTATTTGGCTTTACATAATGCACAACGAGGAGACCAAAGTTAATCCCGACCACCTGACCTTCCTAACCATGTTAAATCTAGGAACTGAAAGGGGTTATTCCTATACACTCTTCCAGTCAACCATAAAAACCAAAAACACCATAATGTTAAAATTACATAAACTAAACTAATTAGGATTAAACCTCAGCTCCTCCTTACCCAGCACTAAATCCACGGAAACATACGCTCCCAGTGAAAAGCACTTCTCATAAGTAACTCTCACATCCCTTAGATAATGAGAGGCGAACACTGAGTTACACTTCCAATACGTGGACTCTATTAGAGCTTGAAGGGACCACGTTTTATGAAAAGCCATTGAGGTTGCTATGGCCCTCACTTCGTGTGCTTTCACTCTGATGAGTTTAAATTGTTCTTCACCACATTTAAGATGCGCTTCCTTAATAATGTCTTAATGAAAAACGCAAGGGCGTTTTTTTATATTGGTCTTGTCGGATCCTTAACCGAACACCAAAGACTTTCCTGCGTACCTCCCAAAAGAGACTTTCTTTGTAGATAAAATTTTAGCGCTCTTACTGGACAAAGGGTCTTCTCCTGTTCTTCCCCCGTAAGAGAAGAGAGTGCTTTCACTTCGAAGCTTCTAGGCCACGGTTTTGATGGGTTTTCGTTCTTGGCTAAGAAGAGAGGCTTAAAAGAGCAAATTGCAGCCTCCTTCTTAAAAACCACTCTGCCCTCTAACGCTTGAAGCTCACTCACCCTTTTGCCATGGCTAAGGCGAACAGGAATAGAGACTTCCTTGTCAAATCTCTAAAAGAAGAATTATTGGCAGGTACGAATTTTTCAGACATAAGATAATGAAGCACTATATCCAAGTTCCAACTGGGATTCTTATTATTCTGACTTTTTTGAGGTCTCGAAAGACCTAAGGTCATGTGGGTCCCTTATTGTCCGACACATCCAGACCCCTATGCCTAAAAACCGAGGCCAGCATACTTCTATACCCCTTGATCGTAGATACAGCTAGGCCACACTTTCTTCTAAGATAAAGAAGAAAAATTTGCAATGTCGGTTATTGAGGTACTGGAAGAGGATACCTCATGCGTCCTGCACCATCTTCTAAACACCTCCCACTTCGACTGGTACACCCGTAACGTGGATGGTCTCCTGGCTCTTGCGATTGCTTTTGAAGCTTCTCGAGAAAACCCCCTCGCTCTAACGAGTCCTTCGATAGTCCTGAAGGCAGTCAGACTTAGAGCGGGGAGGTTTTTGTGATACCTGTCGAAGTGGGGTTGTTTGAGAAGATCGCTCCTTAGTGGGAGCGATCTGGGAAGATCCACTATCCACTCCAGCAACTCTGTCACCCATCTAGGGCTGGCCAAAAGGGGGGGCGATCAAAGTCAATTTCGTTCCCTCTGAGGAGGCGAACTTTCTTATTACTTCCCCTACCAGTTTGAAGGGGGGAAAGCGTACCCGTCTATTCCCTTCCAATCCATGAGGAGGCCCGTCTATCGCTATTGCTCTTGGATCTGCGATGGGGGAGCAATAATTCTCCAACCTCTTGTTCCAGTTGGTTGCGAACAAGTCTATGTTTTCGGCCTTCCCCATAACCCCCATAACTGATCGCACACTTGAGGGTTGAGAGTCCATTCGGTGGGGAGCACTTGGTTTCTTCTGCTTAGCAGATCCGCTCGAACATTTCTCTCTCCCTGAATAAATCTCGTTAGTAGAGAGATCTGTTTTCTCTTGCGCCCAAAGCAACAACTCCCTCGCTGTCTGTAAAGGGAGAATGAATGGGTTCCCCTTGCTTCCTGATATATCTAGGGCTGTCGTGTTGTCAGAATTGACCTGAATGATCGATCCTGAGATCTGTTTTTGAAAGTGCAAGAGAGCTAGGTGAATGGCTTTCAGCTCTTTTTGTTTATGTGCCAGGACACCTGAGCTCCTTCCCAGGTTTCCCGACACTTCTTCCGAATCCAACGTTGCTCCCCACCCTACGTCCGATGCGTCTGCAAACAATGCTCGGAGAGGGCTCTTTATGTGTAAGGATATTCCTTGACCGAGTTTCTTCGGGTCTAACCACCACCGAAGATCTTGCTTGACCTTGTCCGTTATCCTGAATGATTCTTCGAGGTCCTGGGAACTTTGATCCCAGTTCTCCTTCAGATAATACTGAAGGGGTCTTAGGTGCAGTCTCCCTAGGGAAACGAACTGCTCCAACGAGGACATGGTTTCTCAGCAAACTCATCCACTCCCTCGCGGAGCAATGCTCTTTCCCTAGAAAACACTGACACCTTTGTAAGGCAGCGTTCTATTCTCTCTGTTGATGGAGACGCTAGAAAAACCCCGAGAATCCATCTGAATCCCCAGATAAACTATGTTCTGCTGGGGATCCAGCTGGGATTTCTCGAGGTTGACTGCGGAGTCCCAATGACTGCGTCATCTTTAATGTTACCGAAAGGTCCTCCAGACACTGTTCCTTCGACTTTGCTCGTATTAGCCAGTCGTCCAAATACATCGAGATTCTGATCCCTTCTAAATGTAGCCAATGCGCCACATTCCTTAGGACACCCGTGAAGACTTGCGGGGCCGTCGACAGTCCGAAGCAAAGCGCTCGAAATTGAAACACTCTTCCCTGTGACATGAATCTGAGGTATTTCCTTGATGCCGGATGAATTGGCACATGGAAATATGCATCTTGAAGGTCCAGGGATACCATCCAGTCCCCTGGACGAAGAGCAGAAAGTACAGAGGAAGAGGTCTCCATCAAGAACTTCTTCTTTATCACAAAGACGTTCAGCGCACTTACGTTCAAAACCGGCCTCCACCCGCCCGAGGCTTTTGGTACCAGGAATAGACGGTTGTAGAAACCTGGTGAATGGAGATCTTGAACCGGTTCTATTGCCCTCTTCTGCAACATAAGTTCTACTGCTTGCAGGAGAGCTTGACTCTTGACAGGATCTTTGTATCTCGCTGTTAACTCCCTTGGAGTTCTTGTTAAGGGAGGATATTCCCTGAAGGGGATGAGGTATCCTCTCGAGGATAGAGAGGGTCCAGCTGTCCGCCCCTCTCTTCGCCCAGACTCTGGCAAAGTTCGACAGTCTGGCGCCTACCGCTATCTGGAGGATTCTTCATTTTGCCTTCCCGGCGGGTCTCCTGGAAGGTCTCCCTCTGGTATCCGGTCTTCTACCTCTAAAAGGGGTTCTTGAGGAGGAAGAGGCTCCTCGAAAGGGCTGCTGAAGAGGTGCTTTATCCTTCTTTTGAAAAGGAACAGCAGGCTTGAACCTCTTTGCTGACTGTGTCAGTAGATCCTGTGTAGCTTTTCCAGCTAATGATTTTGCTATATCCCTCACCGTGTCCTGTGGGAAAAGGTGGTTAGAAAGCGGCGAATATAGCAAGGCCGACCTCTGTAGAGGAGATACTGACTTGGACAGGAAAGAACCGTACACTGCTCTCTTTTCCAAAACTCCCGATCCAAAAAGGGCAGCCACTTTCACCGAACCGTCTATCACCGCTCTGTCCAGACAAGATAATACAATCGATAATTCGTCCATAGTGACAAATTCGGGATCTTGGGCTCTCTTCGCAAGGCTCCCAAAGCCCAGTCCATAAAATTGAATACCTCGAGTGTCCTGAAGAGTCCCTTTAGTAGATGGTCCAGTTCACACATCCCCCACGTAGCTTTTGCTGATAGTAGAGCGCGCCTCCTTGAAGAGTCTACTAAGGAAGCGTAATCTGCGTCTGCCGATGAAGGCAGTCCTAAGCCCATAGGTTCCTGGGTATCGTACCATCTTCCAGGCTTACCCGTCAACTTTGAAGGAGGGCATGAAAAAACAGTCTTGCCCGCCTCTCTTTAATTCTTAAGCCATTCTCCAAAGCCCTTGAATGCTTTTTTCATACTAAGGGCTGGACGCATTTTTACAAATGAGGATGCTTTTGGAGACTTCGTGCTTGATAACAAAGATCCTGGAGAGGGCGGATCCGCTGGTTGAAGCTTATCCCCGAACTCCTGCAACAACAACAAAGACAATCTCTTATAATCAGAGACTACTACATCCACTGGTAATTCTTTCATCCGAGACTTCTTCTAAGTCTCCGGCTGTAGGAGATCCTTTCGGAGAAGAGCGGTTCTTAGTAGTCGAGGGACTTCTGTCAAAAGAAGAAGAACGTCTCCCGTGTGACAAATTCTTGCTACTACAAGGCGCAATAGAGCTCGTAAACGCATGAGATCTCCTCTCAGGAACCTGTTTCCTACCAGGTGAAGGGCTCCTACTCTCAGAAGAACTCATAAAGTGCGAAGGGGTCTTACTCTGACCTAAGCTCCTACAAGGTTCCTGGCGCCTGCTCGACTCCTGACGCCTGCTCGACTCCTGGTGTCTGCTAGACTCCTGTCGCCTACCTGACTCCTGACGCCTACCTGACTCCTGACGCCTACCTGACTCCTGACGCCTGCTCGACTCCTGAAGCCTGCTTGATTCCTGGCGCCTGCTTGACTCCTGGCGCTTGTCGTGACTCCTGGTAGGCTCTTGACGCCTCTCACTAGACTCCTGGCGTCTGTTAGGCTATAATACGCCTGTTATATTCTTGGCGCCTACTAGGCTCTGTCAACTCTTGGCGTTTGAAAATATCCTGCTTCTTAGGCTCTTGACGCCTATCCTGATCCTCAGTAGAGGAGTCCGACTCCTGACTTCTCCAAAGACGTTAGCTGATCGGTTTGCTCTGCGAGCGGCTACCGCTGGCAACTTTCTTCCTATACACAGGAGAGGATCGCTTAAAGGGAGAACGAGAGAGTCTCTACCGGTGACGAGCGCCTGCTAGAGTGAGAAACCTCTCTCCTACCAGGAGAAGAAAACTTCGATCTCTTCACTGGAAGGGAGGAGTCTTTCCTTCGAGACGAATCCTTATGTAGAGCGCCTACCAAGGAGGATATTTGTTCCTGTAGATTAAGCAGGAAAAGCTTAGTCGGGTCTTGAGGCGCTGGAGACTGTCTTCTCGCCTTCTTACTAGTCGAAGGAAAATCCTCTGGAAAGCGCTCTGGGCTTGAATCAAAAGCGTCTCCTTTCGGCGCTACCCACGATCTCTTCAGCGGACGAGACTTCGAAGCAGAGCTCCGTCCACGCCTAGACGAGGAGGAGTCCGACGCAGAAAAATTCTCTTCCAGGATGCCTTTTCTTACGGCTATCCAAGGCAGCCTGGGTCGTTACTTCAGGATCTGCCGAAGGGACGCCTGATCGTTGGGGATGCTCCACATCCTCCCTGCCGCTTTTGACATTCCTCCTCCCCTGGTCCTGGAGTTTGGAAGCGGTCTAGGCCTAGGAGCAATGCGGAGCGATCAGACGCCCCCTCCACTGCACTGGGGTCACTGTAATCACTGACACTCTTACCTTGTGTTTCCATAGCTTTAAGCTGCTCCTGAAGCTCCCTGATCGAGGATCTCATTTTTTCCATTTCTGAAAATGAATCCTTAGATTCAACACAGGGAGAAGGGGCTGAGGTTATGGGAGAAACATCATCTAGCTTGTTAGCTTCTAATTCAGGCTCAAAAGAACAGGATCTAGTCGAGCCTTCTAGCTGAAGCTTTCCTAGCTCTATCCTTCTCTCTTTTCTTAATATAAGAAGCTAAATCCTTCCATCCTTGCTCCGTAAGCCCTTCACATTCAGCACAAGTTCTATCAAAATGCACATTCAGAACCTCTACATTTACTACAAAAAAAATTTTTGTATAGGGGATCTACCTCTGCTTTAAACAACCTAGTTCTGCATTCTTCCCTTGCACACACCCTAAACGTAGGTGTTACTTTAACTTCAGCCATCTTAATAGAAAAAACCAAATCCAAGTCCTAATCCAGTCCAAAATAAGCGTATGCCAATCCCAAGAACAAACAAGAGTACTTCACCAAATGAGTCCAACCAATTCTCGGCAAATGAGTAGAATTCATTCAAATCAGGAGAGACAAACAACAGTTGTTGCCGGCCTCAGCGACAGAGAAAATCTGGCTCAGAAAACAGGAATGGTCGGGATTCCGCCACCCAGCGGCGGCGGGAATGGTAGATCACCTGACCTACCTGTAGCGTGTGCCGCAAGTTTTGAATTCTGTCGGGAACGACGGAGTCTATAGCTAAGTATATATCTGCCGGGTAAGTTGCATGTATAAAATAAGCATGTGAGGTCCTCAAGAAATATGTTTTCAAGGCAGTTTTGGAATCCAATATGGCAGCAACCGCGTGACTTGCCGTTCATAACCACAGCCAAGCCACCATCTTTCCCAGCCTTCCACCCAGCACTCGTCTGAACAATGTTAGCGTATATATGTAATGTTTATTGATCTTACTGAAGATTGCAGTTATAATCAGCACAAAAAAACATTTTGTTGCCTATATTAGTGAAAGTATGAAACTTTTTATTCCCGGGGTCATGGTTTGAACTGAAATTCATTTTTACCTTGTAATCGGTGGTTTTATCCTCACTGCCATCACAACTGAAACTCCACAGTGCTTATTTGATTGTAATTATACACATTTTGGTCTTAATTTACTCCAAATTGCACTTGAACCATGCTGCGGTTCCTGGTTCCTAAGCACTCACTCCACAAACACAGTTACAGGCAGCACACAACTGCACAGTTTATGAGGTGCAAAGCTTTATTCCCTTAACCCTTAACGCCAAGCCGGTATTTCGAAAGTGTCTCCCGTATGCCGGTGGCGTTCGCGAGTGAGCACCGAAGCGGAAATTTTTTTTTTTAAAGATCACAGCATGCTTAATTTTCAAGATTAAGAGTTCATTTTTGGCTCCTTTTTTTGTCATTGCCTGAAGTTTAGTATGCAACCATCAGAAATAAAAAAAAAATATCATTATCATATATAAATATTGGAATATATGACTGCATGAAAAAAAAATTCATATATAATTGTATACAAATCGCGCTGTGAGCAAAATGGTTAAAGCTAATGAGTTAATTATTTTTTCGTTGTATTTTACACTAAATTGCGATGATTTTGGTATATAACAAATTGTAAAACGATCAAAGCAACACAGAAAATATTATCACAATATGACGCATGAATTCGTAACGCGCGGATGTAAAATAAAGCAGTTTTCAAAAATTCACCATAAATCGAAATATTGTGCTAGACTTCCTGTTTGTTGCAAAATGAAGGTAATTGATTGAATATTACTAAACTGTAAGTGTTGTAGCTTACAATTGTAGTTTTCGACCATTTCGGTCGAGTTAAAGTTGACCGAAAGTCGAATTTTTTCTATTCATCGTTATTTATATGAAAATATTTCAAAACTGATAAAATCTACTACCATGAGTTGTTTTTGGTTGTATTCTACATGAAATTGCGCACATTTTCATATATAAAACTTTATGTAACGGCTAATTTAAAATGGTGCAAACATTACGACAATCGGACGAAAAAATTTCTGATTTTTTCGGAAAAGTTACCGAACGGACGTAAGGAAAAATTTTTTTCATAAATTCACCATAAATCGAAATATTGCGCTAGAGACTTCCAATTTGTTGTAAAATGAAGGTAAATGATTGAGTATTACTAGACTATAAGAGTTTTAGCTTACAATTGCGTTTTTCGACCATTTCGGTAGAGTCAAATTTGACCGAAGGTTGAAATTTTGGCACTTATCGTTATTTATATGAAAATATTTCAAAACTGATAAAAGCTACAACCATGAGTTTTTTTTTTTTTTTGTATTCTACATGAAATTGCGTACATTTTCATATATAATACTCTATGTAACGGCTAATATAAAATGGTGCAAAAATTATGTCAGTGACGAAATAATTTCTGAGATGTGTAGCTGATGCTTTTTAGTGAGAGAAGAAAGAAATTCGCGCTTGCGCGCCTGGGTAACGAATGTAAACAAAACGGTAGATCTAGGGTCTTATTCCACGGCAGCCTAGACTATGGCAGTTGCGGTTTTTCTATGCAGTTTTACCTACTGATCAAGAATTTTAAGTAATATTTATTCGGACGACTGTAATTAACCCCCCAGGGGCCAGTACTAAACACGGCGAAATACATTGGACACCCCAATCCCTAGTGGATGTCGTATCCGCGGCTACGTTCCTTGCAGCCCAACAAAACAA
This sequence comes from Macrobrachium nipponense, assembly GCF_015104395.2. NCBI lineage: Eukaryota > Metazoa > Arthropoda > Malacostraca > Decapoda > Palaemonidae > Macrobrachium > Macrobrachium nipponense. The sequence continues at coordinate 20,104,117 of NC_087215.1, read as the reverse complement.
CAGCTTGATCCCTGAGCTCTCAGCATCCCCGCAAGGCGCGTGATTCAAAAGTTTTCTCCGGGGGGCCTAGTAGGCCTATAACTATTTTTCCGCAAATCTAAAAAAAAAATTTTTTCGTCGACGTACCATACGTCGTTCGGCACAGACAATTTTTGCGATGTTTAATACGTCCAATCGGCTTAAAGGGTTAATTGTTTTACTTTACTCGAAATTTTAACTTTACTTTATTACTTCTAAATGTTTTATTTAATTCATGTCTATTATCCCTTTTTTTGCAACCAAATTAACCACGAAAAATTACAGATATTTCTGAAGTACATACGAGCAGACAATGACAAAATGACTCATCATGGCCAATCTAGTGGAGCTTCACACATACGCCGATGTATTTACAAACTGTTTTCATGAATTCTAGTTGTCATAGAAATGCAGTATAATGATAACATTGCTGTAATATGTATATATAGTACAAATAGATACGCTAATGTCACTTATTTCCCAGGTTTTGTGTAAGTCTTATACCCAGTTTGGAAGGTAAACACATACCAACTGGCAACACTGAAACAATTGGAGAGCACAAAGAACGCCGGAGGTACCGTTCACAAGCAAAACTGTTGATATTTGAGTCAGGAATCTAGTTACTTTTTCACAACGATATTTTCAAATTAATAAAGATGAATAGGTAAAAATATTTATGCAATTCATGACCTTATACTGCCGTTTAACTATTTATTTAAATAATTATCTAGTGCCACGCATTCTTCTTCTTCTAACCAAAAATCGTTAGTTTCCTTTAAAAAAGTAGTGGTTGGAAGTCTGTGTTTACGATTGTTGTGATGAAAGTGCCCCAGCATCTATGGGTACAAGTGGTGTGCAGATTTAGCACAGGACATGGGAAGTTTGTTGAAACAAGTGACTGCAAACATCGAGATGACGTCAATCTTCGAAATATTTATAGTTGTAAGTAAAAATTTTGAAAGCGTCATGGAGGTAGTGTGCACTGCATATGGCCACACTTTTCATTACCCTCTGTTTAAATCTTAAAATATGGCCTTAATTTCTAACTTTGGAGAAAATACTTACTTCGAAATGAGAGTAGAGGTCTTGAGCTGCACCTCTTACCACCAACAACTCATGACTGATGACCATCTTTGGTGGTCAGGGTACTTGTTTGTTTTAGGTACTTTTTTGGTGGGGGTGGACCCACAAAACCACGGTAGTCAGTGGCTTGGCCAGTCCAGTCGGTTGTTTACCCTATGTAAAGATGGTACCGATTACCCCAGTGTAGGTTAGGCTATATTCAAGATGTGATTTCTCCAACAAATGATGGGCTTTTTGGAACCTATCCCCACCTCGTAAGTAGGAGAATACCCATAAATAGAAATGACAAAAACTGGTAAAAGACACATTAGCACCAGTTATTTTGTAACATAAATCCCCCCCCCACTTTTCTGTCTTTTGATCAAATGAAAAAATAACCTAAGACATAAGGCTATAGCCTAACCATAGGCTATAGGGTTATAAATTAAATTGCCGTACCCAAACTTTCCGTGAAAATCATTAATGAATCATACAGTAGCATTGAACCAGACAGTCTTAGGATAACATAGGCTAGGATATAGGCATCCTATAGCCTACAGTAATGAGATCCTACAGACACTTGAATATATACCATAACTTACAGCCTAAACTTAACATTAACCTTTGAGTCAATCATCGAGATATCATCATATAACATATGAGTAGGGTAAAAAATCACTGACTACTAACCCTCATCACGCTGGATGGGTCTTATTCACTCGATATTTAATTGGTGAAACAAGAATACAATTACAACTCTAAGCATACCATTTAAAAGATTGAAGTTTCGTCAACATAATGTGATATATGAAAGCCCTATACGAACTAAAATAAGCATGTGACACTTCGTAAAAAAATGTTTTCAAGGCAGTCTGAAATCCAATATGGCAGCTACCGTGTGGATGGAAGGGTCTGGTCACGGATGGACACCATCTTTCCCAGCCTTCCCAGCACTCATATGAACAATGTTAGCATATATATGAAACATTTATTGATCTTACTCAAGATTGGTTGTAATCAGCACAATAAAACATTTTGTTGCCTATATTACTGAAAGTATGAAACTTGTTATTCCCGGGGTCATGGTTTGAACTGAATTCATTTTTACCTTGTAATCGGTGGTTTCTATCCTTACTGCCATCACAACTGAAACTCCACAGTGCTTATTTGATTGTTATTATACACATTTTTGGTCTCAATTCACTCCACATTGCACTTTAAACAAGTTGCTGTTCCTGGTTCCTAAGCGCGTGCGCCACAAACACAGTTACAAACAGCAGACGACGACACTGCAAAGTTTTATTCCCTAAATTGTTTACTTTACTCGTTATTTAGTTCAACTTTACTTTGTTATTTAAAAATTTTAATTTAATTCATGTACATTATCCCTTTTTTGCAACCAAATTACCCCGAAAAATTACAGATATTTCTAAAGTAGATACAATCCAATGTTTCTAACCTTGTCGTACATCTGGCTGCCAAAAACCATAGAGGAACAGACTATGGATAAGTGGATTATATATATATTTTTTTTTTTTTTGCTTTTTTTTGCTAGCACTTTTCATTGATTTAAGTCTATATTAGTATTTTGATTTTTTTAAATAACTGTAAGCCAGAAATACATGTAACCTTTAATGTTTGCATGCTAAGAATGGCAAAATCATCGTTGCCACATTAGTGGAGCTTCACACATACGCCGATGCATTATTATAAACTGTTTCCATGAATTCTAGTTGTCATAGTAATGCAATAATGATAAAATTGCTTTAATATTTATGTACAGTGGTACCTCGAGATACGAAATTAATCCGTTCCAAGGCGGCCTTCGTATCATGAGTTTTTCGTATCTTGAACCGTATTTTACATGTAAAATGCCTAATCCGTTCCAAGCCCTACAAAAACACCCCCAGTAAATTATATTTCCAGCCTACAACACATGTTCTAGGGTTATGACACCGATCCGACGTTAGAAATATGACTCCAAAAAGGCAAATTCTGTACATACTTGAGTAATATTCAACTGCATGTAATGTTCAACCGCAATTTTTACTGCTATATTAGGACTTAGCATATCCCTTAGCAATAAGCCTAGCCTATGTTAGCGGTTGCTAACATGATTCTGACATCTAACCTAAGAAGCTAAAGCTTAGAATATGCCAATAATATGTATAAATAATCAGTATGTACTCATTTCAAAATAATATTAATTATCATTAACTATAACACACAAACAAACAAAAAAAACCTTCCAATCATTGTTTACACTCAGCTCTCACGAGTACCAAACGAACGCCAAACAATCACTTTTCCTAGGACACAGTAAGCCATAAATTTTCAATAGTATCTCTCTTCAACTAATGAAACTACCAAACAGTATAATAACCATTCATTTCTATTCTTTATTTTATCTTTACCTAATGGAGATACCGAGGTTAGCGACAGCTATAAGGAAACATACGTAACGTAATATTAAAACAGAAGAAGAATTCTAAAAATACGTATTTGTTGGCTTCGATGATAGCAGTCTGATTTATTTTATATTTTATTGATATCTAATTCACAATTTTTTTATTAAATGTATTGCATGTACTCATTTCAAATAATTATTAAGTAACCATTAACTATAATAAACAAACAAAAATAAAAGCTTCCAAACTTCTGTTGTTTACATCCAGCACTTACGAGTATCGAACGATTGCCAAGCAATCACTTTTCCTAGTACACAGTAAGCCATAAATTTTCATTATCTCTCTTCAACTACTGAAACTACCAAACAGTATAATAACCATTCATTTCTATTTTTTTTATTCTATCTTTACCTAATGTTTTTTTTTTTTATTAAATGTATTGCATGAATAAGTTTTTCAATTTACAACATCCTTTTACCAATAGAATACTTAAAGCACAAGGGGTAGATGCTGACCAATAGGAGAGCAGGATCTTATGGGGTGACTAGCATCAGGAACCAATGGGAGAGCGGGAGGATGGTGGCAAGTCTACTCAATTGGTGGCGCGGGAGTTTTAAAATTGTTCTCGGTGGTCCGGGCGAATCTCGGGACTTTACAGCAACAACCTTTCGTAACTTGAGCAATTTTTGTATGTAGAGCCGTAAAATTTTTCGTATTTGCTTTCGTATCTCGAGTTTTTCGTAAGTTGAGCTTTTCGTATGTCGAGGTACCACTTTCAATACATAGGCTGATTTCACCAATTTCCACATTTTGTGTAAGTCTTATACCCAGTTTAGAGGGTGAAAACATACCAATTGGCAACAGAGAGAGAGAGAGAGAAAGGAAGGCGAAGGAAGGAAGGACAGAGGTGGCAGTGTAGGGGGGGGAGAGGGTAGGTGGAGCTTTTTACGCGTGTTCGTATCCATTTCTGGATAATGGAGTTTTTGTCTCTTGGTACAAGGACAAGTGTCGTTATTCTTTACGATTAGTGATTCATGATACCCTTATAAATTACTGCATTGGGTGTAATGCACTATAGCAAAATCTCGTTCTGATAAGAGTGTTCGTTACAGAAATATTGCCAAAAAACGTGCTTGCACTGTTTCTGAAACCCATATAGTAGGTATGCTGCTTAGTTGTCAATCAAGTTTTTGTAATCAAGTATTTTTTTACAAGCTAGCTATTGTATAAATTTGTATTTTTCTCAATCAAAAACATATGCCCCTCAATGCTAACTTTCCTCTTTTAACGACTTTCTGGTCATTGCAAATTCGGCCCCATTAATTTCTTATGGTGCGAAAACAGACAGAGGCCCAGGGACCGAAAGTGATTGCGTCACACTACGGCGGTAATCCGGCAGTAAAACATCTTCATATATCCAAAAAGTAAATAATAAAGATAGGGTAGAACATCACGACAGGCCAACCCTCATCACGGTAGACGGGTCCTTATTCACGTCGATATTTAATTGGTGAAACATGAATACAATTGCAACTCTAAGCATACCATTTAAAAGACTGAAGTTTCGTCAACATATTGTGATATAGAAAGCCCCATACGAACTAAAATAAGCATGTGAGCTCTTCATAAAATATGTTTTCAAGGCAGTTTTGAAATCCAATATGGCGGCTACGTTTTGCATGGACGGTTTTTCTCATCAGTGACGGCCACCATCTTTCCCCAGCCTTCCCCAGCACTCATTTGAACAATGTTAGCGTATGTATGTAACGTTTATTGATCTTACTCAAGATTGCAGTTGTAATCAGCACAATAAAACATTTTGTTGCCTATATTAGTGAAAGTATGAAACTTGTTATTCCCGGGGTTATGGTTGGCGGAACTGATTCATTCTTACCTTGTAATCGGCGGTTTTTATCCTTACTGCCATCACAACTGAAACTCCACAGTGCTTATTTGATTGTTATTATACACATTTTGGTCTCAGTTCACTCCACATTGCACTTTAAACCCGTTGCTGTTCCTGGTTTCTAAGCGCGCGCGCCATAAACACAATTTCGAACAGCAGACGACGACAGACGACGAAACTGCAAAGTTTTATCTTCCCTAAACTGTTTACTTTACTCGTTATTAGTTTAAATTTACTTTGTTATTTAAAAATGGAATTTTTATTCTAAAATTAATATTAATAATACTTACCTGTATCATTTATCTAGCCCTAAATCCCCAAAAACCGCACCAAAATTTACCACATTGGCAACCCTGTTACCTCCTATTCTGTCCGCCAGGTTGTGATAGGCAGATCGTGTTACCTCCTATTCTGTCAAATCAGTTGTGATAGGCAGATCGTGGGTAGGATGGGTGGGACTATATAAACTATACAGGTAAGTATTATTAATATTAATTTTAGAATAAAAATTCCATATTAATAAACATTACCTTAATATAATTTATCTAGCCCGATTAACCACATTGAAAAGGAGGAGGGAATCTGAATACAATTTCCCCTTCGGACAGAATAGGAGAAAACAAACAAAGAAATATATATTAGGCAGTCAAAACTCAACCCAAGGTCAAAGATACTAACAACTCAAAGTCTCCTACCATAATGCCACCAACTGCGGTAGCACAGGACAAGGAGTAAGTGCATAGTCAGTCCGTCTGTACTAAAGTCAGGTGACCGACCAGGTGACCAGTCAGACGAATTGCGGACAGCAAGGCTGCACCCTGAAGACTATCAAGCACTATTCTTTCCCTAAAGGATGAGTGTCTGGACTGTCTGGGCGATTCAAAGCTAAGCAAACCTTGGGGGTGTATCAACGCAACCCGAAGTCGCCAGCAACGAATCGGCTCATGAGCAAACTCCTAACTCGAGCTTTCTGGTGCCAAGAGAAAGGAGCGCGGAGCAAAAAGGCGATTCAGTCCCGAAGGACGAATGCCTGACAGTCCAAACCTGGTCTCATGTTACACGATCATCGGGGGGGGGGTGTATCAACGCAACCGACTTCGTCAACAAGAAACTCAGGGCTACTAAGTGTCGCCTGATCTCCACGAGTCTGACTCTGAGAAGACAGGTGAGACAAAAAGTAGATGGGTGAGCGAGTCACCAGATGACAGCAGACGATCCATCGACTATTCCCTGTCCAGGACAGTGGAAGAAGCAGGAGTCGTCAGGACAAGCGAACCAGTGGCTAGTCCTAGGTCAGCATCGACTCTGGGAGAAGCGTAGTCGCCAGTGCCGACAACCCAGTGGCTGGAACCATTTCACACTGAAAATGGAACCAGCATGAGTTGCCAAGCAGTCAGTCCTTGTCATCAAAAACACCTAAATACCAAACTGGCTAATTCCCATTATAACTACGTCAAAAACTGCCATGGGTTATAATACAAAAACAAAAAATATATACAACAAAACAAAAATTAATGAATAATATACAGGTAGCAACCAAACGTAAAACAGGAAGACTACCTAATTCTCCTGTCTGACGACCTGTCCCTGCCATCACCAACGGGCCCAAAGAACGAAGGTCGCCTAGAACTAGAGAAATATCCCTCAAGTAAAAAGAGGCAAAAAACAGAATTAGAACGCCAAGTCGCCGCCTCAAGCACCTTGGCGACTGAGACGTTCTTCATAAAAGCTACTGATGTAGCAACTGCTCTAATACTGTGTGCTCTCGGCGTCTGGTCTTCACCAGCAGCCGAACCACCAGTTTTAACGATCAGATCTCTGAGAAAAAAGGATACACCATTCTTTGAAATAGGTCTCTTGACATTTCGGGGTGAAACAAACAGATGACGGGGACGACCCTGAATGTCCTTCGTTGCGGCGTAAATAACATGAGAGCGCCCTAACAGGGCAAAGAACTAATTCCTCATTTAAATTACCAACAAAGTCGACCAGCGACTTCAGTACGAAAGACCTGGGAATGGGATTATCAGACGATTCAGTCTTAGCGACAAATTCAGGAAGGTATGACAAAATCATGTCTTGTCCAGATCTGGCAACCAGAAAAGAGAGTGCTTGCAGTTCACCCACCCTCTTGGCTGTAGCCAGTGAGACAAGGAAGAGTGTCTTAGAAGAGAGGTCCCTAAATTTGGCAGAGGCTCAAACGGAGGGAACCTTAAGGCTTGAAGGACTTTGTTAACGTCCCATGTCGGAGGCGAACACTGCGGCCTGGGTCGAGATAGGGAAAAAGATCGAAGTAAATCTCTAATGACATAAGATGAAGAGATCTCAGGAAGCCTTGCCTTAAAAACATAGGAAAGCATAGACCTCTATAACCCTTAATGCACGAAGGTGACAGGGCCCTGTCTGATGTAAATGAACTAAAACTCCGCTACTTTCGGTAAGGAAGGTCTAGAAATTGAATGTCCTTGAGACTTACACCAACGTCTGTAAACCGACCATTTAGCCTGATAATTTACTCTGGTTGATTGCCGCTGGCAAGAGCCAACTGTCGCCGCCACTCTGGAGGAGAACCCTTCGTGCTTGGAGAACCTCCTGACAGTCTCCAGGCATGAAGATGAAAGAACCATGTGGAGCCTCTGATGGGAACCGATGGAAAATGGGGTTGTTTGAGAAGATCTGTCTCTCTGGCAGGTGAATGGGGGGTTCCACCAGTGCTTCCAGAAGGTCGGGAAAACCACTCCTCCTTCTGTGGCCAGAAGGGGGCGATCAAGGTGAGATCCAGACGCTTGGTTGCCCTCACTTTGTTGAGGACTGACCTCACCAGAGAGAACGGAGGAAAAGCATAGGCTTGAAGTCCCTCCCAGTCCTGCAAAAGAGAGTCTGTCCCGGCACTCTGAGGAGTCTGGTAAGGGTGCGAAGAATATCTGGCACCGAAAATTCAGTGGGGTGGCAAACAGATCGACTGTGACAGGCCATTTCTTCCTGAGGCTGTCGAAGACTTCCTGGCAAAGTGTCCACTCCGACCCTTGAACTTCGTTCGGTCTCGACAAGGCGTCTGCTAAGACGTTGTGATGGCCCAGGATAAACTGAGGGACCAACGTAATCCCCCTGTCTTCTGCCCAACACAGGATTGATCGGGCTTCTTGAGTGAGAAGATCCGACGTGTGCCGCCTTGGTTTCTCAAGTAACGAGACTGCTGTGGTGTTGTCGACAAAGATCGCGACAACCGACTCCAACAGTTTTTCCTGAAAAATGAAAGAAGGCCTAGGTACACTGCCCTCAGTTCCCTCCAATTTATTGACATGCTCCTCTCCTCCTCTAACCAAAGGCCCGAAGCGGCTTCGGAGCCCAGGTGTGCGCCCCAACCGTGATCCGAGGCGTCTGACCAAAACATTAAGGTCCGGAGGAACCGAAAGAAGAGATGTCCCTAACTTGAGGCGGTGAACTTGCATCCACCAACGGAGATCCTTCCGACATTGTGGAAGAAGAGGCGACTATCGTGTCCTCGGACACGAAATCCCATGACTGGCGAAGTGTCTGGAACTGGAGGGACCTCATTCTGAGACGACCTCCGGGAACCAGTTGGATGAGGGATGACAAATGGCCCAGGAGAGACCTCCAAAGAGAAACTGCTGCGTTACGGAGGACAAAAATTCTTCGATCAGACTCAGAAGCTGTCTATCCGATTTCTGAGCGGGAGAAGCCCTCAAAATCTGGGAATTCAAAACAATCCCCAGATAAGTCATGATCTGGCAAGGGATTAGATTGGACTTGTCGAAGTTGACACGAATGCCCAACTCGACACAAAGAGACAGAACTATCTCCCTCGACCGGAGACATTTCTCTAGAGATTCGGCCTGGACTAGCCAATCGTCCAGATACCGAAGCATCCTTACATTTTAACTGATGGCAGAATAGCTGAAACAGGAGCCATCACCCGAGAAAAGACCTGTGGAGCTAGTGGTGAGGCCGAAACAAAGGGTCTTGAACTGGAAAACTCCCGAGTCCGTGAAAAACCGAAGGTAAGGTCTGCTTCTTGGATGGATGGGGATTTGCAGATAAGCATCCTGCAGATCGATGGAAATCATCCAGTCCCCCTCCTGACGGATGAAAGAACAGTCTGGACCGTCTCCATCCTGAACTTGGACTTTAGAATGAACTTGTTCAAAACCGAAAGATCTATGATGGGGCGCCAGGCACCCGAGGCCTTTAGAACTACAAACATCCGAGAGTAAAACCCGGGAGAAGGAGGAGCTCGCTCTATGGCATCCTTCTCCAAGAGGGCCGAAAGCTCCTTCTCCAAGGCTTGACCCCTGATTGAGTGAGGGGAATAACTGCTGAACTCGAGAGGACGATTGGAAAGTGGAGGTCTGGAAACAAAAGGGATCTCGTAACCTTCCTTCAGGACCTCCACCACCCAAGCATCCACCGCTCTCCCCTGCCAAGCTGACCAATGGCGGGAGAGACAAGCTCCTACTGCGGTCTCCAGGCGAGGTGATGACTCCTACTTCCGAAAATTCTTACGCAGAGACAAGGAAGAAGAAGAAGAAAAGAAGAAGAAGGTCCTCCTGGAGGTTGAGCTCTTTCTCTGCCCTTGGAGCCAGGCCAAGAACCTCTCCGCGTTTCAAAGGGTGAGCACCAGAGGATGAAGAAGAGGCACCAGCAACCTGAGATGTACTCTGGAAAAAAGAGCCAGAAGGAGGTTGTTGGGCTGGAGCAGAAGGTACAGATCTGGTCCTAAACTTACGCTTACTCCTTGAAGGAATGGGAGGAAGACCAGAGGAAAAAGCTCTTAATAAGGCCCAGTGAGCTTGGGAAGAGGCATCACCTTGATGTTCCTTCAAAACCTCAGAAAGCACAGAAATATCGAAAAGGAAATCGCCAAAAGGAGAAGAGGACAACAGACGGGTTCTCTGAATCTCCGATACAGAGGAGGGTAACTGCGACAAATACAGGTTACGCCTTAGAGAAACAAGAAAGGCCTGCATTGAAGCAGCAAGCTCGTTCTGATGTACAGAAGCGATTGAAATGGATGAGCAGAATTTCTCAAAAAGAGGAGCATCAGGAGGAACAAACCCGGAGTCCTTGATATACATTAAAAGCCCTCCGAGGACCCACATATTGAAGGATTGAGCTTCTTGTAAGGAGCTCATAACAGCCTCCATAGCAATAAAATCTTCAATTGAGACAGAGACCAAAGCCTTAGAAGGCAAGGGTTGACTTGAAAGTCGGACAAAATCAGGATTTGGCTTGGGGGGTCGAGAGAATGAAGAATCATCCGCCACCTGGTAAACTCCTCTCCGGTGTCGTAGAAAGAAAGAGAGAGCTTCCTCTTCCCTTCCCCTTATCACCTTCGAAAGTTTAGCGGCAACGTCCGTCCCTCACTCTCGCGAACCTCTGGGCAAAGGGGAAAACGTAAAAAATTCCCGTGACCGGGAAGGACCGTCAAGAAAAATCCCTTCTGTAATACAACGAGGCGGAGGCTGCTTCTGCTCTTTAGGCCTCGCCTGAGGAAGAAAACTCAAAATTAAATCAAAAAGTTTTTTTAATTCTACATCACGACATCCATTCGAGGAAACATCAATATCACACGAATCCGCGTCATCATCATCATCATCGTCAGATCCTAACTTAGAAACTTCCTCTGAAGTAAAATCCTGACGACTAGCTATCTTAGGTCTGACACTAATATCCCTCCCCCCTTCTCCTAAATAAGCGCCCTTTGGCACTGTTACGGGACTAACAGGGGACACGTTGGGTAAAGATTCGTTAGGCACCTGCCCCGGACCGGGATCCCCCCTAGGCCTTCGCCACGACGGGGTTCACAAGCCGGGGTATCTGTCGCACCGTTACCCATGGTGCTGTCGACAGGTACCTGACGAGGAGCTGAAAATGAATCTAAAAGTGTGTTAGACATTCTAGTAAAGGCTTCTTGAAAATTCTCTGACAGATTGTTAAACTTAGCAGAAATTATCTCTATCTAGACTAAGCTGTAATTTCTTAAAATTCTGTTTCCATGTAGTTTCCATTGCCAAAATCTTTGAATCTACATCAGAACTAACTTCACTAATTACCGGGTGTACAGGGGGCAAAGCATCAATTAATTCGGAATCGAGTCGTACGATACCGAAACCGAAGAGCCAGAATCATGAGCGCCCAAGTCAAAGAATTCGTTAGATACAGTTTTAGCAATCTATTTCTTTTTCTCCTTAACCGATCTTTTACGCTGCAAGATTGTTTGGCGTTTCATATAAGCAGTCATATCCTCGTCAGACCAGGGCTTACATACGTCACAACGAGAAGTCAAGTCACAAACCTGTCCACGACAAGAACTACAAATGTCATGGGGTTCATACTCCCTGCTACTCATCCTTGTCCCACAAACCGGGCAGTTCCTGATGTTGCTGGCAGAAGGAAGCATCGTAATTTCTTGGTAATCCTTGTAGAATTGGACAGGTCAGTAGTTCCGGGTCGCGCAAAAGTTTCGTAATTTAAGATAAGAACCACAACAGAAATCAAAGTTAATTCACTATTTCGTGATGTAATGCGTGAGTGGTATTCATATAAAGTTTCATTTAACAAATAATGAAACTTTAAGGCACAAAAATGTTTAAGGAAATTTATAAAGAGCGGCCGTGATGTAAACAACACGGGCGCTCGTTAACAACTGATTGAGGGAAGGTTTTCGTATCTGTCAACGACAGTGTTGCCAACTGGCGGACAGAATAGGAGGTAACAGGGTTGCCAATGTGGTAAATTTTGGTGCGGTTTTTGGGGATTTAGGGCTAGATAAATTATATTAAGGTAATGTTTATTAATATTTTGATTTAATTCATGTATATTATCCTTTTTTTGCAACCAATTACCCCGAAAATTACAGATATTTCTAAAGTAGATAAAATCAAATGTTTCTAACGTTTTCGTACATCTGGCTACGTTTTTTTTTTTTTGCTTTTTTGTTTTTGCTAGCACTTTTCATTGATTTCAGTCTTTATTAGTATTTTGAATTTCTTTAATAATCGTATGCCAGAAATAAATGTAACCATTTAATGTTTGCATGCTTTAATGTTTGCATGCTAAGAATGGCAAAATCATCGTTGCCACATTAGTGGAGGCTCACACATACGCTCGTTCCATTATTATCATGTTAAGCGTCCGCCCCATGTGATGAGCTCGCTGCTAACGTACCGTCACGCTTTTTTTGTAATCAGCGATCATAGCACTGATGATAGTTTTCAAAGTTAATATTGATTTTTATGCTTGTTATTCATACTGTAATTAACTGTAGGAAATTCTCTCTCTCTCTCTCTCTCTCTCTCTCTCTCTCTCTCTCTCTCTCGGAGTCCAGTCACTATCGGCAAAGAAAAGTCATCTTCACTCCCGCAATTGGAAGAAAAGTTTGTATCATCACTGGAGGATTCAGAACTAGAGCTCCTCATCATCAATAGGTTTATCAATACACACTCCTCATCAGTATTTGATTGATCTCACCTGAAGAAATATGCCTACTCTTTGGGACATTCATTGTGAAAGACGCGAAATCCAATTTGTCTCGATAAACGCCCGAAGCGTATTGAAAGAAAACCAACAGGGACAGGCAGTTTTTCTAGCATAAGCGACACCAGGAAAGAGTTTTGCCCAGGCTGGAAATAAGTTTCCCATGTGCTGAGAGTGTTACCAAATGATGTTCCTACACTTTCTTTATTACGAGTAAACGTATTATTACGGGGCTGACGGCTTGACAAGCACAGTTAAGTCTTGAACGTAATATCCCGTTGAAGGCGCTACCGAGTAGATCGCGGGTAAAACGGTATTAAATTTACGTGGGTGACGCTTAACAGTTATAAACTGTTTCCATGAATTCTAGTTGTCATAGTAATGCAATAATGATAAAATTGCTTTAATATTTATGTATATATACTTCCAATACATAGCCTAATTTCACCAATTTCAACGTTTTGTGTGTAGTTTTATACCCAGTTTGGAGGGTCAACACTACCGAATGGCAACAGAGAGAGAGAGAGAGAGAGAGAGAGAGAGAGAGAGAGAGAGAGAGAGAGAAAGGCAGGCGGAGGAACGAAGAAGAAAAGGGATGGCGGTGGAGGGGGGGGGGGGGTTGGGGGGGGGGGTTGGGGAGAGGGTAGGTGGAGCTTTATACTCGTGTTCGTATCCATTTCTGCATAATGGAGTTTTTGTCTCTTGGTACAAGGACAAGTGTCGTTATTCTTTACGATTAGTGATTCACGATCCTTTATAAACTAAATTACGGCACTGGGTGTAATGCACTATAGCAAAATCTCGTTCTGTTAAGAGTGTTCGTTACAGAAATAGGTATTGCTCAAAAACGTGCTTGCACTGTCTCTGAACCCATAGTAGACATGCTGCTTAGTTGTCAATCAAGTTTTTATAACCAAGTATTTTTTACAAGCTAGCTATTGAATAAATTTGTATTTTTCTCAGTCAAACATATGCCCCTCAATGCTAACTTTCCTTTTTTAACGACTTTCTGGTCATTGCAAATTCGGCCGCATAATTTCTTATGGTGCGAAAACAGACAGAGGCCCATGGACCGAAAACGATTGCGTCACACTACGGCGATAATCCAGCAGTAAAACATCTTCATATATCCAAAAAGTAAATAATAAAGATATATATGCGCATTACGATTATAACAATTACATGTATAGCTGATAACAATCTGCATGAATAACTGGTAACTGTTCTGCAATGACAGTTGAGTATAGCAATAATTTACAATAGGGTACGAAAGTCAAGATGTCGTGACGTCATAATACAGAACTTAAAAGAACGTTCTAATTCAGAAAAATAATTACTACTTAAATTTGAGTCAGAGTCGAGTTACTTTTTCAATAACGAATATTTTCAAATTAATCATCATAAATATGTAAAATATTGATGTTTTACTACTTATTTAAAAATTAGCTAAGAGCACGCTTCTCGTCATCTTCTACCAAAACAGCTGTTTACTCCTGGCTTGTTGTTGGTGAGAAATCGTGTTTCGATTGTTGTGATAAAAGTGCTCCAGCGTCTGTGGGTACAAGTGGTGTGCGGGATTTATCACAGGAAATGGAAAGTTTGTTGACACAAGCGACTCCGTAAACTCGAGATGGCGTCAATCTTCGAAACATTTTTAGTTTGTAAGTAAAAAATTTCTAAAGCGTTTTGGTGAGATTTCCACTGCCGTGGGCGCCATTTTCAGTACCCTCTGTTTAAATCTTAAAATTTGGCCTTAATTTCTAACTTTGGAGAAAATACTTACTTCGAAAGGAGAGTAGAGGTCTTTAGCTCCGTTGTCACCAACAACAAGTCGCGACTGATGCCCATCTCGGGTGTCAGGACGCGTTATAATGTACTTTTTCGGAGGGTGGCTAGGTGTTGATTGTAGGTGGCCTGCTTGGCCTGCTGTGATGTTTCACCCTATATATGCGCATTTCAATTATAACAATTACATGAATAGCTGATAATCTGCATGAATAACTGGTAAACTGTTCTGCAAGAAAGTTGAGTAAAGTAATTATCTACCAATAGGTACGAAAGTCAAGAGGTTTGTGACGTCATAATACAGGACTTGAAAAGAAAGTTCTAATTCCGAAAAATAATTACTTAAATTTGAGTCAGAATAGTACTTTTTCAATAACGAATATTTTCAAATTAATCATCAAAAATATGTAAAAATATTGATGTTTTACTATTTATTAAAAAATTATCGAAGTGCACGCTTCGTCGTCGTCTTCTACCAAAACAGTTGTTTACTTAAAAATGTCCTGGTAAGGGACCATGTTCCGATTGTTGTGATGAAAGTGCCCCAGCGTCAGTGGTAAAAGTGGTGTGCGGATTTATCACAGGAAATGGGAAGTTCGTTGACCCAAGCGACTCCGTAAACATCGGGATGGCGTCATCTTCTAAGTTACCTAATCTTAAGTAAAAATTTTGAAAGAGTTTTTTGGTGAGAATTTCCACTGCCGTAGCCACCCTTTTCACTAACCTCTGTTTAAATCTTAAAATTGGCATTAATTTCTACTAACTTTGGAGAAAATACTTACTTTGAAAAGAGAGTAGAGGTCTTTAGCTCCGTTTCTGACCAACAGTCGCGACGATGCCCATCTTCGTGTCAGGATGCGTTGTAATGTACTTTTTCGGAGGGTGGCATGCATTGATCGTCGTTGGCCTGATGCAGGCCATGCGGTGTTTTACCCACCCTAGTTACTCATTTCATTTAGACAGCCTTAGGTTAAGACCACATAGAGGCAAAGATCTATAGTGGTAACCTAGGAGTACTAACATCTACAACTCACTGAATAAAAAGGAGTTCATCCATACCATAGCCTACTTACTTAGCTAATGATGATTGAGTGCTCCAAGCCAAGACACCTGCAATCTTCATTCCTGACTCTCACGGTCCTTCTAGGCTCACATTATTACAATAATTATCAGTTACCTTTGTAATTTATCAATTATTACGATTAATTTATGAACGGACTCGATGATTAAGACGCAATTATTATAGAAGATATAAGACGTTGGAATAGAAGTTACGCTACTGAGGCAGTCAATGGCATCACATTGTTGACATTTTGAGCGTCTTCTATTTGATAGTGTTTATGTTTGTGGTTTTGGTTTAGAAGTGGTTTCGCTTGTTTTCATTCGTTCTAATAAGTCAGTTGGTGGACAATTGTAAGCAATCAGTGGGAGTATAATTACACATTTAAATAAATCACTAATGACCTGGATAAAATTACTAAGGCAAATAATGGATTCAGGTAATGGCGGTTTGTTTACGTTTCGGGCGTCGTCTCCTAATAACTTCTTGTTCCTGGTTACTGTTTGAATTTGGCGTTTTGATTCAAACCTAATTGATGAAAATGGGAAGTTAGATTTAATCTTTGAGAAATAAAATATGTAGATTATTTAATTAGGAGATCATTATAAGAAATGATAAGTAATCCAGCCGATGTAGTAGTAGATATAATTTGCTGTTGAAACGGCTCCCGTGCTTGTTTTTATTCCTCCTTTGTTTATGTTGAAGTTTTTTCTCTCTGCAATACCATATTTCTCTTATACACTTTGATATTTTCAACCTCCCCCTCAGCATATCTGCAAATAAGAGTATGTTAGCCATCAGTGCTTCCATGAGCTTTTTTCTATTAACGGAGTCAAATGCTTTTTGGAAGTCCATCGATACACACAAATAATGGGTCCTTTCTTCTGTAAATTTCTTTATACAATATTCAATTAGACATATAAATTATCAATTCCATTTCTTGGTTAAAGCCTGGTTGCTGTTCATTTGTTTTCCCTGTATTTCTAATAGTTTTATCTAGTTTTGGTTTTCAGGATCCCCACATGAAAATTTATATGATAGATTTGTTAATGCAACTGGCCCTTCTGACTGTGGGGTGCTGTTTCTGGGTGTAAGTGTTGTTTTTTTACTTAAAACCAGCTGCTCTGTGGTTTCATGCATTTCAGTAGGCCTATGCTGTTTAAACATTCTGCCATTCACTTTGAAGGTCGGTACTGTCGTGAAAAAATGTGCACTTTTTCATAACGTAATCCCACCGCTCCACATTCGTTTTCCCGACCTTGTTAGTAGGCAAGGTTCCACACATTCACTTTGAAGAAAAGAACGGGATGATTCTCTTGTGTGTTCTCTTTTTTTTTTTTTTTTTTTTTTTTTCCCTAAGTCGCTCTGGCTCAACGTGGAACGGTCTCCTGTGTGTTGTTGCAAGTTAATTTCTATAAATGAGAAAAGGATATACCTTTTGGTAAATCAAAATTCTGCTTAATTCGCTAGTCCACGGAGCCATAAAAAAATAAATAAAGAGCCCCTGCCTCTGTAGCATCCTCTTTACATCTAGAGATCTGAACTAGAAAGGTACCTTAAGGGGCAAGGGGGCATCCTGTTTGACTGCGTGTGTGTTGCTTGATTGTGGGTGTTGCTTGTGACAAATGTTTCATGTAAGTAATTTGGCTTGATCTTGGCCATTGTTGGCCGTGTGCTGGTGATTTTAGTGGATGTGAAGGATACATATGAGTAATGGTGATAACACGTTGAGTAATGTTCTTGATTATTGGTAATTTTTCGTTGTTTTCTGAGTTTCTGTGTAAGGTGACCACGAAATCACTTCGTGTTGCATTAGTCATTGATTCTTTTGATACTGTTTAGTTTAAGTAGTATGTATGTGAAATTGTCATTGTTAGTATTAGATTACAATAATTAATTTTTGTAATAAAATCGTAAAATTCGTGATCGTGCCTAATTTAGCTGCCCTTGCAACGCGCCGGAAGCTGGCCCTTCTGGTGAATCTATCTGCTATACCAACTGGCCAGGACCTGTTTAGTACATCGACGAATAATTTGCGACAGGTACTTTGTAAGAACAGTTTGAACACAACTGGCTTCATTCTGTCTGGCCCTGGTGCATTAATGACCTCATTTTCTCAAGTTGATTTTTTACATCTCCAGTTATATTGGCGTCTTCCATGGGTTTAATTTCTCTTTGTTAGGTCATACACTGTATCCATGCTGTCCTAATCATTTCACAATTTCTTCCATATCATGTGCATACTGTCCTTTCTTGATCTTATGGTGGGAATACAAACTAAAAAAACAAACTCTCAAAATACATGTGTACTTACCAACTACTTAACAACTCAGGGTGAGGAGCTGCACTGTTCGCTGGAGGCCGTTATAACACTACACAAACCCAACACAACAATTCAATAACTATACAACAAAAGACCTGTGCACAAACAATCACTAACAACATCAAAAAACCATAACACAAGTCGATACACCATCTACAACATCAAGGAAAAAACACAACTCACCAACAACAACACTCAACTCATCTACAACACAACATGAACTGCACAAGCACAACAAACTCAACAAGAGCAGGCATAACAACCTTCAAACATACAACATCAACAATAATTCAAACAACAACTTCAAAAACACTTAAAATAACAGACCATCAATAATGGGTATAAGACTGAGGCCAAAAAACTAACACTCCACCACAGGTTCTGATCTCAGACTGACTGAAGTTCCACCCAGAACTCTGATCATAGCGACTTACTACAACCACACCAGCAGACAAAACACAGAACTCACCAACAGCCAATACAATCTTTAACCATCCATCCGCCAATTACGCTCTCTCTCTCTCTCTCTCTCTCTCCTTAACCCTGGGAGACATTGTTAAATGAAACAAACAGATCGTCCCTCCATACTTTCACTCCATATCTCTCCTAATTTGTTTTCTTCTTTTTGTTATATTGTTTTCTAGAACTTTACAATCTCTTTCCCTAGGGTTTCTTCCTTAATCTCTTGCTTCTTATTTTCATCATATATTATTATCCATTTTTTTCCGATGTGGTCTTTCCTCTCAGCATGCCTATATATATCCCCAGGTTTTCCTATGTCTGTTTTTTGTTTGTCATTCATTATCTCATTTCTAAGTTTTTTTCTTCATATTTACACATTTCACATCACGTTTGTAGTAGTAGTAGTAATAGTAATTGAAGGGCCTTGACTTCATAACGGCACCTTAAGTTTCATTTAATTTTTTTTCTTTAACTCATTACGTATTATTAGTAATATATTTTTTTATACCTATGTCGTTTACATTAATCAATTACTCACTATTCACTTCGTATCATATTCTATATACTAAAATGTCGTAATAATTGTACAATCCAGTCTTTCTTTCTTGTGACATCATTGGCATAGCGGACATCTTGCCATTTTGTTGTTTGTTAATACCTGTTTTTAAATATCTCATCTTCCTTATTTATCTCATCATTATTGACATCTTGTTGTTCTTCCTCCCCTTCGTCTTGTGTAGTTTGCGTTTCTCTTTGAAAGTAGTATGGATACATAGATGGATATATCTTCAAGTACTATATGCAGTTGCCATTAATAACTGTGAGGTCGAATAAGACAGAACTGAAAAAAAAAGATTTATTACCTGGGAACAACATTACGACCCGCACACAGACAGAGGAGAATTTGTGTTTCTTAGCAGGTATTAAAATAACAATAGCAAAAGACATAATGGGCATGCATTGAACTAAATATTAGCGAAAAAGCAAGGAAATTCTACATACACTATATACATGGGATTCTTGCTGCTTTGCTAGACGAGATACAAGATCGTGATTAATGGGTAAAGAAGGTCTTTACAACTCCTTCATACACACACACACACACACACACACACACACACACACACACACACACACACACACATATATATATATATATATATATATATATATATATATATATATATATATATATATATATATATATATATATCCTTAAAAAATCCATGGTATAAAGGAAAGTGAAAACAGAACTTGGAACAAGTATTTTCGTAGCATATTCTACATTTTCAAGTTCACACTGAATATACAAGAAGTTGACAGGCTTTTATATGTGGTATATTATTATTTAAGGATGTACTATGTTTTGCTCCTGCTTTCTCCTACTCTGTTTTGTAACTCAAGTTTGATACAATTGTTGTCCTATCAAGAAGCATTATCTCACTTTGTTTACATACGGTACTCTGAGAGACAATAGTGGGTCCGTACACCATACTTACATATCTGGTAGGTAATTATTAGTAACATTGTAGGGTAGGATTACTAGCATTGTAAGAGATATTCATTTACTGTTATCATAAATATTACTGTACTTGATATTAAGAAAGGAATTTGTGTTTGTTTCAGACTGTAGTACTGGTTTAAGTTGAGTAAAGCTTGGGAAGCTGGAGCCAAGTGTTTTATTGTCATCACAATTTACTGAACTTAACCACAACCATGGAGAGGGTGCTGAAACCGCTCGTCTGGATGTCGACCCAAGTTCCCCAACAGCAGCGAAAGGAGTGGCTATATTGGCATAGGACCCTTGAGAACTTCATTGAGGACTGTGATAAGAATGCACCTAACAAATTCAGGACACTTGTAATGGCGTGTCTCATACAGTGTTTGAGTATATTCAAGAGTGTGCAGACTTTGATCAGCTATAACTATACTAGAAAGACTGCATGTGAAAATACCAAATGAGATTTTTGCTAGGCATTTACTTGCAACAAACTCGGCAGAAGCCAGGTGAATCACTTGATTAATTCGTGAGAGAATTAAGGAAGTTAAGTAAAGACTGTAATTTAAAAGCTGTCAGTGTTGATCAATATCGTGAGGAATTAATTCGGGATGCCTTCATCAATGGTCTTTCTTCAGCTCACATACGCCAGCTCCTCCTAGAGAACACATGTTTTGACTTACAAGGTGCCTACAATCAAGCTCATTCCTTGGACCTTGCACAAAGGAATGCTGAAGCCTATACGCTTCTCTGACTGCGCACAGACATCACAAGTTCTTCACTCAACTATAGTGGTAAACCTCAAGTCTTTGGAAGAGGATGCCATGCAAAGCTCACCTGACGCTTCTGAAAAGTCAGCAGTTGCCGCTACCTACAATGTACGAAAGAAATGCTACTTTTGTGGAGGACCATATCATGCTAGAAGTACATGCCCAGCACGTGAAGCTACCTGTCATAATTGTTCTAGAAAGGGACATTTTGCTCGAGTTTGCCAGTCTAAATCGACAAAAGCGTCCGTAGCAACAGTGTTTTGTTCTCATATTATGACTACATTGACAAGTGTTCCTCATGGACTTTCACAGGCTGCTACTGTAGTAACAATTAAAGACAGGAAGTTAAGTGCCCTAATAGATTCATGTAGTACTGAAAGTTATACAAGTGAGAAAGTTGCTGAAGAATTAGATCTGAAAGTGCATCCGTAAGGGAATTAGTATGGCTCAGAAATCTTTAAATACTAATCCTCCCGGATATGTTGTGGCCGACCTCATGCTTGGACTCAACAATCAATCTTATCCCGATACACATCTTGGTGTACTGAGGGACCTGTGTGCAGACATAATTCTTGGGCTAGATTTTCAGAGACAGCATCTAAGTGTAACATTTGAATTGGGTGGGGATAAATCTCAGTTAACTTTGAAAAGCAATAATAACTATTATGTTCTTACAGCTGCAGCACTAGAGGAACCATCACTCTTTCATACTTTATCACCTAATTGCCGACCAATTTCTACCAGATCCAGACGTTACAGTAAGGACGACCAAGACACTACAGGAAAGGAAGTAAATAGGCTACTCAGTGAGGGCATAATTGAACCTAGTTTATCTTCATGGTGAGCCCAAGTTGTTGTTGTGAAAAACCCGAGTGATCAGCATAAGAAGAGGATGTGTGTTGACTATTCACAGACAATTAACCAGTATATTGAGTTGAATGCATACCCATTACCAAAGATTGATGATATGGTGAATAATCTTGCTAAGTACCATGTGTTCTCTACATTTGACTTGAAAAGTGCATATCATCAGATACCAATTAAAGAGTCAGACAGGAAGTAGACTGCTTTTGAGGCAAATGGTGGTCTGTATCAATTCTGCAGGATTCCTTTTGGAGTAACGAATGGAGTAGCTGCTTTCCAGCGAGCAATGGCTGGAATTACACAAGAAAGCGCATGATCGCAATGTAGAATAATTTTCTAAAGGTTGTGGAACGAAGGTGGCTAACCCTAAATGAATGCAAAACTATCAAATCAGTGCGCTCCATAAAAGTTGTAGGTTACTGTGTGGGGAATGGACATATACAACAAGATCCTGAGAGGCTTCGTCCGCTGCAGGAACTATCTCCTCCAACAGATCTGGGATACCTAAGGAGAACTCTAGGTATGTTGGTTTATTATGCCAAATGGATTCAAGATTTTTCAAATAAAATTCAGCCTTTTGCAGCTACAAAGAAGTTTCCTCCAAATGCAAAAGCTCTAAATGCCTTTAACCAACTCAAAAAAGGAACTTGAAGATGCCGCCCTGTATTCAATTGATGAAAACGTGCCATTTGAAGTTGAGTGTGACGCATCTGATGTCGCTGTCTCTGCAGTTCTAAACCAGGTTGGTGAGACTGTTGCTTTTTATGTCCAGAACACTGCAAGGGAGTGAACTTCGCTACCACATTGTTGAGAAAGAGGCTACTGCTATCATAGTAGCAGTATACGTTGTTTGACAATAGAAAGCGTACTAAGATAAAGAATAACAAGATACGTGAGTGGAGAGTGGAACTTGCAGCTTACATCTATACAACACACTATCGCCCAGGGAAGGAGAATTAATGTGGTTCCTGATGCTCTTCCCGAGCCTCCTGCTGCTCAACCTTCTCTACTTCTACACTTACCGACCTTCATAATGGCCTTTGCCATCCTGGGGTTACCCAACTGTTGCCCTTTGTAAGATCAAAGAACCTCCCATTTTCTACAGATGAGGTCAAGAGGGCCTATGCTTCTTGTATGGTTTGTGCAGAGTTAAAGCCTCGGTACTGCCAACCTCCAGCAGGTACTCTCATAAAGGCAACTTAATCAATGGAGAGACTCAGTATAGACTTTAAGGAACCTCTACCTACTGCTTCACGTAATCCATACATGACAGCTGTTGACAAGTATTCGCAGTTTCCATTTGCTTTTGCATGCCCTAACATGAGTACCGAGACTGTAATTAGATGCCTGGAGTTGATATTTAGCCTATGTGGGATGCCAGGTTATATTCACTCTGACCAAGGTGCCTCTTTTATGTCCAAAGATCTCAAGGCGTTTCTTTCGCAAAAAGGGGTAGCGACAAGCCGTACGACTCCATATCACCCAGCAGGGAATGGCCAGATAGAGAGATTTAATGACATCATATGGAAAGCAGTCAAGCTAGCTCTCAGGTCCCGGAACTTGCCTGATAGTCAATGGGAACTGGTACTTCCAGAAGCACTACATTCTTTACGGTCGCTGCTGTGTACATCTACAAATACCTTCCCTCATGAGCGGTTCTTTATGTTCCAGCGTCGTTCCAGTCATGGAAGCTTCTTACTTTCGTGGCTAATGGATCCTGGACTTGTATTGTTAAGAAGGTTTGTACAAAATAAGAATGAGCCATAGGTAGATGAGGTCGAGCTTGTGAATAGTAATCCGACTTATGCCAATATAAGGTACCCTGATGGGAGAAAATCTACTGTGTCTGTTCGTGACCTAGCTCCTTGTCCTGAAGGTCATCTCTCCCATCATCGTCAACTGAAGGAACAAGTAGTGTTCATCTTGACACCGCTAAAGAACCTATAATCCAGGGGTCCACCAGAAACCAGTGTCACAGGAGCAGACTGTAGCAGATTCAACTCACCAACGAACAAATGAACAATGATCTTGGGCCTGAACTGAGAAGATCTACTCGTGCATCTAGAGCACTTATGCGCTATGGCTGGGACTAGATTTTATTAATTCCTATTCTCTGTTTTATTCTAGGAGGGGAGAATGTGGTATATTATTATTTAAGGCTGTACTACTATGTTTTGCTCCTGCCTTCTCTGTTTTGTAACCCAAGTTTGATACGAGTGTTGTCCCATCAAGAAGCATTATCTCCTCACTTTGTTTGCATACGGGACTCTGAGAGACAATGGTGGTCCATACACCATACCTACATAATCTGTTAGGTAATTATTAGTAAATTTGTAGGGTAAGGATTACTAGCATTGTAAGGGATATTATCATTTACTGTTGTCATTGTAAATATACTGTACTAGTTTATTAAGGAAGGAATTTGTGTTTGTTTGTTTCAGACTGTAGTAATGGTTTGAGTAAACGCTTGGGAAGCTGCAGCCAAGTGTTTTATTGTCATCACATTATATGCAAAAATAGAAAGAGGGAGCGGAGGTACAGTCTATTAATCTGGATGGTGTATTATTCTTTAAGCAAAAGAGATAAGGAAAGGGGATCAAGGTATAATCCTGGGTGGAGATTTGAATGCCTTGTTGATGTGCCTTTGATAAAGATGGTCTCCAACAGGTTCCTTTTTTCTTATCCCAGTTGATAGCATGGCCTGTCCTAATCCAATGATCCGCAATGCCATTAGTATTTAATCCTCTTGACATGGCATTTTATGCTGAAACTAAATGTAAGAGGCTCTTAGCACAAATGTGCCATGTCAAGAGGATTAGCTGTTTCTGTTTTTGTATATAAAAGCCTGTCACTTATTTTATATTCAGTGTGAAACTGAGAATGTAGAATATACTACGAAAGTACTCGTTCCAAGTCCCTGTTTCACTTTCTTCTCTACCGTGGATTTAAGAATATTCTCAGTATGTGTCCTTCATGCTACATTGGATATATATATATATATATATATATATATATAATATATATATATATATATATATATATATATATATATATATATAATATATATATATATGATAGGTATAAAGCCACGAAGGAAGATAAACAACGGAGTTTCTGCCAGATCTTTCTCGACTTAACGTCCTTTACTTAGCAGACAAACTGACTTACATGAGAAATTCAGAGTAGAGGAAAGGTCGTATAAGTGACAGATAGGGATTATAAGGAGATTAGTACCTAGAATCCAACACACCTGGAGAATGAGTAACCTTTTACAAACAAGCATAAACATGGGTACAATTTAAGAACAAAAAGATTAAGTCTAACTGCTCAGACACATGGACAAGACAATTATAGGATTATACAGGGTAACAGCTGACCACATTCAGATCTTTGGTAAAAAAAAAAACAAAAAAAAACTTATTCACAAAACATAGTAAACATACATGTACAGAGAAAATATCTCTAAGGCAACTAATTTGTATCTAAGTCTGTAATTATATCTTGAGGTCATTCTTAAACATATGTTACAAATACAAGGGTCTAAATGAAACAGGCCACAACTAATATTAAAATTACAATGGGAAGTAAGTGTATTATGGCAGATTCTAAAAGATTTCGTGTTAAGACATCTTTTGATCTTGCAATTACTGAACTACCAATCCTAATTTATCCGGTGGTTGTTTTCACTTAAATGAATGAATATTGCATTAAGGTGCGTTTAGAGTGGAGATTAAACTCTCCCGAGAGACGGCTACTCTCGCGCGACTTTCTCTACAGCGTGTTTACACTACCAGCAAGTTTTTCTTTCCGAGAGCTGTGAGGGAGTGTCGCGAGAGAAAGTGTCCGAGAGTCGGTTAAGATTTCTCGCACATCTATTTACACTGAAGCCAGTGCCAGTCGACAACTAGCGAGGGTTGAGAGAACATGTCTCAGAAGTGCCGTGTTGCTGCTGCATTAATAATTATGAACGAAGTGAAAAAGAAAAGGTGGGGAAAAGAAGTATGTGGGGTCCCGAAATGGATAAGCAGAAGGGGAGAAGATGGAGCACATGCAAAATTATTAAGAGAATTGTTGAGGAAGATATATCGAGCTATAAGAACTTCGTATGTATGAGCCCTGAAGTCATCAAGTTTTTTTTTCTTTTCTTTCTTTCTTTTTTACGGAAAAGTCAGCTTCAAGTGCAGTCCCCTGGAGAATCTATAAGGAGAAGATGCACTTGACAACTGATAGCCCCCCAAGGCTGCACTTGATAAAATGAGCTTTCTAGGGCTTTTTGAAGCGTCCGCATTCATTTCTCTTATCTCCTATGTTGCACCGAAATGCATCGTGTTCTTACCTGAATATTACATAGTATATGTAGTACTGAAGATTACATGTCATTAAGTATATACTTATAAAGAAAGTAAAGTTTTTTTTTTTTTTTTTTGCTTACATTTGAAGGACAAAGTGCAAAAATTTCTGTTTTTACCAAAAGCAGTACAAACAACTGACTGGAAATGCTTGAGTCTAAAATGTCCGGTATAAGCAAGAAAATTTCAGCCCGAGGACCAAAGACAAAGAATGACTAAAAAGAAAGAAATAAATAACAGAATACGGCGATGACAAAGAGCCACCGAAAAGAAAAATCCTACACTTGAAAGGAAGGAAAATAAACAAGAAAGAAGAATTTGAAATCTTCATCCCGCACTCATGTTCTCTCGCGAGAGTAACGAAAACTTTCACAGATCTGAATATTCACTGAATAGAGTGGAGAGCTACAAACTAGCTCTACGAGCGTGCTGTCTAGACTGTTTAGACTGTAGCGTGCGCGAGAAGAAGACACTCGCGAGAGTATAGAGAAAATCTCGGAGAGTACTTCTACCCTTGTTCGACTGTCCAACATAAAAGGAGGGGCAGTCCATACATGGAATTTTTTAAATTATGTTGTTGCTTTCCTTGGGGCCATTTTTTATTAACATTCCTTTTAGTGTGTTGTTATAGGAAGAAACAAGGTTAACCTTAAAGGCTTTTAACAATGATTTAATGGTTTCAAATCCGTTAAATAAGGCAAACTGAGAATGTTCTTAGAATTTTCTTTTCTCAGCATTACTTACACTATAAAACAGTGAAAAAAAATCCTTCAAGATAAAACAGAACTACTAGGCAATTGTCAATCAAATTTGACTCTAAGAAACATGGGGTATTAACCGGGTTACTACGTACCCACCTACGCATCAACATCCAAGGTGCTAGCACTAAACATTGCGGAAGCTCAATGCAACAAGCCTTTTGTGGACCACTGGACTGCCCAAAACAACAGAGGAGGAACTTATGTACCTCTGGGTTCAAAATTTTATATACACACATTCTATAAATTGATAAAAGACATCTTTTGATCCCGAGGGGCTAGGCACAGTTTCCCATTGAGCTTCTACAATGTTTAGTGCTAGCACCCTGGAGGTGATGCATAAGTGGATACATAGTACCCGGTTAATACCCCATGTTTCTTAGAGTCAAATCTCTTCCACATCAGAGTTCTCAGAATGTAACACCAAGGTCTTCAAAGTGATGCTAAAGAAGTGTAGCTTTCAGACATTGTCAGTCTTCGTCATTTCCATATTTTGCCTCAAATTTTGCTGTCATTTTCAATGTGCAAGTTTTTCTCATTTTTCAAGCAAGTGTATATGTCACTAATACAGCACTTTATTGTCTTCTTTTTCTAAATGTACCAACTGCCAAGAGATTTTATATCATCATTTTACAGTGCATGTGTTAATAACATTTAAATGACTTTATGTCTCTCTCAAAAGGTATCACAACTGATTAGGCATGGCCTGTTCTGGCACTCACTAAAATGATTTCCCCTACCCACGACACTGGTGTATCTTCAGAATGTCTTAGGTTCAGTCTTCCGGTAAACCGTTCATATTTTTTCTCCCCAGGGTATAGAATTTATGCTAAAATCCCATACAATCCCTAATCTGCGATGCACTGAGGAGAGACTGGACATATTGCTACACAAGTGAGTTAACGCTGTCAGCACCGCCATCAGAAAAAGAATCTTTAATGATATGAAGTGTTGGTGATCCTGTCGAAAAGCACCGGGGTACTGATTGAAGAAATGCCTTCAGATGCTGTAATTACACCTGCTATCTTTCTCATACCAGCTTAAATGCTTCGGTTTCATTTAAGATTTTCACAGTGGGAAGATCTTTGGTGATACAGTACAGCGTAGCTCCTGCTGTTGTTCAACTGTCTGTTTTTACAGTACACTACATGGCACTTCTAGGTCTTTATTTTGTAAGTTTACTTACATTTCTGGAGCTAGCCATGCCAGTTCCAGTAGTTTAGGCAAAATGGTTTCTATGATTCGTGCCATTTCACCATTCCCTCCATCTCCAATGCGGCAAATAATAACCAACTGGAGGGTCCCCCCTGGATACCTCATGGCTATAAGTGATTGGATCAGCGTTACCTTTCTCATGGCAAAAGCTAGACTTTTCTCTCCGTTTCAGCCCATCACCATACCCACTCAGTAAATTACTGGCCTCTCCCAAA
Source organism: Macrobrachium nipponense (assembly GCF_015104395.2). Taxonomy (NCBI): domain Eukaryota; kingdom Metazoa; phylum Arthropoda; class Malacostraca; order Decapoda; family Palaemonidae; genus Macrobrachium; species Macrobrachium nipponense. Next base: position 20,075,927 of record NC_087215.1, on the reverse strand, counting down.
TCAACAGACTTACACAAGAAGTCTCCCGGGACATAAGATCCGTCAGCTTGGGGTGTCGTCTTACCATGGACCTCGGCCGCTGATTCTGGCATCATGACGTATGATATTGCATTTCTCATTTCCACTGCGAGAGTGTCAGGTTGAGTACCGAGTATATCTTTGTTAACCATCAGGGTATTCCCATTTTCATAAGAGATTTCCGTTTTGATATAACCCTCTTTAGTAAACTTCAAAGAGGGTTTACCGATTATTCCTGCGTTGGACCTCACAGTTTCCTCTTTTGTGGTTTTGACATCCTCTACAGAAGAGTCTTCATGGATGGGAAGGCCATATTGGAAACAGTCTTGTCTGTCGACGTAAGCCTCAACTCCACTGGGTAACATTTCAATCCCAGAGTTTTCAGGCTTGGGATCCCTGTAGTAGCCTCCAGTGTCATCCTGTAGGAAGGGATTTTCCACATAACCCTTGCCATTTCTGATGACGTTATCTTTTGACAATGGCTTGATATAATTTTCTGAGGTTCCTTGCCCCTGCAACTCTTCCACCAGTGTGTGGTCTGCATGAGTCAGCAACTCATCAGAAGTAGAATAAGCCTGTGGCTCATCTCCTAAACCAGAATCCTGGGAGGACTGTTGTAGGACATTTGCAAGAGTGAAATCTAGTTGAACGTAACCCTTTCCTTTACAAGGAATATTAGAATTTGGGTACCCACTGAAGCTGTTGTCGGCTGTGACAGCCTTCATCAGACCTTTCTCCTTTGTTACCAATGGCTCTACATTTGCACATGGCAAAAATCTCGGGAATGTTAGCGGACTCAAAACATAGCCATGCTCATTTATGTTTTTCAGGATTGATGACAAAAAAAAAAAAACTGAGAAAATTAGGCCAGAAGAATGGGAGGACTGGGAAATTTCAGAGAGCTCCAACATCTGAGCCTTTGTTTCATTTGTTGGTGCTCCTTCTGCAGGGTGTCCAACTCCTCCATTGTAGTTGTGCAGAATGTACCCGTTTTTAGCTGGATTGGCCTCTTCCTCTGCCACTCTCCCAGGGGATAGCAAATCACCTTTTATAGACACATAGTTCAACACTGTATTAGGGGAGAAAGCTTGAATATAACCACTAGGGTTCTGGGGAACTGGAGCCATCCCTAAATGTCGTGGCAAAGGGCCTTTCAGTTCATTCTCTGGGTTGCCAGATTTCTTGATCAGCGTCTCGATTTCCCCCTGGTGCTTGCTTTCGCCTGATTGCTTCTCAGGACTGTGGAATGAAAAGTACCATTAAAAGGATCCTGCCACAGACTTTTTAGAAAGCGTTATGTCCACTGAACAAATTTAGATTTTGTTTTGCAATAAATGCTAACTATTGAAGGAGGGTCTTTGGCAGTTAGAGAAGTCTGCCTTGGGATCTGAGTTGGAGTGATCCACGAGACAGTAAATGTCATGAAAAGGATGAGGAGAAGAAGAAGAAATTGCTCACCTTGTGTCTACAGCAACCAGTGTCAACGACTTCTCAGTCAATGGCGGCTTCTGATCTGGTGATTTGGGGATGATGTCACTCTGTAATAAATAAGCAAATGAATATTGTTAACTCACAGAAAAACGAATGGGAGACATGATGGGTACATGTGTAGTAAGGGGGAATGCACAGACTCATCATATTTAACTTCCCATGGAGACAGAGTCCGAGCGACAGCTTAAGAAAGCTGATAACCCTTTTCTGGGATGGTGTGACATTAAGATGCCTACTTAGCAGGTCAAGGTTCGTTCTGTAGGTATGTGAGTTCGAGAGAAGGTGACTTTGAAACTAGTTGAAAGCAGTTTCTGGGTGTGGACGAAGGGAGTGAGTTTGTCTGTACGTGTCACATACAATAAATAAATTTTAAAAATCTAAATTGTACCCATGTTATCATAAGTGACAGTTTTATAATGGAGGGTCAAGATGACAAGACTGAGAGTCTTTAGGGACATTATGCGCCATCTCTTAGAAGTCTGGCTCAAGGTATCTCAATTCTGCTTATATGGTGGCTAGTGGAGAGAGAGAGGGGGGGGAGGGTAAGGGTGGCCCTGCACTGAGTGACAGCCAATCTAAATGTGGAGATGTTTGCTCATAGATGATCGCAGACAGAAGAAAAATAAATCTATGGGTACACATAGCACTTTATAGTAGGCCTGCACAGAGAAACTGAATATAATGTCACCTGGACTCACCGTGATGCCAGCTGGTATGTTGATGGGTTTCTCGTAGAGTCTCAGAAACTCCTTAATCTTCCTGGAAAATTAAGGAAAATGTGAACTTCTTTAACCTAGGGGTTACTGTAAATGCGCTTATAGTCTATACTAGTCTATACACTTAGTATTTGCCATATGTATAGAAAATGACTGATTATAGAACTTTCATACCCAATATAGAAGCAATGCTATAAATAGGATAGAGAACCCCAAGTTTAAGGGTCTTTCATTTTAGAACATTTATCGTCTATGAAGACTAGACTACACTCAGTTCAAGGGTATAAAATTTATTCTAATCTATCACCCAAAGTAGAATGGATCACCAAAGATCCAAGTGCATCCAGTTCTAATTTGTTTATCACCTATGAGCAGACTGCCCCCACAGATATAAAAGCCTAGATGCCGCATCGGCCGCTAGCTGAATAGGCTGGCGCACGTCATCAGGTCCGCCATCTTGGCGCGGTAATTTAAACAATGCAGCAGGCTGCAGTATATGACGTTTTTTCGCCACTATTCGCTTAATATAGCACGGATTTTCTTGTCTGATGGCTCGTTACAAAGCTTACATAATTCCCTACAAGGATCTAATAAAATAAAGTTGTTCCTTATTGTTTGAAAGTTAACTTACTATGACTTTGTTTTAGCAGGTAGGGGGAAGGGGCCTAGTTGTACTACACAAATGTTAATATTTACCCATAACTATTGCTGTAAACAATAATTTGAAATGCTGTGACAAGACAACCTACGAAAAAAATGGTTAAAACAATATTGTTTAAGGGCCATTAGGTCAATAGGGTAAATCGTGTATGTTGGACACTAATTTGATGTTTCTCGATTTCTTTCACTGCATTATAGCTAGGTAATATTAAAGTGTTAATCTGGTCCTTGTAATAAGAACTAAATGGCCAAGCAAGGCACATAATGAGTTTTTGTTGACGTTTTGATATAGCCTGCTAATTTGATATTAATGCATATAGATTATCATTACAATGTTGTATCATTAATCTGTTGGAAACAGCAATGAAAAAAACTTGTTTAAACTGCTGGGAATATTTATAAATAAATGCACAGATGCACAATAAATGTTATATATACATTCAATGTAAGAACAAATATCATGAAAATAAATCATTGTGCAATACATTTTGAGAGTTGTTACTTCAAAGTATAGGCTTAATCACCCATAAGGCCACCCATAGCTTTAAATTTACATGTGTGACCAAACCAATGAACAGTTAGCTGAAAAAAAATTAGACTGGCCTTATGATTGTGGCCTAGGCTGAAAGGCTCGGTTGGGGGGGAGGGGGGGGGGTGGGGGGGGGGGTTACTATGACCGGGTATACAGGGTTGCTCGTCAGGATTGGCTCATTTTGGCAATTTTGTTCTATAGATGGGTCCCCTTCTGGAAGGGTAGAAGTATAGAGATGGCCCAGGCCCTTATCCCAAATAAGGTATAATAATTTGGGTCCTTGACAACACAGGTCTAGAGATGAGCTATATTGAACTGTTAATGCTTGCCATAATGATATATCCTAGTCTGAGCAAATTAAAGGTAGTTTTGTGAAAAAGTTTAGTTCTATATAATTATTTCACCATATAAAATTAGGTCTAGAGATAGGTCACTTTTGCCACTAGACGAAGTCTCTTGATGCCCCCTAAATTTTCTAAAGCCAGGTCTAGAGGTCAGAATTCACTGAGGAGCATCCTGTTCCAAAAAATTGGAAGAACCTCCCCCCCCCCCTCGCTCAAAGGAGCAGGCAGAGATGCAAAGGCTAGATAACACAGAAATCCTAGTTATTCTAGGGCCTACTGTAGTTTATTTTCGGCTCAACCCTACAGTTTTATGACTTAAACTTGTAGGCCTGTGTCAAAAATTATATTGGGGGATTTTTTAACAGAGCACTTCGAGAGACAAAGATTTTACTTAAGTTGCACAGATCCATAGCTGTAGGCCTACTTTAGTAATCTGTCTTATCACAGTATTTCAAATTATTGTTTACAGCAATAGTTATGGGTAAATATTAACATTTGAGTACAACTAGCCCCCCTTCCCCCTACCTGCTAAAACAAAGTCATTGCAAGTTAACTTTCAAACAATAAGGAACAACTCTATTTTATTAGATCCTTGTAGGGAATTATGTAAGCTTTGTAACGAGCCATCAGACAAGAAAATCCGTGCAATATTAAGCGAATAGTGGCGAAAAAACGTCATATACTGCAGCCTGCTGCATTGTTTGAATTACCGCGCCAAGATGGCGGACCTGATGACGTATGTCCGGCCGGCCGATGCGGCATCTAGGCTTTTATATCTATGACTGCCCCACCCAAATTTGGAGTCAACTCTGAAAGGGAGCTAATTGTCCAGCAGCAAACTGGAATACTACCCAGGGCCAGAGTTGAACGACTAGCAGACCGAGGGTCTTGTTCTTAACGCGTAAACTGGAAGGAATATATACTTACATTTTACTAAAGCTGAAGCAGCCCACAATGGACACGGCCACCATAATGCAACCCGAGGCGACTGTGGCTATCAGCCAAGTAGCCATAGCTGTCAGAGATGAGGATTAGTAGAAATAATATGCCTTATGTTTCATGACATTTCTGAGGGATTGAAAGAGAATGCACACAAACAGGAGGTGATTTAATTAATTTCATATAAGCTGAGAAAGACTCAATTTTGTATGGCTGCAAAAATGTGAATGTGACATCATTGTTTGTTTTCATTTCTCAAAACCCCTAGAAAATAGTTTAAAAACTTGTGAGCCTGATGGACAGTGGACTGACAAAGTGTACCCTTTGTATCTAAAATAATAACCAGTCCACTGTCAGGATCTTAGGAATCCTTTATTCATTTTCATATTTGATTTGTAAGATTAATCAAGTTTTTAAAAGTATATCTACAGTGCTTAATTAAGGTTATTCTAATCCTGTGATGAAGAGAGATGACCAGAATATTGCAAACCTCAACTAGAACAAATTTCGAATCCTTCCCCAGTTCAGCATGGTAAAGTCAAAACCTGCAATTAACTTGCCAGTGAATGTCACGAGAAATAATAATTCAATCAATCAAAATCTCCAAATTAGAAATGGCAAGAAGATCAAATGAAGAACATAACAAAAGATTACTTTTAGTTGAGTTTTTGGGACTGACCTAACTTATTCTTATTTGGCCAAGATGTG